>NW_026294402.1:18147403-18594903 GCF_007827085.1 Peromyscus californicus insignis
GGAGCAGAAACCGCAGGCATTTGGGCAACTTCTTCATGTACTTCACTTGCACCATTAGAACTGGCTTAGGCCCGAACATGAATATACTATTTCCATTTGATATGAATTGCTGCTGTGTACATCCTACTTTATGGCTGTATTAGTCAGGGTTCTCATAGAACTTAAGGAATGAATCTCTCTCTCCATACACACACACACACACACACACACACACACACACACACACACACACACACACACACACAATTTATTGGAATGACTTACAGGCTGCAGTCCAACTAATCAATAATGACTAGCTGTGAACAGAAAGTCCAACAATCCAGTAGTTGCTCACTCAGTCCCACAAGGCTGAGTGTCTCAGTTAGCCTTCTGTAGATGCTGGAATCTAGAAATAGGCTCCAACGCCAGTGAAGGATGGATGTGCTGGCAAGGAGAGGGGAGGCAAAGAGCAAAACCTTCCTCTCCCATGTCCTTACATAGGCTTCCAGCAGATGTGGCTCAGATTAAAAGCATGTGTCTTCCTGCCTCAAGATCTGGATTAAAGGTATGGGTCATCCCACCTCAAGACCAGAATTAGAGGTGTGTCTTCCCTCCTCAAAGGTCTGGACTAGAAGTGGATTTACCCACTTCAAACCAAGCAGAATCTCTCTCACAGGTGTGCCCTCCACTTCTGGATTGTAGTCCATCCCCGATATAGTCAAGCTGACAACCAAGGACAGTGATCACAGTGGGTCAGATAATATCCACACATGAAGAGCAGCTCCGTTACATGGTAACTTGGTGGCCCATTGTCCAACGTTCAGATTCCATTAATGCCCAATAGCAGGCCAAGGGCAGTCTCTTAAAGGGAAAATAGTTTTCTACAGATAGGGGTAGAGCTTTGCTCCCAAATCCCAAAAGTCTCTACTGTGATTCTCCTAAGGGGCCTGCCGAAGGCTCCGAACAGCATCCCTATCTGCCACTGACACCTCAAGTACCATAAGGTCTGCTGGATCATGTGGTCCAAGTGGGAGAGCAGCCTGCACAGCAGCCTGGGCCTGTTGAAGAGTCGCTCCTGTCCCAGGCCCCACTCAAAGCTAGCAGCTTTCCGAGTCACTTGGTATATGGGCCAGAGTAACACACCCAAGTAGAGCATGCTGTCTCTAGAATCCGAATAGGCCACTAAACGTTGTGCTTCTTTCTTGGTGGTGGGAGGGGCCGGGTTTAGTAACTTCTCCTTCACCTGAGGAGGAGTATCTCTGCATCCCCACACCACTGGACTCCTAAGGATTCCTATTGGATTTACTTCCCATCCTCTGATGCGCATAGCCATGACCAACAACTCCAAAGTGGTTGCTACCTCCTGCTCACTTGGTCCAGTCAGCACAATGTCACTGATGGAGTGGACCAGTGTGAAATTTTGGGGAAGAGACAGATAATCAAGATCTCTTTGAACTATGTTATGACACAGGCCTGGAGAGTTAATCTACCATTGACATAAAACTGTAAAGGTACACTGCTGGCCTTGCCAACTGAAAGAAAATTGCTTCTGGTGGCCCTTATCGACAGGTACTTAAGAAAAAGCATTTGCAGCCTGGCGGTGGTGGAGCATACCTCCCAGAACTCAGGAGGCAGAGGCAGATATACCTCTGTGAGTTTGAAGCCAGCTTGGTCTATAGAGGGAGTTCCAAGACAGCCAGGGCTACACAGAGAAACCTTGTCTCAAAAAACAAACACCACCACCACCACCAACAACAACAAAAAGTACAGGGCTGATGGTTCCCACTGTATCTCCTTTTAACTCTTCTATCTGGTCTACACAAGACAGATTGCAGAGAACTGACAGTTGACTATCAAAAACTCAGTCAAGGAATGACTAATATTGCCACTTCTGTACCAGATGTGGTGTCAACACTTGTGCAGATTAACACATCTGCTACGTGGTTTGCAACTATTGAGTTATCAAATACTTCCCCGCCCCCCATTTTGGTTTTTCAAGATAGGGCTTCTCTGTACATCCCGCTCCACCCCTGCATCTTTCAAGTCCTTGATGGTTGGCATTAATTTCTGCAATTCCTCTTGGGATGCAATATTGTCTTTGGTTCACTATTTTCCCTAGTACAACTCCAGTGACTTCCACTTGGCCTTTCCAATCATTAACAGTCCTCACTTCACAGGTCAGGGAACCGATGTGGGAATTCTGCCAGCTTCTAAGTACATCTATCCCAATTATATATTCTGGAACTGGAAAAATAAACACAGGATGAGTTTGGGGACTCACTGTGAGTTGGATTTCAGCCAAAACTCCATTAACTACCGGGTCCATAAGCCCCTACTTTAACTGGAGGTCCACAGTGCTTTTTGGGGTCTCTTGGAATCACTGTCAATTCAGAACAGGTTTCCAATAGACCCTAGAAAGTCTGATTGTTTCCTTCCCCACTGTGTACAGTTATCCTTGTAAAGGCCATGGATCTTTCTTGGGAAGGATGGGAGAAATGCTAACAGTAGACTCTTGGGAATTTTAGCAAGGTCCTTCCCTAGGGGAACCTGACTGTCCTTTCATTCAAGGTGTTCTGGGTCTGCAAACTGGCTCATCTTGAAATCAGTTCACAGTCCCATGTAGCCTATCTTTTGCTTGAGAATTCTTCTGTTTATACAGATGAAACAAAACCATAGTAGGCTTCTTATCTATTTCATTCCTGAACACTGACTAATTAGCCAGTACCAAAGGTCCATACAAGTCATGCCACCATAAAAATCACTTTGCCTGTGATGCCCTTTATAGGTCAGGCCATTACAGACATTGCTTTGCCTGTGCTACTCATTAGGATAACCACGAAACCAATCCCATTTAATTCATCTAACCAGCAGCAACATCTCCATCCCTAAGCTCTGGCAACAAAGATCTTCAAATGTACAGGTGTCCCCTCACATTTTGCATAAGATTAGTGAAGGACACGTCTTCTGGGTCTTCCTATTGTGGAGGGCTAAGTTTTACACAGTGTACCCACTCTAACTTCATCAATACTAAGACAAGGGACACCAGGCACCCCCAACTCTTTTTCAGTAGGCCACCTTTTGACAAATGCTTCAGCAAACCAATCAGCTTTTGACACCTTTGGAAAAAACTGTATGAGCTTCCATGTTAAACCCAGAATCACTACTCAGTGGGCCCACATCAATAAACTCATTCTGATACAGTTTTATGTCCCTTCCACCATTATCCCACACCCTTAAAATCCATTCTCATACACATCCCCCAAACTTCTGCTTGAATGAATTAGCAAACTCATTAAGCTCCTTAGTGGTATGGTGCACCTCCTCACGGACTACACTTTCTATCTCTCCTCTAGGAGCCTGCCTTAAGTCTGGCTATAGATCTAGAGGCAACTATCAATGGGCCCTGGGGACACCAGTATCTAGCCTGGCATCTCTTTCAGGAGAGTCACTGCTGTCTGGCAGACAGTGAAGGTGAATCCCTTAGGCAAATGCAGAGAGGCCAATGCTATAGGGGATGGGGTATGGGTGCATTCTCTGCTAAGGGTGGAGAGACTACTTCCCCAGGTGAGATAAACCCTGGAGAATCTGAGGGTTCAGAGTCCTCAGCCTCAGGAGGGTCCTCTCACACATCTCCATCCCAAGTACAGGATCCAGTTCCTTAGCAATCAGTGCCCTTACTTTAACTGATGACCCGCTCAGTGGCTAGAACTTCAATTTTGTTGTAATTCAGCCAATCTTAAAATGGGTGCTTTGGCCGGATCTTCCACAACTTGAGCTCTATGGCTGCTGAAGAGAAGATTCTCTTCCAGCACACACTTAGACCATTAGGCTGTTCACGCACATCTGGAGCCAGTCAATTCTATCACTGAGGTCATACTTCCCTCTGTCACTGTACCCAGAGACGCTGAAAGCAACCAGCCAGCACCATTGCTCTCCTTATTTTCCCACTGGTTGTTGAGAGTTTTATGTACAGTCACTAAATTTCTTGCTCCTTACAACAGGTGAATCAGGATCATCAAATGCATTTATCTCAGTAAGTTCTTCAAACAGTTCACACCATGGATTTTTAGCGCTCTCTGTGCTTCTAGGAGAGGCTTCAGTAACTGTAGTGTTGGCAAAATGGAAAGCCTATTCCAAGAAGGCGGCAGTTGTTCAGCCTACAAGGCTGGACGTCTCAGTTGATCCTTGGTAGATGTTGGAATTCTGAAGTAGGTTCTAATACCAGCGATGGTTCAATCATGGGAAACAGAGGCTTTCAGTATCTTCCTATTACCATCACTCGGTTGTGCATTAAGTTAGCGCTATCTTTGTGTAGTACTGTGTTAGGATATTTTATTACATTTTTATGTACTTATTTATTTGGTGTGCTCGTATGTATGTACTTCTGCTATTATACTATACTTCTGCTATTATACTATATACCATGTGCCTATGCACAGTGGCAGTGGTGTCACAACTCCAACACTTAGAAAATCAAAATATAAAGCAACTCTGAAAAATGCTGAAGATGCTCCACATTCTTCAGTATTCAAATATCCAGCCACGACTGAATTATTTATGTAAAAATAAACAAGCACTTCTATCTCATTAGTATGCAAACTTGCTTTTGTCTTTAATAAATGGTAAAATTATATGTATGAGAAAGAACTGTTTTAAATAAATTTCCTTATGACTCTATCAGTAATGTTTGATTTGTATCCCCTAATTTATATACCCATATATCTGCAGTAGTGTAAAAATTTCTTAGGTGAAAGTGAAAGGGGTCACATGTAGAAAAATTTAAAGAGGCCCCCGCTCTAGTCTGAGGCATTGAGACCCTGTCTTAAGAAGAAATGAACAAGATACACGGGGTAGTGGGGGCCAGGATATAAAAGGGAAAATTCAACAAAACAAAATGTGCTAGGTGGATGGCACCTGAGGAAACACGGAAACACACAGACACAGACAGACAGACACACAGAGGCACAGACAGACAGACAGACAGACAGACACACACACACACACACACACACACACACACACACACACACACACACACAGACTCGTCTGCATAACAAGTAAACCTCTGTTCTCCAATTCTACCACGCTCAGCGGCCCTAAGCTCTGTCCCTGCTTCTGACTTCTATCCTGGTGCAGTTCATAGAGCCGAGGCCCGCCACCCTCCGTCACCTCCGCACGACGCCACACAGCCGCGCCGCAGGTCACCGGGCTCCACCCTCGGCGGGGGAGTGGGGAGGGCAGCCGCCTTCCCGCGTGTCTTCCGCAGTTTCCACCCGGAGCTTCCCGCCCGTCCCGTCGGCGGCAGAGGACCCGAGGTCTGCGTCGCACGGTGCCCAGGGGCCGCGGGGCTCAGAACTCGGCCTCCGGACGCGGCCACCGCCACCGCAGCCGTGGCGGGGACACTAGCCGGCCTCCCTCCCGCGTAGGGAGCCGGGGGCCCGTCAGGCCGCGACGCCCACCCGTCGGCTGCGGCCGCTGCAGGCGAGGCGGTCCCCGGGCCCTGGGCTCCCGGGCCGCACCGTCCCTCAGCCCGCGTCCCCGGCCCCGCCGACTCACAAGGACTCCAGGTGCTTGAGCTGCTGCAGCTGCTGCGCGTCGTGCCGCCGCCGTTTCTGCTCCCGCCGCCGCTGCAGCTCCTGCTCCGCCGGCTCCCGCGACCGCCGAGAACCGGCCCCGGACGACATCGCGACCCGAGGCGGGCTTGGGAGGAGGCGGCCAGACGCTTCCTCCGCCCCGCAGCGCGCCCCGGCCAACGTCCCACCGGCCCGTGCCGCAGAGCCTGAGCTCCAGCCCAGCACCCGCAGCCAGGCCCCGGCGGCCCCCGAGGCCTGCGGGAACTGAAGCGGGCGGGGCGGAGGGCGGGGCCTGAGGGCTTCCGGGAGCCCAAGTCGCCTGAAGGCCACACCCACTTCTGAGGCTTGTTGCTTCTTAATTTTTTCATTTTTTATTTTTATTATATATATATATATATATATTTGGTTTTTCGAGACAGGGTTTCTCTGTAGCTTTGGAGCCTTTCCTGGAACTCACTCTGTAGACCAGGCTGGCCTCGAACTCACAGAGATCCATCTGGCTCTGCCTTCCGAGTGCTGGGATTAAAGGCGTGCGCCACCACCGCCCGGCAATTTTTTTATTTTTTATATTGTTAAGGTTTTAATTATTTGTGGCTGGACGAGGTGACAGAAGTCTTTAAATCTCAGCACTCAGGAGGCAGAAGCAGGAGGACCTGTGATTATGGAGGCCAGCCTAGTCCACAAAACGAGTTTCGGGTTAGCCAGGACTATAACGGTGAGACCCTGTCTCAAAGGAGAAAGAGAAAATATTTAAATTCCATGTGTATTTGGGGTGGTGGTGCGGGAGTGGGGTATGGTGGTTGTACAGAGTCCAGAAGAGGGCGACAGCTCTCCTAGAATTGGAACTACAGGCCATGTAATGCACCTTAAGCGAATGCTGCGAACCAAACTCTAGTTCTCTGTAAGAACAGTATGCACTCCTGCCTTTCTGCTGCTCTCTGGATCCTTGTCCTGTACTTGTTACCTGTGGATTCATCCATTTGGAGAATAAAACAACTTTCCCTATAAAATCTCCAGTTTTTCCAGTGTATGTGATCCGTAGTAAAACACAGACCAATATGTACATATAGTTTTTTTTACCAAGATTTTTGGTGCTGCAAGTCAAAAATAAAAGCAGAGTCACAGTGTGTCCCCCTGAGGAGCACCCTTGCTTTTCCTCCTGTGGTGATGTAACCAGAGTCCCAGGCTAGAAGCCTCATTCTGAGCATTCCAAGTTTGGTATTACCCGAGGAGAACAAAGTGGAATCATAGTGAAAAGGCAAGGAAGGACTTTAGCCTGGCAGGCAGGCAGACCTCTGAGTTTCAGCCTGGTCTATGCTGCTAGTTCCAAGCCAATAGTGAGATCTTGTATCCAAAGTGTGTGCATGTGCGTGCGTGCGTGCGTGCGTGCGTGCGTGCGTGCGTGCGTGCGTGTGTGTGTGTGTGTGTGTGTGTTTAGGGGGGTGGAAATGAAAGGATTTTAGTTACTATAGCCACATTGAGAAAACAGCAGTCAAGCATTGCAGTCCGTTTCCAGGCTACTGACCTGAACTTTAGGCATAATAAGAGGAAGAATTGGGACAGGGGTCAGTTACCAATAATTAAAGTCTTGGTCAAACCGTGTTCCAGTCAGTCATCTCAATCCAAACTTTATTCTCTTTTAGTTACCCATCAGGCGTCTGCAGATCCAGGTGAAGAGTCCATGCCTTCCAGCAGTAGGCGTTTCAGAGCACTTGCTATAGTACGCATGAGAACAGTGGGCGGGCCCCACAGCACGAAGGCCCACGGCTAAAGAGCACCATTACTTCACATCTATGAACTAGGAACTGATGCTCGGCACTGGTGTTTTGTTTTCTTGTGGTCTTTTTGGAGGGAGATGAAGAAGTAAGAGACATGTTTTTATGAGGACGTTGTCGCTGCCTAGAAGCTGTTGGTTGTTTAACAAACCGGGAGGGGGGGGGGGGCGGGAGGGGGCTACAGAGTTCCATGACATGCTCAAGGACGCAGAAGTAGGAACCCATAGAGCTAAAATTCAAAGATGTTAGTCGTGGTTCGAGGCTGAATTCTGAAACCATATCTGGTATAATTGCTGTAGCCTGGAGTGATGAAAAGCCATCACAGAGGAAGTAAAACCCGCACTGGGGAAATGCTTGGCTAGAAGGCAAAATTGATGGTGGCCTGTACCTGTGTGGGCAGTGTATACACTGAAATGACAGTGATAGACAGTTAGCACGGCCCCTGCACAGGGATCATATGCAAATTCACGAGGCATTTTATACATTCTTTTTTTTTTAAAAAAAGATTTATTTATTACATATACAGTGCTCTGTCTGCATGTATCCCTGCAGACCAGAAGAGGGCGCAAGATCTCATTCCAGATGGTTGTGAGCCACCATGTGGTTGCTGGGATTTGAACTCAGGATCTCTTGAAGAACAGCCAGTGCTTCTAACCTCTGAGCCATATCTTTTATACATTCTTAAAAATTAGTTTTTAGATTTACTCATTTTATGTGTATGAGTGTTTTGCTTGCATGCATGCAGAGGTACCACATGCGTACCTGGTACCCTCGGATGTTAGAAGAGCATGTCAGGTCCCCTGGAACTGGAGTTATGGACAGTTGTGAACCACCATTTAGGTGATGGGAGTAGAACCCAGATCCTCTGGAAGAGCAACAAGTGCTCTAAACTACTTAGCCATCTCTCCAGCTCCAAGTGTTTTATACTTTTCAGTTAAAAAATAAACTTTATAGCAGGTGTGGTGGCACATGCCTTTAATCCCAACACAGGCAGATCTCTGTGAGTTCAAGGCCAGCCTGGTCTACAAATTGAGTTTTAGGACAACTAGGACTGTTACACAGAGAAACTCTGTCTTGAGAAAAACAGAACAAAACAAACAAACAAATAAACAAATAAATAAATAAATAAATAAACTTTAGTTGGGCATAGTAGTGCGTGCTTGTATTCCCAGCACCTACTAGCTGGAAGTTAGTTTGTGAGTTCAATGGATTCTATAGTGAGCCTCTGAGAGTGAGTGTGTGTGTGTGTGTGTGTGTGTGTGTGTGTGTGTGTGTGTGTATGTGTGTGTGTTAGAAATTGAACTCAGAGTCTGGGGCATGCTATGCTATGCTATCATTGAATAAACACCTCAACTTAGAGAAATCAAAATAAAAACAAATTTGAAATGCCTTGAGGCTGAGAGATAGCAGGTAAGAAGGAATACTGTTCTTGCAATGGGTCTAGGTTTGGTTCCTAGCACCCAAGTGGCCGCTCACAGCTGTTTGTAATTCCAGTTCCAGGAGATCCAGGAGATTCCAAAGCCCTCTTCTGGCTTCCAAGGGCACTGCACACATGTGTACACATTTAGGAAAAACACTCATAGACATAAAATAATGATAAATCCTTTGTAAAAATGGATAATACTTAAAATGCATGAGTTGAAAATCTATTTCTTAAATATAAATAGGCAGGATTGAATGTGCAGCTCAGTGGTAGAGTACCTGCCTAGCCTGCACAGATCCTGTGTTAAGTCACAAAAACAATAAAAAATTTTGTTATTTTGGCCAGGCACGGTGATACCTGCTGGTAACCATAGCACTAGGGAAGCAGAAACAGGAAGGTCATTGCAAGTTCAGGACCAGCCTGATCCACATAGCAAGTCCCACGGTCGCCAAGGATACATATTGAGAACTTATCTCAAAAAGCCAACCAACCACCCACGAAGTAATAGGCTAATGCACAGAGGTGATGCGCAGATAACAGTTAAAGTGATGAGTCTTAGAACTAGAAAATGAGGATCCCCTCTTAAGCACTAAGCTAGGGGGCTGGCAAGATGGCTCAGTGGGTAAAGGCACTTGCTGCCATGGCTGACAGACCTGAGTGTGATCCCTAGGGCCCACAGACACATAGGATGGAAGGATAGAACTGACTTCCATGTGCTGTCCTCTGACCTTCACATGTGTGCTCCCTCTCATACCTGTACGCATGCACACACTAAATAAATACATGTTTACAAAAATTCAAAAGAAAGCACTCATCTGACAAGAGTTGCTTCCAGGAGGATGATCTAACTATCCACAGATGCTGTCTAGGCCAGCAATGTCAGACATTCAAATTTAGTCATCAAACATAGTGTCTAGAAGATATTCTTACTAATGGTGAAGTCTTTCTTGTTTGTATTTTATTCCATTTTTTTGTGTTTTTGAGACAAGTTCTCATGTAGCCTAGGCTAGCCTTAACTCCTGCTGTAGCAGAGGGTGACCTTGAACTCTGTCCTCCTGATTCCACTCCCCAAGGGCTGGAATTGTAGATGTGCACCAACAAGTATCCATCACAGAAAGAATTCAGAAAGGAGACAAAAGTATTGGAAGTCAATTACAGGGCAAAAATGTATACTGACTGGGTAAGTGTGACTCTCATAAGGAAGCCCCATTGCAGGAAGCCATCCCTGGCAGTGGGTAGGTCCTGCAGAGGGTGTAAGGAGTCGGCTGGGGAAGGAAGTGAGCCAGGCCATGGTGGTCGGGAGAATCTTGCAGCCTGACTGACTAGCAGCTAGAGTGTTTCTTTATTTATACAGAATTTAGTAAGCAGGAATACATTCATGATATTCCAAAACATAGATCATATCATTTTTTGTTTTGGACATGTGTTTCACTTCCTTTTGCTCATCTTTTAGTCATTATTAATAAACTATGACAGAACAGAGTTATCATTTCCATCATTTTCCCTCAAGTTTTGACATCATTAATAAACAGAGTTATCATTCTTACTCATTAACCCCATAACCCAATTTTTGAGACTCTAGAGGCATATGACAGCCTGTGCTCAGGCTGGTTGCTTTGGACACTAGACCAAAACAAAAATCTTCAACTACCCTGGGCATTTTGCCATGTCTCAAGCAATGTATTATTAACTCTTAGTGGTCAGAGTGCCCAGGAAAAATCCTCAGGCTAAAACTGCTGTAGTTATTATTTAAATTCTGGCATAATACAATCAATGTTCACATTTATATCTTTATAGAATTTGTCTATATGTCTAATCCTGGCATTCTGTTGTTCCTTAGTCATATGACATTATAGTGGCTCTGCATGAGCCAACTTCTAAGGGAGGTCCTAACATCTCATACTTTTATCATCTTTCCAATCCACACATTGCTCATCAATATGTCTTTGTATAGGGCAGAGTTGTATGCCACGTAATTGTCTGAGTGTACAGCGGGAAGAGGCTTGTAATCTGAACTGTGGACAACTCCTCTAGTCTACCAAATCTTGTTGACTTTTTTAACTTTACTTTGTTTTGAATATCTTGTTCCTGTGTAAGTCCAGGGACAGATGTTTCAAGAATGTCTCATAGCCTCGTGAAGAGACTTCAGGTTCTTTATGTGCCACAACCTCCAAGGCATAAGGAAGACCTTCAAGTAGATAAGAATATCTCCCCCAAGATAATAATTAATTTTCCCAGGACTTGACCATTATATCAATTTTATCAGGGTACCCTAGGAATGCCATTGCCCCCAGACAACAGGAAGCAGTCTTGAGAACACAATGCCCACATTCTCAAGTTGTGGGGTGGGTAGATTTTGGTCATTCAATGAGTTATGGATGTTTGTCATCATTTAGTGGGGATATAGGATTATAGGATAAAAAAGACAACTACTAACCTCAAATATTTTATATTGGTATGGATTTTGGTATATTGGTACAAATTTAAAGTTATTTTTGTTATACTATATGTATGTCTCTATTCTTGTTTAAGGCATTGTACCTAATGCAGCTCATTTAAAAATGTAATGTATAATTGAGAAATGCAGGTTAGTAGTCATCTATAATAAACTTGCAGTCATATTAGGTATGTTTTCAAGGTTAAACATATATTTAGATAGATAGGTGATCTTCAAATGCTTCAGAGACCTACAGAATATGGCATTTAAGATGTTTAATAACATAGGGCTTTTCATGATAGTGAGACATGTCTGTTCCTGGCAGCACCAATTTACTTCATAAAAGGATGATAAGCATCAAAGAACCTCCATATGGAGTTTGCTTTCATTGTGGCAAAGCTAACTGTTTGAGCAAGAGACTGTCCTTGCCTTGACTGCTGACAGTATACTATCCAAACTGGACATGAAGGACAGAGGGAAGTGACTGCCAAACTTGGCCAAAACAAGATGGGACAGTCCTTCAGAATTTCTGCTTCATAGAAAATTCTGCTAGATATTCTAGGCCTGTAGGCTAAAGATGGGTGCCCCCACATTGCAGAGGAAACTTGGGTGACTGTCTAGGCAGTCAGATGTCTTTGTCATTTCTATAGTTTTGGAAGTGACTTGCACTGCACTTCCAGTTTATTGAAGTAATATTATACCCTTCTGGGGTCTTTGATGGAGTTGAGGACTAGATAGTTATAGTTGCAGTTTTCCTTAGTTATGATAGAAGGCAAATTAGGTATAAAACTTTTTTTTTGATTTTTTTTTTTTTTTACTTTTCAGGGGTTTTAATGGTCAAAACAGAGAGGTCTGGTTCATTTCAGCTCCTTCACTGCCAAACCAGGCGGCAGGGACTGTTTCAGCTTCTCAGCCTTCTCCTTGTCTGTAATGACCAGGGTGTAAAGGTACCTGTTGCAGTGAACCTTGAACTTCATATTATCCTTGTTTTTCTTGATTTTGACAAACTTGGCATCCTTCTGCTGGGCTGTGAGGAGAAAGTCTTTGATTTCCTCAATTTTCCGAGGCATAACGATGGACGCTTGGTGCTGGAGACCGCTCAGCAGCGAGAACCGAAGAGAACGGAAAAAGAACCAGCTATAAAACTTTGGACTTTCCAAGATAGTAGAAATAATGGAGTATTTTTTTTTTCTGAACTTTCCAAATACAAATGGACTGGATATTGTAAATCTAATTCTTACTTGATAATTGCTTTTATTGTATATAGTTAAAACCTTTTCTTTTTTAGACAAAAAGGAGGAAATGTGAAACATTAGTTTAACTATGGAAATGTGTTACATTTGTATGTACTGCAGAATAATTGTTTAACTATGTAAAGATGTGCTACATTTGTTTCACCTTGCCTGCATAAGGCACCTGATTGGTCTAATTAAAAAGCTGAATGGGGCCGGGCGGTGGTGGCGCACGCCTTTAATCCCAGCACTCGGGAGGCAGAGCCAGGTGGATCTCTGTGAGTTCGAGGCCAGCCTGGGCTACCAAGCGAGTCCCAGGAAAGGCGCAAAGCTACAAAAACGAAAAAAAAAAAAAAAAAAAAAAAAAAAAAAAAAAAAAAAAAAAAGCTGAATGGGGCCAGGCGGTGGTGGCGCACGCCTTTAATCCCAGCACTCGGGAGGCAGAGCCAGGTGAATCTCTGTGAGTTCAAGGCCAGCCTGGGCTACCAAGTGAGTCCCAGGAAAGGCGCAAAGCTACACAGAGAAACCCTGTCTCGAAAAACCAAAAAAAAAAAAAAAAAAAAAGCTGAATGGCTAATAGTTATGCAGTAGAGGGATAGGTGGGGCTGGTGGGCAGAGAGAATAAGTAGGAGGAGGAAACTAGGCTTCGGAGAGAATGAGGAAGGAAGAGAGAGAGACTCCAGGGGCCAGCCAGCCAGGCATTCGCCAGCTAGCCAGAAATGGAGGAAGCAGGAAAGTGGGACATACAGAATGAAAGAAAGGTAAAAAGCACCAAGGCAAAACGTAGATGTGGAGAAACGGGTTAAATTAAGTTATAAGAGCTAGTGGGACAAGCCTAAATTAAGGCTGAGCATTCATAGCTAATAATAAGTCTCCATGTAATGTTTTGGAGGCTGGAGTTCAAGAAAGCCTGCTGCAAATATTACTTGGCCCTGGTGATGTTGGGGAGGAGCTGGAAAATATGGGCTGGAGAAGGCTAGAGTGTTCTCCATTTATGTGGCTATGAGAAGCCATCATCTATGCTGGGCAAAGACTTTCCAGTGCTGCTGCCTTCGGGTCACCCATGTCTTACTTAAACTCATTGGTTTCTCAAGGTGAACTTTGGTGAAATCAATATTAAAAGTATGTAAAGATAAGAAATATTTTTAGTAGAAAGAGATTTGCATGTAAGATTAGATGGTTGTCTGTCTCCAAAATGGAAAAGTAAAATAAAAAGCTTATGCAAAATAAGCCGGGCGGTGGTGGTGCACGCCTTTTATCCCAGTCCTCGGGAGGCAGAGCCAGGCAGATCTCTGTGAGTTCAAGGCCAGCCTGGTCTACAGAGCGAGATTCAGGACAAGCACCAAAACTACATAGAGAAACCCTGTCTTGAAAAACAAAAAAACAAAAACAAAACAAAACAAAAATTCTTATGTAAGTTACGAGGATCTGAATAAGTTATAAAGTACACAAAATATGCAACTTAGAGATTATATATATATATACACATATATTTAAGAATATATGTGTATATATATATATTTTTTTAAATTTCTAAGGTCAAAGTTTAGTACACTAACATCAAACCTCTATTTAAATCAATGGATTTAAATTATTCTAATTATCAACCTACTCTTGGTAACAGTTTTTAAGTATTGGATAAAAATGTATATACTTAATCAAGATTTATTTAAAAATGTGTGAATTTTGCTCAAACTTTATCTAAATATTACAAAACATTTAAAAGTATGAGGCTGGCCTCACTCACCTTTGGGTGTTCAATGACCATACTTGGAGGTTATACCAATGTGGTCAGAGGAATTAAAAGGAAAACTACTTTCCCCTTGCCCTCCAAGGACAGCTGGGTCCCAGGGGATTGTGGTGGTGTTTCTCTCAAAATGATCTGTAAGAGTGGAGAGTATCTTGTTTGGGGAGCCGACCTGGTGTGCTCTAACCAGTGTCGGGCTACAAAGAGGAAGCTCAACACCAAGGAAAATTTTCCTCCACGCTTCCAAGCAAAGCCAGGGTCAAGCCAGGTGACTGCTAGACTGGTAGCACTCAGAATGTGTCCTTGATTCCCTGTGGGCTGTCTACTTTCATAAGTGACCAAGAGGAAATAGACCATTGAACTAGTCACCCTTACTGATGTGGGCTTCCCATCCTCTGACCTTAACCTCAAATTTTCCTGTATTTTGTCTACTTAACTCTAATAAATCTGTGGGAGGAAAACATAGGTACATTGAGAGATAAATTGTTAGATCTGGGAATCAGCAATGGCCTGCACTGTTTAGCTCTGGGGTTACTTTGGTTGGTGAGAATCAAGGCCTAAAGTCTTATTAGGAAATCGTAGTATGCACCCACTAATTCCTGAGAGACCTTAGTCAGTGAGGATTTCTGCTTGACCATTTCTATCTTCTGTCCTCATTATTGGGAGATAGAGGCAAGAGGATTGTGAGTTTGAGACCAACCTGGGCTGTCTATGATCTCCTGGCCCACCTTATTTATACAGCAAGACCTTGATTTAAAAAAAAAAATTCTTTTATTGGAACCTTGCTCACTCTTGGGAGTTCTTTCTAACTTTTCTTTGATAAATGTAGGTTCAGCTGGGTATGGTGATGCACACCTTTAATCTCAGTACTTGGGAGGCAGAGATAGGCAGATATCTATGAGTTTGAGGTCAGACTGGCTTATGTAGTGAGTTTCAGGCTAGAAATACACAAGTGAGACCCTGTCTAAAAATGAGGAGAAGAGAGGCTGGGGAGATGGCTCAGTGTTTAGGAACACTTGTTGCTTTTCCAGAGGACCCAGGTACAACTCCCAGCATCCACACAATGGCTCACAAACATTTATAACTATAGTTCCAGGGCATCTAATGCTCTCTCCGGGCAGGTACCATGTATACACGTGTTACATGGATGTACATGTAGGCACAATAGATACACTGTCTTAGTCAGTGTCCTTTTGCTGTGAACAGACACCATGACCAAAGCAATTCTCACAGAAGAAAGCATTTAACTGGGGGCTCGCTTAAAGTTTTAGAGTTTTGGTCCATTATCATAACAGCAAGGAACATGCATGGTGCTGGAGCAGTAAGTGAGCTCCATTCTGACCAGCAGGCAGCAGGCAGAGAGAGACTAGGCCTGGCATGGGCCTTTGGAACCTCAAAGGCCACCCTCAGTGACACATTCCTCCAACAAGGCCATAGCTCCTAATTCTTCTAATCCTCTCAAACAGTTCCACTCCCTGGTAGCTAAGCATTCAAATATATGGGCCTATGTGGGCCATTCTTATTCAAACCACCACATTGCACTCCCTGGTCCCAATAGGCTTGTAGCCATATCAAAATGCAAGTATCCAGTTCAACTTCAAAAAATCTCCAGTCTATCAACCCTGTTTATAAGTACAAAGTTTGTTCTGAGACTCAAGGCAATCTCTTAACTGTAACCTCCTATAAAATAAAAATAAAAAACCAGATCACATACTTTGAACATACAATAGCACAGGTTTCACATTATCATTCCAAAACAGAGGAAAGGAGGTACAGTGAGGAAATACTGGACTAAAGCAAGACCAAAAACCAGCAGGGCACATTCCAAATTCTACATCTCCGTGTCTGATGTCAAAGACCTGTTCAGATCTCCAACTTCTTTCAGCTTGGTTGACTGCAATACACTTCTTTCTCTTGGGCTTGTTCCACTCCCTGTTAGCAGCTCTCCTCAGCAGGCATCCTATCCTCTGGCATCTCCTGCATCTTGGGGTTTCCACACAATCCAGGCTTTACCTTCACAGCTCCATGCAATGGCCTCCCTGGGCCTCGTGGCAAGGATACTACTGACACATGCCTGGCCTCAGCAGCTTTCCTTAGCCATGGAGGGAGATTCCACAATCCCTTTCTTGTATCCTTGACTGTAAAACTAGCCAAAGCTGCCAAGTTCTGTTGTTTGTTGGGGATAGAACTTGGCCCCCCGTGTTCAGTGACACCTGTATCAGCTTTCTGTTCATGGTGGTGTCTTTTACTGCCTAAGCTTAATTCATTTTCAGAAGCAGGAAGCTTAGTTGTTTGGGGTCTTGCTCTGAGGTCACCACTACCTTTATTCCATTTAGTATCAAGCTTTTTATTCTTTTGAGCACTGGACATCCTTCCTGGTACATCCTTTTTTCCCTCAAGCTGTACAATTTGTAGTTCTGTTTCTCCACCTTGTTCTTTTTCATTATAGATCTGCAGATCTGCATAAGAGTGATTACTAGTAACCACATGACAGAGTCAATATTAGGCTGTTTTGAAATCTCCAATGCCAATGCCTTTAATCCAAACTCTTCAGTTTAGTCTCAGGCAGATTTTTAGAACAAGGGCAAAATGCAGCTACATTCTTGGCCAAAGTATCACAGGAACTGTCTCTAGGCCACTCGCTAACATTCCTCCCCTCTGAGACTTCTTGAGCTGGGCCGTCACAGCTTACAGTACTCCCAGCACCGTTGCCCATGTTCCTAGTAGGATGGTCCACTAAGCCTGCTTAGAGCATCCAACCGCTTTGTGTGGACTACTCCTTTACACTGTGTGAATATATGTCATTGTGACTGCTTTAGTAAAGTAGCTGACTGGCCAATAGCTGGACATGATAAGGTTAGGTGGGAGAACCAGACTAAGGACACTGGGAAGAAGAAGGGCAGAGTCAGAGGAGTCACCGGCCAGACACGGAGAGGAAACAGGAGGTGCAAAATGAAGGAGAAGTAGCACCTCATGGCAGAATGTAGATTAATAGAAATGGGTTAATTTAAGTTGTAAGGGTTAGTTAGCAATAAGCCTAAGCTATTGGCTTAGCATTTATAATTAATATTAAATCTCCATGTCAGTTATTTGGGAACTGGCAGGCAGGAAAAAAAAGTTGGCCTACAGTTTTTCTAGTCCAAAGTCCCAAAGTCTTCCATATTCCTCCAAACAAGAGCATGGTCAGGCCTGTCATGGCAACACCCCACTCCTAGTACTAATTTATGTCTTAGTCATTATTCTATTGCTGTGAAGAGTTGTTTTTGCTGGCCATGACCACAGAAACTCTTACTAAAGGAAACATTTAATTAGGGCTTGCTTACAGTTTCAGAGGTTTAATCTACTACCATCATAATGAGGAACATGGCAGCATGCATGTTGCTTGAGCAATGGCTGAGAGCTGTGTTCTGATCTACAGGGAAGGGGCAGCAGACTGGGCATGGCATGGACTTTTGAAGCCTCAAAGCCCAGTGATGCATTGACTCCAACAGGGTCATACCTTCTAACCCTTTCAAACAGTTCCACTCTCTGGTGACTAAGCATTCAAACTATGAGCCTGTGGGGGGAATTCTTATTCAAAATCCACACACACTTAAAATAAAAATAATAATAGTTAAAAATACATTGTTTGCAAATCTCAAAGAATTAATAAAAACACATTAGAAAAAGAGAACAGAAGAAATGACAATGACAGAGCTGATTCTTAGCAGAGACCAACCAGATAGACACTCTGAGCCAAACTAACCAAAAGAAAGAGAGAGAAGACCTAAATTAATTGACATTAGAGATAAAGATAGGATGCCACACGGACACTAATGGAATTCAGAGGATCATTAGTAAACACTTTAAAAACCTATATTCCAAATTAGGAAATCTAGAAGAAAAGGATACAACATATGACCTACCAAAGTTATAGCAGGAGGGTGCTGTGGGATGTCCTGTATGCTGTAAATATATGTTACTATAATTG
The DNA here is from genome assembly GCF_007827085.1 of Peromyscus californicus insignis. Lineage (NCBI taxonomy): Eukaryota > Metazoa > Chordata > Mammalia > Rodentia > Cricetidae > Peromyscus > Peromyscus californicus. The sequence continues at coordinate 18,165,540 of NW_026294402.1, forward strand.
ATTGATAAATAAAACGCTGATTGGCCAGTAGCCAGGCAGGAAGGCTAGTGTAGGTAGGACAAGGAGAGAGGAGAATGCTGGGTGGAAGAAGGCTGAGTCAGATGATGCTGCCAGCCGCCACGATGGATAGCAAGATGTAAGTTACCGGCAGTGGCAAGGTATAGATGAATAGAAATGGGCTAAGTTTAAGTGTAAGAGCTAGACAATGGTAGGCCTGAGCTAATGGCCGAACAGTTTAATTAATATGAGCTTCTGAGTGATTATTTTATAAGCAGTTGTGGCGTCTATGGGGCTAGGCAGGACTGGGGAAAACTCCAGCTACAGGAGGGTTATGTGTTTTGAATAGGTATGGCCCCCACAGACTCATGTGTTTGACTGCTGGACCCATAGGGAGTGGCACTGTTTGGAGGTGTGGCCTTGTTGGAGGAAGTGTGTCACTGTCAGGGTGGACTTTGAGGTTTCCTATGCCCAGTGTGGGACACAGTTCACTTCCTGTTGCCTGAGTATCAAGATGTAGAACTCTTAGCTCCTGTGGGGCAGCGGTGGTGCACACCTTTAATCCCAGCACTCAGGAGGCAAAGGTAGGTGGATCTCTGTGAATTCGAGGTCAGCTTGGTCTACAGAGTGAGTTCCAGGACAGCCAGGGCTACACAGAGAAACCCTGTTTCAAAAAAACCAACCAACCAACCAACCAACCAACCAACCAAACAAACAAACAAACAAAACCCCCAGAAGACTCTTAGCTCCTTTTCCAGCACCATGTCTGCCTACACACTGCCATCTTTCACCATGACAATAATGGACTAATCCTCTGAAACTGTAAGCCAGCCCCAATTAAATGTCTCTCTTTCTGAGAGGTGCCATGGTCATGGTGTCTCTTCACAGCAATAGAAACTCAAACCAAGACGAGGGTATGCACAGCTTAAACAGACCTATGACAGCAATGACAGTGGGGCAGTAACAGTCCCCGAACTAAACAAATCCCCAAACCAGAGGGACCCACTCCGTAATTCTATCAGACGTCTAAAAATCAACACCAATTCTTCTCAAAAATTTCTATAAAATGGGTGGCTGGAGAGACGTCTCAGTGGTTAAAAGCACATAGTGTTCTTCCATGGGACCTGGGTTCCATTCTCAGCATGCATGTGGGGGCTCACAACGGTCTGTAACTTTAGTTCAAAGGATCTAGTGCCCTGTTCTGCTCTCTATAGGCACCAGGCTGCCCTCCGTAAGCACTAGGCATGTATGTGGTATATTTACATGCATGTAGGCCAAACACTTATATCCATAAAATAAATAAAATAAATAAATCTAAGAAAAAAATCCAAAAATTTTCCCCCATAAAATAGAATTGGAAAGGACACTTCCAAATTCATCTCATAAAGCTAACATCATCCTGATACCAAAACTTAGTAAGAACATTACAAAAAAAGAAAACTACTTGATGTGAATATGGGTACAAAAATCACCCATAAAACACCCACAATTCCACAACACACTGAAAAAATTCATATACCATGAACAAACTTGGCTTGATTAGAGGCATGTCAGGGACAGTTTAGCATATGCAAGTCAATAAATGTAATACAATACAGAAAGATTCAAGGAGAGAAATCATATGGTCATCTTAAGAGACACAGGAAAGGCCTTTGACAAGTTTAATATTCTTTCACGCTAAAAGCCCTGAAGAAAGTAGCGGACATACCTCAACACAGCAGACCTGTGCCGGTGTGCTGTGTGTTGCTGGGATAAGCACCATGACCAAAACCAAGTGTATGTGTGGGTATTGCCCGTTCCATCTTACACGTTACAGTCCACTGTTTAGTACGTTAGTGTGGGAACCCCACCGAGCAGGGGAGGGGCTTGGAGCAGATACTATGTGGGGTAGTCACTCCCAGGCTCCCTTTCTCCTAAGTCCAGACCTACCTGTCTAGCCATCAGTGGGCTCGGCCCCCCCACATCAATAAACAGTCAAGAAAATGCCCCCCAGACAGACATACCCACAGGCCAGCCTTTTTTTCAGTTGAGGTCACCCCTTCCCAGGTGTGTCAAACTGACAACCTACCTATAGTCAATTTTATACTAAATGAGGAGAAACCGTAAGCATTTTTTCCTAAAATGAGGAATGAAACAAGGGGGTCTCCTCTTTACTCTTTATTCAATATGGTGTTTGAAATCTTCCTGCAGCAGTTAGGCCAAGGAAAGAAAGCAAGCGGATACAAACAGAAAAGTCAGGCATGCTCTGGCCTAGACACCAGGACACCCAAGCACAGGAGGGCGTGGTCTGTGGCAGACCCCCCGCGGAGGCGGGACTTCCGCCGAGGCTGCCGTGAGGGACAGGCCTGCCCATGTGGTTTAGAGGCGCCCCGCTCCACCCCGCCCCGCAGCATTCAGGTTGTCTAGGACGGTCCAGGAACCTTCTCTTCCCCACCACGAGCTGTAAGCCGCCTGGACTACAACACCCAGCAGGCCCCGCGGCCCCGCGTCTGACTTGCGCAGTAGCCTCCGTTGTAAAATGCTATGACAACAAGGCGAAGTCGGCTGGGATTTAGGCTGGAGAGGGGAGGTGTCTTCCGCAGGCTGTTGGCTTGCAGCCTCACCCCTCGTAGAGCTTCCTCCGTGGTTTCATCCTCTGTGTGAGCATCTGGACCTGGAGTTGTTCTCTCTTGCCTTGCGGCTTCCGAGGGATCCATGTCGTTTCCCCTGCTCGTCTCTGGGGGATGACAAGGGGCGCAGGAGAGCTTGGAGGGACTCACTTCAACTCCGTGGAGCTGGTGTTGCTGCTTGGCGGGATTCTGTCTGCCTGGGGACGTGGGAAACTTCGAACACAAGACCAAGAGGTACTAGTGGAGTTAAGGGTTGCTTTTCCCTGCACGGCTGTTACTTCTGCTCCATCACTGGATCCTGGTCAAGAGTTCTGATAGGGAAGTCTGTGGATAGTGGGTTCGTACAAAGGTGAGGCAAAGTCCACTTGTTGGCATCAGGTAAGAAATACTCCAGGAATTAAACTTCGGATGCATGAATGCATTCGCTATGCTTGGTCAGCAAGAGTAATCCTCAGATGCCATGTAATGGTTTGGAAGATTTTGGATGATCCGTTTCCTAGGAAGTAGGCTTGCATTCAAACAAACCGCTAACACGAGGTGTGTAGATCCTATAAACACCTTTGAGGAAGGGGGGTGACTTTTAAGGATTCCATGCAGCGGTCACATGGAGTAAGAGCATGTTTCTCCTGTGACATTTCAACAGGTCTTGCGAGCAGAGCGTCAAGGCAGTTCTCAGGCTGTGACTGAAGCGGGAGCATGTTGATTCTCCCCAGTGCTGTCTGCAATAGGATTAATGTTATCCCTTTCTCTTTCGTTTGCAGACCACAGCAGTTTAGATGGACTAAGCTGATTTTATCAGCAGCCCCTCCCAGGCAAGGTCTGCACTTGGCTTCCATTTTCTGGATAAACTTATAGATCATTTTTTGGTGTCTCACATTGTCCTTAAATATCAAATCGTGTCTTACAGATACACATACGCACATCTTGATTTATACACACAGCTTGAAAGATACTGGAGGGAAAATAGGGCTTTCTCCTCCCTCCCTCCCTCCCTTCATTTTATTTTTAAGAATTTCACAATGTGGCCCAAGCTGACCTGGAACTTACTGTGTAGCCTAGGCCATCGTTGAATTTATGATCCCCTTGCCTCAGGCTCCTGAATATTGGTATTACAGATGTGTGCCACCATGTAATGTATTAATGTCTGCTAGCATTCAGAGAGAAAAAGATTAACTGAGTAGCAATATATGAAGAGGATAATGGTTGAGAGTTGGTTTTGGTGATGGATTGAACTATAAGAATTAAAAACAAGGGACTTTATTTTGAAAACCATTTAGAAGTTATTTGTAAGAGTTTAAGGATTTTTTTTATTATGTATAGTGGTTGTGGTTAAATTATACCTCCCACTTATATTTATGATGTAGTTTTAAAAATTTTATTAGATTTTAATTTATTAATTTTTTTTGGGGGGGTGCATGTATGGGTACCACAGTGCAGGTGTGGAGGTCAGTGGACAACTTGCAAGAGTCAGCTCTCTCCTTCCACCATGTGGGTTCTGTCCGGCTTGGCAGCAAGAATCTTTATCTGCTGAGCCATCTTACTGGTCCTATGGTATAGCTTCTTAATGAAATACTCTTTGCAGGAAAAAAATCCACTAACAGTACTGTAAAGTTTTATACCTTTTCAGATTTACAGGAAGTCTCACTCCTCAGAATGTGTTTGTTAACCATATACCACTGATGTACATCTAATCCCCTCAGATATTTCTTGAAAAGTATTGAAATATATCAAGTTATTATAAAACATGCTTGCTGATTGTAACATTTACAAGGGCTGGGATGTAGCTCTTTTGGTACCCAGTAAAACACACATAAACACACATATATACAGATATTTGCTCACTTGAGTGTGTGCGTGCGTGTGTACACACCCACCCACCCACACACACACACACACACACACACACACACACACACACAGTGTTTCTGATCCACCCTTTGGATGTCCCAGTTGACATTTTGCTGTGCTCAGAGGACCCTGCTGTCACTACCGCTGCCACCACCACTACAACTATTCCTTCTATCACGGTTACTCGATTACTACTGACATTTATTAAATGATTGTAATGGGTTGAGTATTGGCTAAGGAAGTGCACATCTTATGCCATTTTATCTTCCCACTACCAAGATCAGTTGATACTAGAGCAGAGGTTCTCAACCTGTAGGTTGCAACCCTTTTGGGATGTTGAATGACCCTTCCACAGGGGTCACATATCAGATATCCTGCATATCAGATATTTACATTACAATCTGGAACAGTAGCAAAATTACAGTTATGAAATAGTAACACAAATAATGTTATGGTTGGGGGTCCCACAACATGAGGAACTGGATTAAAGGGTCACAGCATTAGGAAGATTGAGAACAACTATCCTAGAGGGTAGGGGCCTTACTGTTGTATGATTGGAACATAGCATCAGGAAGTGAACACAGAACCCATGCCTTTCATGGGAACTGAAAATTCCAATACAAGCCCTTGTCATATTGCTTTCAAATCAATGTTTGTTTAATTTTACATGACTCTGCCCTTGTTCTGGACTCATGACCTGGTTGATATTTTCCAAAATTTAATGACAGAAACATTGTTTGGAGAAAGTTCCAGATATGAACAGTAGCAGGTTTAGGTCCACTTCCTAATTTCAGAGCTTGCCTCAGACCGTCAGCATGCTCCCCCTGCAGTCTGCGTTTCTTGTGGTCATTGATGTTAGTCAGTTCGCTGAGGTGTTAGGCTTGGAGGCAGGTGCCTTTCCCTACTGAGCTTTCTCTACAGCCTAATTAAAATAGAGTTCTTGCAAAATGTTTGAGCGTGGCCTGAAAGTCAGTAAACAATAAATAGATACTAGTTCTTAGTTCCCTTCTCAATGAGAGGACAGAATAGTCACTGAAAACTTTACTTTTGGGTTTCACCTTTTGCTTAAAGAAAATCCAGTGATGGCTGGCGAGGTGGCTCAGCAGACAGCGGCACTTGCTGCTGAGTGGTGACCTGAGTTCCCCGGGGACCCCCGGGGTAGAAAGAGGGAACCAACTCCCAAGAGTTGTCCTCTGACCTCCACATGTGTGCCATGGCACGTGCCTGCCCCAGATGTAATAAAATATCTGTTAAAAAGAAAAACCAGCCGTGTGTGTGTGGAGCATTCTTGTAATCCCAGCCTTGGGAAGATTGAGGCAAGAACATTCTGAATTCACAGCCAGCCTGACTTACATAGCAAGTTCCAGGCCAGCTCAGGTAACATAGGGAGGCCCTGTCTCAAAAACCAAAAACCAAACATAAAAAGCAAAAGCGATAAAACTCCTGTATTGATACATGCTTGTTTCAGTTCCCCAGATAGGAATTGCACAGCATGAGCGCGTACTGAAACAAGGGTCTGGCGCCCAGGGACCGCACACACAAGAGGGACTCTGCCATTAGATGTGAGATTAAATGAAGTCATATGGCTTCCCTGCGACTCCCCTACAACGTGATGGGACGAGGCACCTCACCACATTCTTATAGTGCTTAGGACCTATATTCAGATCTCTTAATAAATTCCAACTTTGCTTCGAAAACAAGACAAGACAAAAACAGTATGCGAGGACTAGCTGATTAATGGACACTTCCGGCTGTCTAAGCTCTGATGTGGAGAAGATGATTTCCTCCCAAGCTTTGGAATGACAACTAGAGGTCCTAAGGGAAAGAAGGGGAAGACAGGGCTGTGATGGATGAAATGCTCACTTAGGCGGACACGCATGGGCTGAGCATGTGTCCCTCAGAGCTCAGAGAGCTCCAGAATCTGAAACTTTAGAGCCCTGATGTGATGCCACGTGTGGGACGTCCCACACCTACCTCCTCTGACAGGTCATAGTTAAAACTCAGATACCCTAAACACATTGTGTGTAGTTACACTCAGGCCGTGTGTATAAGATGCATATGGAATATAAATGAATTTAATGTTTAAAGTTGGCTTTTCTCTAAGACATCTCGTTACACATATGCAAATATTCCAAAGCCTGAAATCCAAAAGGGCTGGCCCTAGGCATCCTGGGTGTGGGATCCTCAAACTGTACAGTGAGTCAGAGCATCTGATACTGTATGGCCGGCTCAGGGACCTGGGGGTGTTGTTGAAGGGGGCAAGAAGCTGCATTTCTAAAGGCTCCTGGAGTCCCGAGACATTAAATGAGTTCTGAGTAGGTGACTGTTGGGGAATAACAGAGTTGTGGGTGACTAATGAGAAGTTGCTAAATCAGAGAAACAAGGAAGCATTCACCTCTTGTCTATCTTGTCAGTAGAGATGGATCTTAGATGTTTTTGTTAGAAATCTGTGGGAAATTAGTATTTATAGATGTTGTTGGAATCTAGTTTTCTCTGTTGTTTAAGAAGTGTGCGCGTGCATGCGTGTGTGTATGCTGTGTGTCCTCACCTTCTGCCTTGTCTGAGGCAGGGTTTCTACTTTGTCCCTTACTATATGTGCCAGGCTAGCGGACCTGTGGGCCTCTGGGAATTGTCTTCTTTATACCCATCCCCCCTTGCTCTCTTGGTGGAGGAGCACTGAGATTATAGATATGAACTACCACATCTGGTTTTGAGTATGCTCTGGGGGCTTGAACTCTTGTCCTCATGTATGACAGGTGCTTTACCCACTGAGCTGTCTTCGAATCCGAGGTAGTTTTGTTAGTGCATGTTTTGTTTTTTGTTTGTTTTTTTTTTTTTTTTGAGACAGGGTTTCACTATGTAACTCTGGCTGGCCTGTAACTTATTCTGTAGTCCAGGTTGGCCTTGAACTCACAGAGGTCAGTCTACCTCTACCTCCCAGGTTCTGGGATTAAAGGCTTATGCCACTATGTCTTGTAGTCAGTTTTTCTTTGGACTGCCAGCTCCCAAATAATGACATGGAGACTTCTTATTAATTATGAAAGCTTAGCTTTAGTTTAGGCTTGTTCCCAACTAGTTGTTATAACTTAAATGAACATGTTTATAATAATCTATGTTCTGCCAATGGCAATTCCCGCCTCTCTTCTTTCCAGAGTTCCTATCTCTGCCTGGAAGTCCCGCCTATCCTCTCCTGCCTAGCTGTTGGCCATTCAGCTCTTTATTGAACCAATCAGAAGGTGCCTTTCACTCAGTGTGCTCAAGTAACCCGCTACAGTGTCCAGCTTACTGTGGTTTTGTTGGTTTGCTTTTCTTTACTGTAGTGAGCTACAAAACCCTGTTCTTATGGTTTTCTTTTCTTTTCTTTTATAGCTCAAGTTGACCTCAAGCTTACAATCCTCCTGCCTCAACTTCCCCAATGCTGTTACTGCAGGTGTGTACCAGCATGTTACGCTCTGATAAGGGTTTTCACGGGCATTTTCACACAACAGGTATTTTCATTGATATATCTAGCCATGCCTCTTGTCACTTATCTAAATACTTAGAATGTTTTTGTATGATTCAATGGCACAACAGAAGAGATCCTCTCCTCCCATTATTTGGGGAGGTTTAGTGTGTTTTCTAGGCAGGTCTCATGAGATTTTTCCTTCTGCTTGAGTGAGGTGAAGAGAATCTTCCTTGGACTATTAAGCAGCTCTTCTTTCTCTCTTAGTCTTCCTTCCACTGAGCAGCCCAGCTTCCCCCCCTCCCCCAGTCTTCTTTTCGACTCCCTGATGTGGCAGAGAATCACTCATTCTTCGATTCCTTGCTTCAGTTTCCTCCTTTTTTTCTTCTCCCCCTCCTCCTTCCTTTTTGTTTTTTGTTTTTGTTTTTTCTTTTGAGACACGGTTTCTCTGTGTAGCCCTGGCTGTCCTAGAACTTGCTTTGTAGACCAGACTGGCCCTAACTCACAGAGTTCTGGGAGTGTGATGGAATTAAAGGCGTAGGCCACCGCCACCCGGCAAAGCAGCCACATTTGATGTAGTTGCTGTCTTAGTCGTCTTTCAGATACTCTAACAATATACCGAGATCATTAATTCACAAAAGAAACAGTTTTGACTGGGCTCCTAGGTTTGGAGGTTCCAGCCCATGGTCACCCCGTTGCTTTGGATTTGTGGGTGAGGTCCATGTCACTGTGAGGACACATGGCCGAGCAAAAGTGTTCATGTCAGGGCTAGGAAGCAAAGGGAGAAGGAGCCAAAGCACACAGCCCCGTCTAGGGTTTTCCCTGATGATCTGATGACCTCTGACTGAGCACCTTTCAAAGAGCCCACAACCTCCCACAAACTGCCCTTGGACCAAGCTGCCTTTAACTGGGGATATCCTGCTTGAAGCAAGTGGCCACACCTTTCTAGGCACATCTCCCACTTCTGAACTAGATGACTTAACCCCTGGCTTTCTTTTGATTTCATCACATGCCCTAATCCAGGGTCTGGTGAATTCTTTCTCTTTACCACATTTCTCAAGAAAGAATTTTCTTATTTTGCTGTTCTGGGCTATGAGAAAAGATACACTTTAGCTGGGCACGGTGGTGTACACCTGTAATTCCAGCACTCAGGAGGTGGAAGGTCAGGAGTTCAAGGCTGGCATGGACTATATAGCAAGTTTGAGTCCAGCCTGGGCTACATGAGCCCCTAACAAACAGACAAGAGTAGAGAGCTGATGTATGAGGGGGGATATCTTCTTTCTGGTAAGCCAAGTATATAACATTACAATTTTTTCTGTGTGTCTGGCATATGTAATAACAAATTTTGTGGTTTATTAAATACCATTACTTCATTCAAGTAAAAATCCAATGAAGCTCTAATAAAAGTGTTTAGAACATTTTTTTGAGTCCTTACTACCAAACTTAAGTTTGGTCATCTGGCAGTTAGCCTTGCTTTTAGGCCCTGTTACATGCCTTGGTGAACTATTTCTGCCTTGAACAGAGGTAGAATACACCCCCTGGAAGATGGACTGTCGTGATCGGTGCTAAGAGGCAAAGCTGTGATTAGGGTGGGAGTAAGGGGTGGAGCAACACACTTGACAGATGAAGAGAGAGGTCCAAGGGATCTGGGAGGCAGTCCCAGCAGCTCATACCCATTTCTGACTCCTGCCTCTGGGCTCCTGAGCAGCCTCACTTGTGTCTGGCACCCAGTTCCAGGGCTCTGGCACTGTACCTTGACTGTGGAAGTACTACCAACAGCTTGTGCCCAGACCCAATGCCAGGAGCTGAGTTCCCAAACAACCAGTTTGCTTCTAGTGCCAGGTTTCTGTATTAGCAACCTCTGCTTGACAACTCGAGATCTGATGGTAGCCACTCAAATCACACACACATGCACACACACACACACACACACACACACACACACACACACACACACACACACCGAAGACAAGTGAGCCTGACTGAGGTCTGCTGCACCAGGCGCTGGACTCCTGAGCATCATGCCAGGTGTTCCGGCTCAGCTGACATCCCAACCCCAGACTGTCTTGACAGACACAGGAACCTTAAGCCATCCTGGCTATGGCCACCGAGTTGAGGCAAAGGTCAAACTATCTGACAACTGAAGACACAGCCAAACAGCTGGGTATGCAGCTCAGCGGGTAGAATGCTCGCCTAGCATGCAGGGGCTCTGGCCTCAGTCCCCAGCACTGCCTAACACTGGACATGGCGGCACATGCCCGTAATCCCAACACTGGGAAGCGAGCATTGAAAGATTTGAAGTTCAAGGCCAGCCTCCAGTACATAGTAAGGCGAGACCAGGCTGGCCTACAGAAGACCTTGCCTCAAAAAGGAGGGGACTAAATAAATATATAAGTTCCAACGCATATGGGAGTTTCTGAAAAGTATCTATACTACTCATGACTAATGGTTTCACATAATCATACTGACTTTAGTTTGTAGGTGAAGGGACTGAACCATAGCAGGGTTAGCAGTTACTTTTCCCATTGTGATGACAGAGTGCCTGACCACGCAATTTAAGTGAGGAAGTGTTTCTTTGGTTCATTGTTTGAATGGACAGAGTTCATCATGGCAGGGGGAAGTGAGGTGGCTGATCACATGGTATTTACTGTTAGGAAACAGAGAGAGACATGAATGCTGGTGTTTAGCTGACATCTCCCCTCTTCCATTTTTACCCAATCTGTGACTCCATCTTGTGGAATGGTATTACCCACGGTGCTGGTCAATTTACTGTCAACTTGACGTAGCTAGAGTCATCTGGGGAGAGGGAGCCTCAGCTGAGGAATTGCCCCCATTGGATTGGTCTGGGGGCATTTTCCTAGTTGTTAATTGATGTAGGAAGGCCCAGCCCACGGTAGGCAGTGCCATCCCTAGGCAGGTGGGCCTGGGTTGTGTAAGAAAAGTAGTTGAGCATGCCAGGGGAAGCAAGCCAGTGAGCAGCGTTCCACTTTGGTCTCTGCTTCAGCTCCTGCCTCCAGGTTCCTACCCTGAGTTCCTGCCTTGGCTTCCTGTCGTGATCAAGTATGACCCTTTCCCCTGGGCTGAAGGTGTCTTCCCTCTTCAGCTAAGCTTTCTGGAAACACTCTCGGAGACTTGCCCACAATGGGGAGACTTGCCCACACTGGATCTCCTAGGCAGTTCCAAACCCAGTCAGGTCGACAGGGTGATTATCACATTGCTTCTGGTTAGCTTGTGTTGGGCAGCCAGACTCACACAGCCTGTCTCCAGTGTGTGAGGTTTCCAGCATTCTCAGACAGTTTCTTGGTTTATTTTGTATGGAAGAAAATGGCCTTAGTTTCTATGATTAGCCCATGCAGAAGGCCTACTTCCAAGAAACAGGTTGTTCTGTGTGTTTAAAAAAAAGGACAGCTGGTCTTTGTCATTTCCAGATTCCGTATTTGTGAATTTTCTACCTGCTGGATGGTAGTTGTAATCTCACAATCATGTTCTCAGTGTTTGGGTAGTCATCTGTGATCGCCGGGAGAGCAGTGAGGACGTTAATCTGCAGGATCCCAGGGCATGGCAAAGCCGCTCTGCCATCTTCAGTTCTTAAGCTGGAAGCAGGTATCTTTTTGTGGTCTATTTGCTGCCACATTTTACATATTTATTCATTTGATTTCTTATTCGTTTATCATGTGTATGCAGGTCAGTGCACATGTCTCTTCTTTACTTCCGTCCTGAGTTTCTGGGGTCAAACTTAGGTCATCAAACTTGGTGGCAAGCCCTGCTGGACCATCTCACCAGCTCTGCATTCCCTGTCTCATGTGGAAGCAGTGTGGTGGTGCATGCTTACACTCCCAGGACTCAGGAGGTTGAGGAAGAAGGATTGAATGTTCAAAGCCAGCTTGGGCTACATGATGAGACCATGTCTCAAAAAACATTGTAGACCAGAGTTGGCACATGAGGGAGAACATGTGTTCTTTTCCTCTCTGAGTTTGGGTGGCCTCAATTGATAATATACACTAGAGTCATCACAGTGATCCCCCCCCTTCGTTTCTGTGTAGAAACTAAGAGTCCAGGTGATGCTTGTGGTGTAATGACAGTTCTCTGGCCTGACTAGCATCGTATCACACACATGCACAGAGGAATTGGTGTCCACGTGTGTCAGACATGAGTGACAGCAGCAGAGCTCTCACAGAGTGGCAGTCTTCTGAGAAAGGCAGAGCCGAGCCCTGCACACAGCTGGGAGAAAGTGGTTGCTTTTTATCCTCTTCCTCTTCTAGGGAATCCCCAGTTTGAGCCACCGTAGTGTGGGTGGGTTTTCTAGTCTTGTTAATAATTTCAGGTTTTTAGCCGATAGTTCATAAGAGAAGCTGCTGGATTTTCTGTAGAGAAAGCTTCTTTGTAGTCCGGATTTCTGCCCTGCTTAGATTTTTAAAAGGTATAAGCATGGGTTGCCAATCCCACTCACTGTAAAGAATTTGTTCTTTATACATAGTAATAGCAGTAACAATAATAACGACAATTAGAAGACCACGACCACCACCAACATCGTATTTTATCAGTACAGGTTCAGAAGCGTGTGGTTGCCAGCGTCGGTCATTTCGGCCTTAAACTGTCACTGTCACTGACGTTGTGGTTTTCAAATGTGTGATGTGTTCACAGACGTGCCCTGCACTGGGCCTGCTGTTCCTCTTCTGTTGTTTCCTCCCTGCTTGCCAAGGCTGGGGTGCTTCTGGCCCACAGATAGTTGAAAGTGGGGCGCCCTCGAGCTTTAAGGCACTGAACAAGCCAGGTAATGCAACATACCACGTGTTGGTAGACTGTTCCTCTCATTAGCACCTTTGCTGACTGTCAGTTTTATTTCCTTGGCATTTAATTTCGGCAGTTCTTTGTAAGTTCTGTGTGTTAGTCCCCGTGTGGAGCATGAGTGGAAGGGCTTCTCCTGCTCTGTGGGCTGCTTGCCGTCACTTTCCTGTGCTGTGCAGACACTTTATGTTCCATGTAGTTCCGTCTGTTGATACTGGAGCTGTTCCTGCGCCGTGGGTGTTCCATTCAGAACGTTCTTGCCCACCCAGTGTCTTTTCTTCCCGCTATCTTTGTAAATCCTGTTTTGTTTTATTTTATATATAATGTATGGTTTAGTTTCTTCATTGAAAAAATTTTCACACAATATATTTTAGTCATGTTTTTCCATCCCCTGGCACCCCCAGATCCTCTGTACCTCTTCTACCTACCCAACTTTATGTTCTTTCTTTCTTTTTTTTTATTAAAACAAAGATGCAAGAAACATACACTCAAAAACCTGTACAAAGACATAAATATAGAAATAAAAATAAACAAGCAAAAGGCCAGTAAGACAAAAAGTGCCCAAGCAGAGCAAAGTAGGACAAAATATCTACAAAAACGCCATCAAGTTTGTTTTGTGTTGGTCAGCTGCTCCTGGGCATGAGGCCTGCCTGACGTGGTTAATATACCTAGTGAGAGTTCACCGGAGAGAACTGAGTTTTCCTTTACAAAAGGGTGTCAATTGCAGATAGAGTCTTGGTGAGGGATGAGAGTGCTGGGACCCATCTGACTTGAGCCTGTGCAGGCCCTGTGCATGCTGCACAGTCCCTGTGAGTTCATGCACCTGTCTGTGTCTAGAAAACACAGAAGTCAGCCATCATCTCTGGCTCTCACAGTCTTCCCACTTCCTCGATCCCTGAGCCTTGGGGGGGAGGATTTGATAAAGACATCCCATTTAGACCTGAGTGCTCCAAAGTCCCGCTGAGATCTCCCAGTGTCTGGAAGAACATTCTCCCTGGTCTCCTGCAGCACAGTCAGCATTCCAGGTTTTCAGGCCTTTGCTACGTTTTGAGTTGATTCTGTGCAGAGGAAAGGTAGGGATCTAATCTACCCCCCCCCCCCAACAGGATGCCCAGTTTTACCAGCACCGTTCGTTGCCCAGGGGCTCTTTGCTACTGCGTGTTTCCCTCCTTTGTGAACGGGTGGTCATAGCTTTGTTGGTTTCTGTCTGGGTCCTCTATTCTGTCCCAGAGGTCTGCCTGCCTGTTTCTGTGTCAGGACCATGCTGTGGTTGTCACTGTGACTCTGTCGTATAGTTTGAGGCTGGGTTTTGTCACACCTCCAATGTGTTCTTACTGTTGAGCATTGCTTTGGTTATTTGTGTTTTATATGCATACTTAGATTGTTTTTTTCTAGATCTGTGCAATAAGACATTGGAATTTTGTTAAATATTGTATAAAATCTGTAAATTACTTTTGGTGGTATATCCATTTTTTTGTCATATTAATTCTGCTAATCCAAGATCATAAATCTTTCTCTCACTTAGCATCTTTAATTTCCCTTTTCAAACTCTTGACGTTTCAATTTGTTGGTTAGGTGTACTTAATATTTAAAGTAATTTATCTTATTACTATTATTTTTAAATTATGTGTATATACCTGTGTGTGGGTTTATGCACCTGAGTGCAGTGTCATTGGAGGCCAGAAGAGGTCACCAGATCCCCAGGACCTGGAGTTATAGGCAGTTATGAGCCATCTAATATGAGTGCTGGAAATCAAACTCAGGTCCTCTGGAATATTAGTATGCATTCCTTTTTTTTTTTTTTTTTTCAGAGACAGGTTTTCTCTGTGCAGCTTTGGAGCCTGTCCTAGAACTTGCTCGGTAGACCAGGCTGGCCTCAATCTCACAGAGATTCTCCTGCCTCTGCCTCCCAAGTGCTGGAGTGAAAGGCGTGAGTTACCACCGCCTAGCTGATCAGTATGTATTGTTAACATAGTCATCTCTATGGCCCATAGGTACTTGACAGTTTTGGGAGTTCTTATGAATAGTCTAGTTTTTCTAATTTCTTTCTGGTGTATGTGAAGGCTATTGCTTGTTTTTGACTATTGATTTTGTATCTTATAGTTTTATAGTAAGTGTTTTTACATCTAAGAATTCTCTAGGGTCTTTTAAAAAGAGAATCATGTGATCTGCAAATGGGATAATTTGACTTCTTCCTTTTCATAAAGTGAATTTTTATTATAAATGAATGTTTTATTTTTAGGGTGAAAGAACATGTCCTTATTTAAGGCCCGTGATTGGTGGTCTACTGTGCTGGGTGAGAAGGAAGAGTTCGATCAAGGCTGCTTGTGTTTGGCTGACGTGGACAACAGTGGAGATGGACAAGGTAAGGGGGTGCGGGTGTGCTTCTGTCTCCCCAGTGTCGGGGACTGAACCCAGGCCTCACACTTGCCAAGGAGGTTTTCTGATATTGGGCTGTAGACTGCATTTCCCCACTGAGCAAAGCTTTAAAGAAATGAGAATATGAACTTAATAGAACATGACTAACTGCAGGTCATAATTATAACCTAGGTTTGAATGTGCCTCCTCCCGCCCCCCCCCCCCCCCCCCCCCCCCCCGTGCCCTGTTTTAGAGATAAACTTTCCTGAGGTAGTCCAGGCTGGCCCCAGTCTCACTCCGATCCTCCTGAGGTTACGATTATGAACATGTGCCACCATGTCTGGTGTTTTCTTATAAGTAGTGTGTAGATGGCAGCTGACAGAGTTCTTCCCTCTGCTTTGTTGTTGATATCATTCTGGCTTTTGTTCATTCTGTCCTATTAATTTGGTGGAATTAATAGACAAATCATGTGGCACTTGATTTGCTACCAAGTGGGATCTTTTTTTTTTTTTTGGTTTTTCGAGACAGGGTTTCTCTGTGTAGCTTTGCGCCTTTCCTGGAACTCACTTGGTAGCCCAGGCTGGCCTCGAACTCACAGAGATCCGCCGGCCTCTGCCTCCCGAGTGCTGAGATTAAAGGCGTGCACCACCACCGCCCGGCTCAAGTGGGATCTTTTAAGGAAGAACATCATTTTCATTATAAATAACTTCTAAAATGAATTTTTTATTTTAAATATTTAAGATCCCACTTGGAAGAACTAGTAAAATATTTAAAATAAAAAATTCATTTTAGAAGTTATTTATAATGAAAATGATGTTCTTTTCTTTTTTGTTTTTTTGAGACAGGGTTTCTTTGTTTAGCATTGGCTGTCCTGGATCTCATTCTGTAGACCAGGCTGGCCTTGGACTCACAGAGATCTGCCTGCCTCTGCCTCCCGAGTGCTGGGATTAAAGGTGTGTTCCACCACTGCCTGGCTATGATGTGCTTTTCTAATTGAATCTGGAAACATTAATGCTGTAATAAAATCATGCTAATTCTGTTAGTGAGGGGAAACAATTGCTAAGTCATTGCTTTCGTTTTTTGTTTTACAAAAACCAGTTACTGTCCTGTTCTTACATTACTTGCTTCTCCGAATATTCATGTTTTAAGTGGTCTTTAAGAAGGGCCTAGGTCAAGCCGGGTAGTGGTGGCACATGCATTTAATCTTAGTACTCAGGAGGTACAGGCAGGCAGATCTTTGTGAATTCAAGGTCAACCTGGTCTACAGAGTGAGTTCCAGGACAGTCAAGGCTACAGAAAGAAAACCTTGTCTTGAAAATAGTTGTCTTGAAAAACTATTTAAAAAAAAAGAAGAAAAATGGTCTAGTTCTATATTATTATAGTATGAAATTTGTACTAAGTTTAAATAGTTTCTATTTCATGAGCTCTTACTTTGCAATTCAGATATTCATTGGCTTCCCAGAAAGAAAATTAATCTGGTGATATAAATATTACTCCTTTCCTTTTACTTTCTTTTTCTTTTTTGAATTTTTTATTAAAATTTCTATTCATTTTACATACCAACCACAGGCCCCCCTCTCCTCCCTCCTCCCGTCTCCCAGCCTTACCCAACAAACCACCTCCCCTTACCACCTCCTCCGAGGCAAGGTCTCCCATGGGGAGTCAGCAGAGCCTGGTACATTCAGTTGAGGCAGGTCCAAGGCCCTCCTCCCTGCATCAAGGCTGCGAAAGGTGTCCCACCGTAGGCACTAGGCTCCAAAAAGCTGGCTCATGCACCAGGGACGGATCCCAATCCCACCGTCTGGGGTCCTCTAACCAGTTCAAGCTAAACAACTGTCTTGCCTATCCACAGGGCCTAATCCAGTAGCCTGGGGGCTCCTCAGCCATTGGTCCACAGTTCGTGGGTTTCCACTAGTTTGGCTGGTCATCTCTGTGCATTTTTCCATCATGATCTTGACATCCCTTGCACATAGAATCCCTCCTCTCTCTTATCGATTGGATTCTCGGAGCTCGGCCTGGCACTCGTCCATGGATCTCTGCATCTGCTTCCATCAGTCACTGGATGAGGGCTCTATGATGACAGTTAGGGTGTTCAGCTGTCTGATCATCAGAGTAGGCCAGTTCAGATACCCTCTTGACTATTGCCAGTAGTCTAAAGTGGGGTCATTCTTGTGGATTCCTGGGAACTTCACTAGCACTCTGTTTCTCCCTATTCACATGATGTCTTCATTTATGATGGTATCTCTTTCCTTGATCTCCCACTCTGTCCCTGTTCCAGCTCAAACTTCCCATTCCCCTATGTTCTCATCCCCCATCACTTGCCCTCCATTACCCCCCCCTCACTCCCAGGTTGCTCATATAGATCTCATCTATTTCTCCTTTACTGGGTGATCCATGCATCCTTCCTAGGGCCCTCCTTAGCTAGCCTTCCTGGAGCTGTGGGTTGCAGTCTGGTTATCCTTTGCTTTATATCTAGTATCCACTTATGAGTGAGTACATACCATGTTTGTCCTTCTGAGTCTGGGTTACCTCACTCAGGATGATATTTTTTTAGTTCCATCCATTTGCCTGCAAATTTCATGATGTCATTGTTTTTCTCTGCTGAGTAGTACTCCATTGTGTATATGTACCACATTTTCTTTATCCGTTCTTCAGTTGAGGGACATCTAGGTTGTTTCCAGGTTCTGGCTATTATGAATAATGCTGCTATGAACATAGTTGAGCATGTGTCCTTGTGGTATGATTGAACATTCCTTGGGTATATGCTCAAGAGTGGTATCATTAGGTCTTGAGGTAGATTGATTACCAGTTTTGTGAGAAGTCTCCATACTGATTTCCAAAGTGGCTGTACAAGTTTGTACTCCCACCAACAGTGGAGGAGTGTTCCCCTTGCTCCACATCCTCTCCAACATAAGCTGTTGTTAGTGTTTTTGATCATAGCCATTCTGACGGGTGTAAGGTGGTATCTCAGAGTCGTTTTGATTTGCATTTCCCTGATGACTAAGGATGTTGAGCAATTCCTTAAATGTCTTTTGGCCATTTGAGATTCTTCTGTTGAGAATTCTCTGTTCAGCTCTGTAGCCCATTTTTTAAAATTGGACTGTTAGGTATTTTGATGTCTAGTTTCTTGAGTTCTTTATATATTTTGGAGATCAACCCTCTGTCAGATGTGGGGTTGGTGAAGATCTTTCCCATTCTGTAGGCTGTCATTTTGTCTTATTAACTGTGTCCTTTGCCTTACAAAAGCTTCTCAGTTTCAATAGGTCTCGTTTATTAATTGTTGCTCTCAGTGTCTGTGCTACTGGTGTTAGATTTAGGAAGTGGTCTTCTGTGCCAATGTGTTCCTTCCTACTTTCTGTTCTGTCAGGTTCAGTGTAACTGAATTTATGTTGAGTTCTTTGATCCACTTGGACTTGAACTTTATACATGGTGATAGATATGGATCTATTTGCAGTCTTCTACATGTTGACATCCAGTTATGAAAGGCAGAGTTTTTAATGACAAGAGGAATGAAAGGTTCTCAATCTATTTAGTAGCAAGAGATTCATTAGTGTTCTTTGCATTAAAAAAGATTTATTTTTATTACCTTTTATAAATTACATGCGTTTGCCTGAATTTGTGTGTGGGTTATGTGCCCATGAGTGCACGAACCTGCAGAGTCCAGTGTCAGGTCCCCCGGAGTGAGATTTTCAGATAGTTACTTGTGAGGTACTTGACATGGATGCTGAGGACCCAGGGTCCTCTGCAAGAACAGTACATCTCTCCAGCTGCTAACTAGTGTTCTTGATGAGGGTGGATGAGTATTCACTTGTAGATATGTAGTGAGTGACGGAGAGTGGGAGGTGCAGGGACTAACTATGGCTCCTTAAAGAAACTCGCTATGAAAAGCACAGGTAAGAAAGAGGAGGACAGTGTAGAGCTAGAGATTTTTTCCCATTGTGACAAAGACAAGAGGACTAGAAAGGAAAGTTCCCATGCCTGTTTAAATCTGATGAGCCCTTTTGTCCCCGATTCAGATCCTGCCTCTCCCAGTCCTCTCAGGACATCTACTCTACCAGTTCTGTCCTCTGTAACACTGTCTTTCTGGCCCTCTAGAATTAGTAGAACTCAGTCAGTACTCAGGATACTTGCAGAGCATGGCTGTTTGCTTTTGTCAAGTGCATCTGTTCAAGTGAGCATTAGTCCCTGTCTTAGTCAGTGTTCTGCTGTGAAGAAACACCATGACCATGGCAACTCTTACGAAAGAAAGAAAGCTAGGGCTGGCTTACAGTCCAGAGGTTTAGTCCATCATCATCACGGCAGGAAGCATGGTGGCACCTTCTACATCTGGATCTGCAGGCAGCAGGAAGAGAGAGTGACACAGGGCCTTCCTTGAGCTTCTGAAACCTCAAAGTCCACCCCCAGTGACACACTTCCTCCAACAAGGCCACACCTCTTTATTCAAATAGTGCCATTCCCTGGTGACGTCTATGGGGCGTCCTTCTCATTCAAACCATCACAGTCCCCTTCTCTAGGAGCATACAGTGCTTTTCCTCCATGGTCTCTGTTTCTAGTTCCTGTTTTCAGGTTCCTGCCCCGACCTGTGCCAATAATAGGCTAACCTATAAGACAAACCAACCCTTTCCTCCTGTCCATGGTTTTGATCAGTGTTTTATTACATCATCTGATAACAATCTAGGGCAGAGCACCAGGTCCCAGAAGATGAGCTGTGATAATTTATTTATTCTGTTTCTTTGCGTGGTGCTCTCAAACCCCACCTAGAGCATGGACAGGAGCCTTACTGCTTGGTGCTCCCACAGAACACAAGATGTCACATATCCTCCTTGCAGGGATATTCATGCTTACATTTTACTCTCTGTGTTAATTTCTACACCAGTTAACTTTTTTTTTTGTCTACAAGTAATAGGACATCAGGATAAATGAAGAAGGACTGAGAATACTAACACCCCTCCAACTGCGAAGTAGGGTTTGTCTGGCTGGAACTTGACAGGAGCAGAAATGATCATGGCGTCACTGACCTTGCAGACCTCCAGAATGCTGCCATTGGGTCTTCTGGATTCCTGATGGCTTTGTGTTTCTTTAGGACTGAGGCCCCCATGGGAGTGCCTTTCCTGGTGATGCTGAGGACTTAGAGTTAGTCTGGGGGAACTGCCTAGTCCATGGCCTGGCTCAGTAAGCACTGAGTAAAGGAAAGGCAGACTGCCTCTGAAATGGATGATTGGTTTCTCTTTTTAATTAAATTTTTTTTATTCATTTTACATGCCAACCACAGATAAAGATTTGTCTCTTAATATCACTATAACAAAGTATCACTCTAATGACTTAAAATGACAGGAACATATTCTGTCATAGTTGTAGGTGCTAAGCTTTGGAAATCAAGGTGTTGTCAGGGCCATGCTGTTTCTCTGGTTTCTAGTATTTCTTTGCCTCTTCTAGTGTTATTTTAAAATATTCATTTATTTATTTATATTATGTGTATTGTTTATGTGTTTGCTGGTGTGAGTCACGTGTACCATATGTTGCAATACCCAATGGTGGCCAGAAGAGGGCATCGGATACTCTGGAACTGGAGTTGCAGGTGGTTGTGAGCCACCATGTGGGTGCTGAGAACTGAACTCGGGTCCTTATGCAAGAGTAGTCAGTGCTTTTAACTGCTGGACCATCTCTTTAGCTCCTTCTTCTAGTTTTTCTGAGGACTCTAGGGTCCTTATTTGTTTCTTCTAAGTTCCAGTAATTCAAGACACTCTTTGGTTTGTAGATGTATCATTCCAATTTCTGCCAGTATTGTCAGATGGACATATCCCAGCCCCCAACTTATTCTCTGTCTTCCCTCAGCTTCTGTGGTGGTGTGAATGAGAATGGCCCCATAGGCTCATATATTTGAATGCTTGGTCCCTGGTAGGTGGAACTATTTGGGAAGGATTAGGAAATGGCCCTGTTGGAGGAGGTGTGTCACTGGGTGGGGTAGGCTTTGAGGTTCCAAAAGTCTGTTCCATTCCCAGTTCACACACTCTCTCTTTGCTTCCTACTTTTGGGAAGGGATGTAAGAAAGCTTTTAGCTACTACTCCAGTGCCATGCCCGTCTGCCTGCTGCCACACCTGCTGCCACACCTGCTGCCACACCTGCCGCTGTGTGCCTTGCCATGGCTCTGAACTCATAAGCCCCAAATCAAACATTTTCTTTGATAAGTTGCCTTTGTCATAGGTGATAGAAAAGTAACTAAGGAAGCTTCTAAGTGCTGGGATTACATGCCTGTGCCAGCTCACCTGGCTGCTTTGCATCATAATTTGGCATTTGGATTCCTATGTCTTTTTCCCTAAAGGACAGTTGTATCCTCATTTTAACTTGGTTATATCTGCAAAAACTTTTCAAACTGCATCACATATACAGATACCTTGAGCAAGGATTTGAACATATCTTTTTGGAAGACATCATTTACATTCCTATACACATTCCTCCCTTAACTACTGAGCCCAAGACCATTCACTGTTAACAGGGGCACTCCAATGAGTGTCTTCAACAGTTGTAGTCAATTATAGAATTAACATTCCATGATGAAACAAGTCTGTAATCTTTATCAGTCTTTTGAGACAGTGACTTGCTGTCATTGATCTGAATTATGATGGATATCAATTGATGCTTAAGAAAAACACATTCATTTTCACTAGTATCCTTGACTTTCAGTGATGTAGAGCTGATTTTTGAGAAGGTATGTGTTACTCAGAAGTTCCCTTTAATCATATCATCTGTTGGTAGAGTGACTTTGTGTTTGAAGCAAGGTTAGGATCTTTTAATATTTTGACTTCTTTAGTCTTCAGAAAGTTGATTCCCCATGATATTTGCTAATGTCTGTTTGTTACTCTGTCTTTTGAAAATCTGTTTACAGATAAAATCATCGTGGGCAGCTTCATGGGCTACTTGAGAATCTTTAATCCCCATTCTGTGAAAACTGGAGATGGGCCTCAGGCTGAAGATTTACTTCTGGAAGTGCACCTGCGGGACCCTGTGCTTCAAGTGGAAGTCGGGAAGTTTGTCTCGTGAGTGTGGGGTTTCCTCTTGGGCATCACATCTGTGCCTCGTGGGGACACTTTTGCAGATTTAAAATATTATTTCGTGGATTGTACATTATAGATACATGTCTTGCAGGCAAGCAACATGTTCTGAACACTTTTTATGTTGAAACATGTACATTTAAGATGAGATAATGTAGTGATTTATTAGTGTGTATGTCTGTATGAGTGTATATGCGTGTGTGTGCAGGTGCACACTCTATGTCTTCCTTTTGGAAAGTGAACATGAACCTAGGGCTTTCAATTTCTTGGGTATGCTAGCCCCAAAGCCCCAGTAGCCCTCCTGTTTCTGCCCCCTTTGGAGCTGGGTTACAGTTGAGTAAAGGACGCCTCCCTTGCTGTACGGGTGCTGGGAACTGAATAGTGGTCTTTATGATTGTCCAGCAAGCTCACTTCAATACTGAGAACATTTTTATAGTAATGAACTTGAGATTTTAGACATTACAGCACCGGGACAGAGATAAGCTTATAGACCAAGCCATATTTACTTATGAAAGAACACCTCAGGTAAATATCTGTTTAATAGGTATACAAAGATGCAAATTACTATTACTTTTCTTCATAGTTTTGAAATTTAAAATGAACTACTTATTTAAAATAGAAAGATCCTGCCTTGAAGTCAGCTCAATTCATGAAGTGTTTTGTCCCTATGAAAAATGTTTCAAAGTTCTCTCTCTCTCTCTCTCTCTCTCCTCTCATTTCTACATGTCTCTCTTTCTTCCTTTCTTTCTTTCCCTTTATAAGTTGCTATGTGTAAGTAAATTTGTTGCAACTCTGTGGATTTGGTCCTGGATTTTGGCACCAAAATGGGAGTTTTGCAACTCTGGGGGAGAGGTATCCTGACCACTTGGGGAGTCACGTGATGGTTGGAGTTGTGATGAGACAGCAGCTCTAGAGGGCGAGGTAGCCGCTTAGAACAGCTGACAGCTTCAGGGCCAGGTATCCAGATGCTGTGAGCCACAAACCGCTTAGGCCAGCTCTAACAGCTGGAGGGCCGAGGTGTGCTGGATACCTCGAGCCACTTAGGGGATACAGTTCTGCCCTGGAGGGGAAGCTATTCTGACTGCTCGGGAGAGTCAGGCCTGGAGCTGCTAGGACAGTTCAGCCGGGAAGGGTATCCTGATTGTTTGGGAGAGTCAGGCTGTACCTGCTGTGGTGGGGGATGGTCTCCCGGCAGGATATAGCAATCCTGCTCCTCTCCTGGAGAGCCGCTACAGCAGAGCTTTGCTCAGCCCCCACTTAAGGGGGCTTCCTAGCAGAGTTCTGCTTCTCCAGCCTAAGATGTTGCTTCTTTTGTTTCACTCTGCAAAAGGGAAAACCCCTGTAGAAATGGAGCAATCTCCTCTGGCTCCAGAGAAAAGTGTTACTTTTTCAGTTCTTCCTTGCTCTGTCCACTGAGGGACGTCTCAGCATGGATCTTCTGTTCACCAGTGAATGAAGATCTTCATAACCAAAACTCTTTTGAGAAAGAGATTTATTTGGGAAGGAGGGGTCCAGGAGAGTAGCTGTCTCTACCAGGATGGAGAGAACAGCTCACAACTGACCAGGCAGGGTGGTTTATATAGGATGTCTTGGGGGCAGAGTCAACCAGGGATTAGCTAGTTTTTTTCCTGCCCAGGGATTGGTCAGTTTTGTGGACTGGGGGCAGAGATGGCCCTGATTTCAGGACCAAACTGTGTTTCTTTCACTGGCCTTTCTTGGCTTTTTGACACTACTTCTAAGACCAGGGCACATTTCTTTCACTGACTCTGATTTTGGGACCAAGAGTGTTACTTTGGCACTAGTTTCAGAGTCAGGGCACGTTTCCTTGGTTCTGGGTTTGGGGATAAAGTGTTCATTTCTCTGGCTCAGATCCCAAACCCAGGCTGTGTTTCTGGTCCTGGGCTACAGGGCCAGAGTGATACTTTCGTGCTCTGTGATTGGTTGGTTTCACAGGTCAGTTGGCCAGGGGCAGAGATAGCTCTGATCTGAGCCAAACTGTGTTTCTTTCTGCCCTGATCTGAGCCATCTTTTCCTAGTTCTGGGGTCCAGGGTCAAGGTAGGTTTCTTTAGCCAGCCCCTTTTCCCTACATTATGGTCATGGAGTCTCTTCACATCAATAGAAATCCTAAGATGCTGGTGTGTAGATGTAATAGTCTTATTAAATAAGAAACAGAGCCAAATGCAGAGTTAAAAGTCCAAGAGGTCAGAGCAGTAGCTAAGAGCTAAGACTAAAACCGCCTTCTTACCACCCGCTGCTACCGTCCTTCCTCTCAGAAAGAGACCTACTTCCTGTGTGTCTGTCTTTTTATTGACTTTCTGTTCTACCGTCTCATTGGTTGTAAACCCAACCACATGACCTCCTCATCACTGTCTGTCTATACAGACCTCTAGGTCTCTATGGTTCGTATTGAGATTAAAGGCGTGTGTCTCCATGCTGGCTGTATCCTTGAACACACAGAGATCTGCCTGTCATGGGATCGGATTAAAGGCGTGCACCACCACCGCCTGGCTTCTGCTATGGCTTGCTATTAGCTCTGACCCCCAGGCAACTTTATTTACTAACATACAAATAAAATCACATTTCAGCACAAATAAAATATCACCATACTGGTGGTGGGCTTTAGGAGTCTATAGCTTCGCCCCACCTTTACATGTTTTCTCTGCTTCCTGTGGATGACTGAGATGTGGTCTCTTGGCTTCCTGCTCTTGCAGCTGTGCTTCCCTTGCCATTATGAGCAGCTGGCCCCCTGGAACTCATGCCAACATAGACTTCTTTAATTTGCTTTTGGTCATGGTATTTTATCACAGCAACATAAAAGTAGATAATATATTGTAAAAGTAGCTAATACATCCAATAAACCTGTATTTCTTGGTCTTTAAAAATACTGTGAGTTGAGTGTGGAGGTGCAGGCCTATAATCCCAGAACAGGAAAGGAATGCTGAGGCAGGATTGCTTTGAATTTGAGACCAGCCTAGGTCGCATAGAGATACCCTGTCTCAAAAAACCTAAACGAAGAAAGACATAACAACAACAACAACAACAAAAATCCCAAATTCATAAAAGTATTATGACTATAAATGGGACCAACAAGAAAGGAGACAGGGAATGGGGAAAGGAAGTGTCATCCAAGTACCATATACACATGCCATGTACATATACATAATGTATATGTATATTACATATACATAATGAAGCCACCATTTTATGTAATTACTATACGCTGTTTTAAAAAAGCCAATCATCCAGCTTGAGTCCTGTGTCCTAACCTGAAAGTCCCCTTCCTGTGTGTGATAGTTTAGTGGCAGAAGGCAGCCTTGGCGGGTTGGAGCCAAGGGGCATCACAGAGTCACACCATGCAACAGAGCTCACGTGGGAGGTTTATTGGGGGGAGGTACAGAGGCAGATTCTGAGTGAGAGCAGAAGGAAAGAGAGAGAGGGGTGAGAAGGGCTCGCACACGGCCTTCGAGAGTGCTCTACTTAGTGGCTGCTGCAGCTAGTGTCACATCTTGGCTGCTGCTGATGACGTGTCCTACTAGGTCCTCGAGAGCAGGCCAGTATAAATGCCTGAATGCTAATACTGTGGTCTAACTTGCATGGTACCAGAAAGTGCTATGAAAGCTACCAAGCAAGGGGGGCAGTCAGTAGACCTACCTGCTGTGACATCTGTGAACTACAGCACCCATCAGCATGGCAAGATTCCCCTAAAGGTGCAATCATGGCATTCATATCTTGGTGGTAACTAACAGCTCTCTAGTTAGACTTAAGGCCCACTCAACATGAGGGGAATCATGCCTGGTACTAGAAACAGCCAACTACCTGGGACTGTCAAGGCCGTGCATCTTAGAGGAGAATCTACTACCACCACTTTTCTAGGCCAGCATAATTCCTAACTGCATTCTAAAACTTATCCTTAGACATACAGGTAAGCATAGCTCTCACCCTCCATAAAAGAAGCCTTTCTTTACAACAAATGAAGACCATTGCAGAAAACCACAACTGCACACAGTGCAGAGATGAACAGATCATGGGGAGTCCAGTCCCAATGGACACATCTTTAATACAAGTCCTGCACCTAAGGGCACATGGTGGATGAGAGGGCAGAAATGTCATGAGAGCCAGAGGACCAGGAAGTCTTCTGTGAGACCAGAATTCCTAGAAATGGCTTTCTAAACAAGAATTATGGGGTCTGTAAATGCCATAGTCAGCAGAGTAACGATCTGTGTGAGGCAAGAAGGAAGTCTGGTTCAACACAACCCAGTAGCTGGTCTTGGTTCAGATTTCCAAAGTCTGACACCGGGTGGTTTATTTGAGGCATATTTAAGCATAGCACAATTTTGGAAAAAGGTTTCTAGGTAATAATTGAAAGGAAAAATATTGGCTCAGGACCCCCAAGGACAAGTTCTCAGCACAAAAGAGATTTATTTGTCCCAGAGGGACAGAAGGCAGGAATAAGGGACAAAGACGGGGGACAGAGGGCAAGGGAGAAGGGGAAGGGAACAAGGGAGAGCGGGCAGGGGTAGTTGTCTTGGAGGGAATGCCCCTGGCTAGAGAGGAGACAGGCATGACACACAGGAAAATGGCAGTTTCTAAAGGTAAAGGGGAACCCTGTGTTAGGACGGGCATGCTAACTAGGTGAGGCAAAGGGGGCTTCTGACTGCTGGACTTCAATACTTTGATAGCTGGACCTTGGTAGTCAGCCCCAGGAGGAGGAAGTGGCCAAATAAGGGAATGTCTGACCTTGGTGGCTAGCTTTAGGAATGTAATCTAAAGGATTTTAGCAAGGCAGAGGGAATGGGGGAGGGCAAGGTCTACCAGAGCCATGCTTGCCACACTCAAGCTGGCTAGAACCCCTTCAGTAATTAACTCAATCCTGTGTGTACAACAAAGCTTAAGACATGATTACATCAAACTCTTGGTAAAGTACACATGACTGCTTCCATAAAGATGGGTTCTATGAACTGACTACATTTGACATCTTAAGGGTCTGGGGAAGAATCTGGTGTGGTCTTGATCATACAGATAGTGGAGTGGTCACAGTGGTCACCAGGCTATCAACCATCTCTACTCCCTTTGTAAAGTACTTGTGACATCTTTCATAAGGATGGGTGTGAGGGTTTGAAAGAAAATGGCTCCCAAAGGGAGTGGCACCATTAGGGGTATGGCCTTGTTGGAGGAAGTGTGTCACTGTGGAGGTGGGCTTTGAGGTCTCATATGTGCTCAAGCCACGCCCAGTGTCTCAGACCACTTCCTGTTGCCTGCGGGATCAAAATGTAAGAACCCTCAGCTCCTTCTCCAGCACTATGTCTGCCTGCATGCCACCATGTCCCACCATGATGATAATGGACTAAAACTCTGAACTGTAAGCCACCCAATGAAATGTTTTTCTTTATAAGAGTTGCCATGGTTACAGTTTCTCTTCACAGCAATAGAAACTTTAACTAATATAGAAGTTGGTACCAGGGACTGAGGGATTGCTGTGATGGGCCTGGCTTTTGTTTGAAGGAATGTGGATCTTGGGACTGTGGGTTGGAAAAGCAGTTGAACACTTTAAGTTCTGCTCAATGGTCCATCCTAGTAGGAGCCTGGAAGACAGTGGTGCTGAGGGTGATCTGAACTGTGGGGGGATGGCTCAAGAGGTTTCAGGGGAGAAGAATTTTAGTAGGTTGCCTAGAGATCCTTCTTGTGATACTTTGGTGAAGAATGTGGCTGCCTTTTGCCCTTGTCCAAAGAGTCTGCCTGAGGCAGAAGTGAAGAGATTTTGATTAATTCTACTGGCAGAGGAAATCTCAAAACAGCCTAGTATAAACTTGTCATGTGGCTGTTAGTGTTAACTCTGGTGAAGATTTATAATGAAAAGGAGCAAATAAAGCTCTTTACTTATTTACAGTTCAGAGTTTTCGTCCATTATCATCATGGTGAGACATGGTGGTGTGCAGTGAGATATGGTGCTGGAGAAGGAGCTGAGGGTTCTTACATTTTGATCCCGCGGGCAACAGGAAGTGGTCTGAGACATTGGGCGTGGCTTGAGCATATATGAGACCTCAAAGCCTACCTCCACAGTGACACACCTCCTCCAACAAGGCCATATCCCTAATGGTGCCACTCCCTTTGGGAGCCATTTTCTTTCAAACCTTCACACCCATCCTTATGAAAGATGTCACAAGTACTTTACAAAGGGAGTAGAGATGGTTGATAGCCTGGTGACCTCTGCACTATCTGTATGATCAAACTGAGCAAATAAAAATACAAAATGTAAAGATTGAGAAAAAGGGCACCAGGAAGTGGAATAGAGCTAAACTTGCATTCAAGGAGATAAACAGATTAAGAAATGGAATAAAGGGAGTGGTGACCTTAGGGCAAGATCTCACCCAGCTAAATTTCCAACTTGTGAAAAGGAATTAAAGAAAAGTTTAGAGCTGGGTGTGGTGGTGTACACATTTAATCCCAACACTCTGGAGGCAGAGGTTGTCTGATATCTGAGTTTGAGGCCAGCCTGGTCTACAGAGCAAGTTCCAGGACAGCCAAGCTTAGGCAGTGAAGGAAACCATGGAAAGCAGAAGGCTGGTGAAGATGCAATTGAACAGGGGACCATGTTCCAGCCCCAGCAAGCAGCAGAACTGGGCAGCTTCAACTACATGGCTTTAGAGTCAAGAACAGAAGAAAGGGATTATGGAACCTTTTTCAGTGACTAAGGAAGGCCTCTGAGGCCAGGCATGTGTCAGGGGTGTCCCAGATTGGAGGCATAGAGGCTGTTGTGTGAAGCCTGTGAAGTTGAAGTGTGGATTGCCTTGGAGATCTCAAGATGTTAGAGATGCCAGAGCTGTGGGATTCCTACTGAGGAGAGCTGCTAACAGGGAGTGGAAGCAGCCCAAGAGGAAGTGTGTTGCAGTCAACAAAACTGAAAGGAGTTGGAGATCTGAAGAGTGCTTTGACATCAGACATGGAGATACAGAGTTTGGAGTTTCCCAGCTGTTTTTTTGTCTTGCTTTGGTGCAGTATTTCCTCACTATACTCCCTTCTCTGCATTTTGGAAGGGTAATGTGTTAGGGTCTGTGAGAAGTCCTGTAAAAGACCACCAGACAGGATGCAATCAGCAGGAGGGTTTACTATCTCGAGAATAAGGGTATTGGCATGCTGGGGCCGTGCATCAAACACAAAGTCAAAAATGATGACCTCCAAGAAAAGCTTGCAGGCTCTTTTATATACAAATAAAGGAATTCTAAAGCAGTGTGTTCATTCTACCTATGATTGGATTACACAAGTGGCAATCATAGTAGTTAGGGCCGGCAGGGGTGGACTAAGGCTACTGCTTTTCCATTTTTGAGCAAGTCTGGACAGGCCCCAGGCTTTGTCCTTATTTGGTTATTACCTGTGGAGGGGGAAGGGGTTTGGCCCAGGCTGCATGCAGTTTCCTGTGTTTCAAGAGGCAGGAACTGAGGCCTAGTTCTTAACTGAGTTATTAGGAGCCTGTCATGGTATTTGCCTGGCCTTCTCACGATGTATACCCTGTGCCATTATATGTCGGAAGTATGTGATCTGCTTTTTGATTTTATTGGGGATTATAGTTAAGAGATTGCATGAATCTCAGAAGAGACTTTGAACCTAATACCTTTAAATAAATTTGAGACTGTTATAGATTATGGTGACTTTTGACGTTGGACTGAATGCATTTTTTTTTTTTTTTTTTGGTTTTTCGAGACAGGGTTTCTCTGTGTAGCCTTTGCTGGCCTCGAACTCACAGAGATCCGCCTGGCTCTGCCTCCCAAGTGCTGGGATTAAAGGCGTGCACCACCACCGCCTGGCTGGACTGAATGCATTTTTGCATTATGATATGGCTATAAGCCTTTGGGGCTAGGGAGTGGAATGTGGTGGTTTGAAAGAAAATGGCCCCCAAAGGGAATGGCACTATTAGGAGGATGGCTTTGTTAGAGTAGGTGTGGCCTTGTTGGAGGAAGTGTGTTGCTGTGGAAACAGACTCCGAGGTCTCATATATGCTCAAGCCACGCCCAGTAAGACAGAACACTTCCTGTTGCCTGTGGGTCAAGATGTAAGACTCTCAGCTCCTTTTCTAGCACCATGTCTGCCTCAGTTCCTGCCATGCTGATAATGGACTAAACTTCTGAACTCTAAGCCACCCCAATTAAATGTTTTCCTTTATAAGAGTTGTCATGGTCTACTGCAGGATATTTGATCACACTGAAACCTGAGACTGTTAAAAATCAACCTTAGGTCAGGAGGCAGAGCCAGCAACTAGTTGACAGGAATTAGCCATAGCGAGTATAGAGAAGCCAGAAAGACAGATAGAGAGATGCACAGGAAGGAGTAGGGAGGGACTTGGAGTTTCATGGTTTTTGGTTTGGGGCAGCTGGAGAGATGCTCTCTTGCTGTGTCTCTGCCAAAAAGGTAGGTGTTGCTTCTCAGCCTCTCTGAGCTGGCAGGTTTTCACCCCAACATATGAATCTCAAGTCCTTATTGGTAAATAGAATGGTAGAGACTTAGTTAAAAACTATATTTGACAACAGTGGCAGAACGGGACCATCAGGACTGGAAGTCCCACCAGGCTGCAGCCTGAGTGGTGGGGTGCTGACTAAGGGGCCCCAGGGCTGCAGACAGTAGTTAGAATATCAGTAGATTCAGGTGAAAGATGGAAAATCAGCAGTATTGTGGGGTTTCTTCACAGCAGCAGAAACCCTAACTAAGACAATGCTCAAGATAAGGGTCTGGGGAGGAGGACTGAGATAAGCATAAGAGTCAGGAGGAGCCAGGTGTGGCCTCAGCCATACAGATGGCACAGAGGTCACCAGGCTCTTAACCATATCCATTCCCAGCTTCTGGGCTGTAAACAGGTTATACATCTCTTCCTTGAAGAGACAACCCTGTGTGTTTGACATTCCTTATCTGTGAGCACAGGGACCTCTGTGCCTCAACACTGAACAATGACAGTATTGATAGATATGCTAATGTGTAAGGGAGAAAAATCTCACAGGGTCCCATCTCTAGTCAAAGAACTATAGGCAGGCAATGGCTGTCCAGAGAAGGAGGATCAAGCACCCCCAATTTAGCACCCTAGTGGTTAATTCAGTTTGTACATATCCCCAGCCTTCACCATAATATCAAAGAAAAAGGCAGGTTATTTGAGAAAGCAATAGGGGAGAACACAGGAGGGGTTGGGAGGCAGAAAGAAGGGGGAAAATAATGTAATTATATTGTAATTGAAATAAATCTAGGGGCTGGAGAACTGGCTCAGTGGTTAAGAACACTGGCCACTCTTCCAGAGGATCCAGGTTCAATTCTCAGGACCCACATGGCAGCTCACAACTGTCTGTAATTCCAGTTTCAGGGAATCCAGTGCTGCCTTCTGGCTTCTGTGGGCACTGCATGCATGTGGTGTATAGATAGATATACATGCAGGCAAAATACCCACACACATTTAAAAAAAGCCAGTCTGGTTGTGCCTGTGATCCCACCACTTGCAGGGCAGAGCAGGAGGACAGGAGTTCAAGGCCACCCTGGGCTACATGAGACCTTGTCCGAAAATGGAACAAATAAATATAAAGTTAAAAAAGTATTGTGGAAGTTATCATACAGGTAGGCTTGCCTCATCTTTATGAACCCCCTTTGCCCTCTTACATCTCATTAGTCCCCTGAACCCTGTATGAATTGTGGTTCACTCCATTTGTTCATTGTTATTGGCACCATTATTCAGAATCCTGACATCTGTTTGAAAACAAAAGAACCATCTCATGTATTGTCCTAGACAGGGTTACTGTTGCTGTGAGGAAACAATGACCAAAAGCAATTTGGGGAGGGAAGGGTTTTTAGGCTTACACTTTCACATCACTGTTCATCATTGAAGGAAGCCAGGACAGGAACCCAAAGTGGGCAGGAACCTAATGCAGGAGCTGAGGCAGAGGACATGGAGGATGATTGATAAATGATTTCTTTACTGTTTATTAACAAAAAAAATAGTAAAAACAAATAGTAAAGAACAAATGAGGACCCTGAACCGACTCACAAGCCGCTGCCTAACACCTGCAGTCACTTGCTTCTGACTTGAAGACTGCCCCTTCTCTGTCACATCCATCTGTAGCAGGAATCTTAAAGAGTCTTTATTAATAAAACAAACCGGGAGCCAAGTATTGGGGTGAACACTGGAAGATCAGAGAGACAGAACAAGCCACAGCTACCTTACCTTGCCAATTCCTCAGCTGATCCTGTTTCCTCAGACTGGAAGCTTCTGTGTCCTCATTTGAATGGGTCTCAGCTGAACTGTGCTGCTCAAAGCCTAAAAGCTTAACCAGCCAAATGCTTCTAGTTTCTGGTCCTCACACCTTATATACCTTTCTGCTTTCTACCACCACACCCTGGGATTAAAGGCTCACTTTCTGGGATTAAAGGCGTGAGTTACCATGCTGGGCTGTATCCTTGAACACATGGATTTCTGCCTCTGGAATGCTAGGATTAAAGGTGTGAGTGCCACCATTTTCTAGCTTTTGTATCTAGTGGCTGTTCTGTCTCTGACCCCAGATAAGTTTATTAGGGTGCACAATATTTTGGGGAATACAATACCACCACAAACCCTGCCTCTTGGACCAAAATGCTCCTCTCAATTGGCTAGTGGACTGGTGACAGAATTCCCATAACAGTTGCTGCTTATTGGCTGTTTCCTATGTCTTGTTCAGCCTGCTTTATTATAGAATCCAGGACCACCAACCCAGGGATGGCACCATCTATGGTACTGGGTCTTCCCTCATCAATCACTAATTAAGAAAATGCCTTACAGGCTTGCCCACCACCTGATCTTTTGGAGGCATTTTCTCAGTTGAGGCTCCCTTCTCTCCAGTGACCTCTAGTAGTATCAAGTTGACATAAAGCTGGCCAGCACAAGTATGAGTTCTCTTCCAGGGACATGCTTCATTTTGTTGGAGACATGGACCATGAATGCATTAGGCCAGTGTGTGAAGTAAGACTTTTATGGCCTGCATTGTGTTGTGAAACAGTGCACAGCAGCCTTGATGAGTTTGAGCCAAGGTGAAAAGACAGCCACATCATGCATATGCGGTGGGCAGCAGCATGGTGTAGTGGAAAGTCGCACCATGTAGACAGGGCATCCATGTGGGAAGTCTTATTATTAAAGGGGGAGGGGAGAGGGAAGAGAGAGAAAGGGAAAGAGAGGGAAAGACATAGAGAAAGAGAGAAAAGCAGAGGTATGTGCAGCCTCATGGAAGGAGAGAGAGGGAGAGAGGAAGGAAGAGAGAGAAAAGGGGGAGGGGTTTTCTTTTAAAGGGGATTTTATATAAGAAGATGTCAGGATGCTGGGTGGGTCCCCAAGGGACAGGCCAGAATGCTTTTTGATCATTATAAAAAGGTGAGGTATGGATAACAAGTGGGAGGAATGAGGGTGCCGAATTCTCGAGATTGCTTCCTGCTGATTTTGGGTGAAGTAGGGAGGGAGAAGTTGAGAGTCAGAGTCACTCACAGTGGGAGGTGTGAGTGAAGAAGCATTCAGTTAGCTGTCATTCTGGAGACCCCTTGAGGGAGCTGAGAAGGCAGGTTACTAGGAAAAAAAACCAAGATTGTTACCATTGGCCTCATGAGTGGGGCCAGCCATGGGAAGAGTGACAGCTGCCAGAAAGAATGGGACAGAAAGCCCAATGGTGGTGGCACATGCCTTTACCCCAGCACTCGGGAGGCAGAGGCAGGATCTCTGTGTGTTCGAGGCCAGCCTGGTCTATAGAGTAAATTACAGGACAGCCAGGACTGTTTCACAGAGAAACCCTGTCTTGAAAAACAAAAAAATAAAACCCCCAAAACATGAATGGGACAGAGAAGTGCCCTGCTTGTACAGAAGAGGCAAGGGTGGATGAGCCAGACAAAAGAGCAGATACGCCCTTGAGTCTGGAGTGGTGGTACCAGCAGTGATGTTCCAGGAGCTTGGGGAAATGGCCCGCCAAATCAAAAGTACAGGAGCCATCACATCTGCCAGAGGTGGAAAAATGCCTCTATCCATCCTGTAAAAGTATCAACAAATTAGGAGATAATGGAGTCTTCTCAAGTGGGCATGTGGGTAAAGTTAACCTGCCAGTATTCTCCTGGTTGGTGTCTTCAGATGGTGCAGTGGCTGGTGGTGTATTTGGAGGGCCCCTGAGGGTTTTGCTGTGGCATGAGTCTGGCAGGAGAGGTGGACCTGTGCAAGAACCCTGTAAATGTTTGTAAAACAATTGGAACTATTTACATCTTGATGCCATAGCAAAAGCTATGGCTTTGGGTTGAAAGGTATGAACATTTTCTAGGGCCTGGTTTCAGCCCAATGAAACATATCTTTAAATTTATTACCAGAGGAAATTTACTGAGTGGAAGTGGTTAGGTGAGTGAAGAAGAAGGAGCAAGTCTTCCCTACCCTCTCCAGTGCTAACCTGTGTCTAAAAGCTGGGACCAGTAAAATCCACAGAAATGTAAGGACTCCCAAGACTGTCTGTAGTCAGTGCTCTACAGTTTGTCAAAACTGCATTTATCAGTGTTAAAACTCTGAACCTCTGAAGTTACATCTGAAGCCAGTTTATTCTGTATCATGAAGTCTATGAATCAGGTACACCTGCCTGTACTTTTAACAGGAAACTTACTAATGAGCTACTAAGGTGCTTGTAGCCTTGGAGTTGGGGGCGAGAGCTGTTAAAACTGGCAAATGTCATCAGATCTGAGAAGATTAAGTGAACAGAAGTGAGACAGCTCTCCTATCTTCATATAAACAAACCTTAAAGCTGTTTCTTTTTATCTAATTTACCAGGAGATACTGAGAGCAGTCATTGCAAAGTGAGTTTATCCCTTTTTTGAGTCTGATAGCAAGGTAATCTCTGCTTCTTGAGTGCTGGGATTAAAGGTGTGCATCACTATATATGTATATATATTGTATATCTTTTCCCTCTCCTCCCCTCCCTCTTCTCTCCTCTCCCCTCCCCTCTCTTCATCTTCCTCTCCTCTCCCCTCCTCTCCTCTTCTACCTTCTCTCCTCCCCTGTTCTCCTCTCCCTTTCCCTTCCTTCTTTCCCCTCCTCTCCTCTCTTCTCCTCTTCCCCCTCCCCTCCCCTTCCCTCTCCTCTTCTCTCCCCTCCCCTTGTCTCCTCCCCTCTCCTCTCCTTTTCTCTCCATTCACTCTGTAGTACTAGGGACTGTACCCAAGGTTTCATGCATGCTAGGCAATTGCTATACTACTGAGCTATACCCAAATTGCCATTTTTAAAAAACATGAGTTAATATGATGTCTTAACATTATAAGTCCTAGGTAGAGAACTAGAAAAAGACAGACCAAGGCTATTTTAAATCTGTGAATTAAAGTTCACCAGGGTCTTTTGATGGACTCATGAGACACCTATTCATTGCTCTCTTATATTAACTAATGCTTGCTCCCAGCTCTCTATGTGACAGTTAGAGTTATGTCTTCATAGGAAAAATGATGAGGAAGAGAGATAGAAATGGGGCAGGCAGCTCAGGGACAGTTTATGTCCTTGGCCATAAGTTGAAAATTCTCTGGCCGGGAATGTCAGAAGGGAGCTTTGGGTTCTTAGCTCCTAAGTGAGCATACCTGCCTGGAAAGGCTGAATATGAGGGTGGAACTGAAACTCCAGTCCTGACATTAATCCCTTCTGGTGAACAGCTTTGAAACCAGATCTCTAGGTTTTCACGGTAGAAATGGTTTTTGTCTGTTACAGTTTCATCCTGTGTCCTCCATGATCTTAGGGTTTCCCCTCCAGGAATCTGCTTCTGGCTTTAGACATGCAGTTGCCTGCAGTTGTGCCTTCAATCCTGGCTAAGGGACCAGTCATCAGAAGGCAGATTCACTTGCTAGAGAGTTGGGAGGAATAATTATCCCTTTAAGGAGACAGTCCTTTCATCCTAAAATTCCTGCCCTCAGTGCAGTTGTTACCTGATGCTCTGTTCTGTGCCAGCTCAACTCAAACAGCACGGCCTTTCCTCTCTCTCTACTGCTGCTTCTCTGAGCATTTACAGAGATGGTTTAATGTTTGCAATGTTTGCCTGGCCTGTGGCATGAGCTGTGATCAACACTGATCTATCTGGTGGGCCCAGCTCTCACTTCTGTGACCACTTCTTGGGAAGGAAGGAGGGTGACAATGAGTGACTCTGTTCTCTACTTTTGTCATCTGTTTTTAGAAATTGGTTTATTTTCTATTTTATGTGTATATGTGTGTGCCTGAATGTATGTATATGTAACATGTATACAGAGTCCAGAAAAGGGCATCAGAGCTGGAGTTATAGGCTCTGAGCCTCTTCTCCAGCCCTGATTCAATAATCTTACCTGACATAATGATCTGCATTTATAAAGAAATTTTAGAGTATAAAGTCACACAGCCAAGATGCAAACCTGTTGTGTCTGCCTCTGTACTGTACTGTCTGTCTTTCCACACCGTCTTGTTCTCCTACGGAACATGGATAAAGTATTGTTTTGAATACCCAGGTCCATAAAAACATTCTGAAAGCACTACACAATTCCATGGTAGTTGTGTAGTGAAAGTCCCATTTTTGTGGCAGGAGAGCAAAGGATGGGGATAATGGAGCTGTCTGTCAGCGTTGTACGTGTGTTGGCTAGCAGAGATCTTCCTTTGTAAGGAGGGCACCAGGGCTCTGAGCAGTGATCCCGTGGAGAAGGGAGAGTCAGAATCAAGCCTTCCGACTTCAGTTTTTATTCCTTGCACTTTCCATTGACTTTACCAGATTCCGTGCTGGAGGCTGCGTGTGCATGTTGGCCTGTGGTGCTTTAAATTTAAAAGAGCTGTTAATATTTAAGAACCAGGAGGTTTCACATAAAACCTCTGCTTTCTGGCTTTTCTTGAAAAATTGTGGAGATCTGGCCAGAAGCCCAGAACCAAATAGTAGCCACCTCTTTCAGCCTGGCTGTAGTCTTCAGTTAATCATAGCCTTCCACAGCCTTTCCTCATTAGTGTCCATCTGTCTGATCCCCTGAAGCCCGTGAATTAAGGATTTCTACTCTGCCCCGTGTCTGCCTCTGGAGCCACTTGACATGGCGAGAAGGGCACTGTAGATGGTGCTATTTTATTTGAGACTTAGTCAAAGATGAAAGTTTTCAGCACTTCTAATGAGAGTTGGGATCTGGAAGTAATCTGTGCCATTGTTACTACCGACAGCATGGATGCTCCTTCAGCTCAGGCGCTTCACAAACTTGCATTCAGTTAATTGAAACCTCTTATTTCCCAGAGGGGGATGGGCCCAGGGAGATTATGTGGCTAGCCTGAAGTCATAGGTGAGCTGGTCAGAAAGAGGGAGCAGAGCGTGGAGCTCTTCGCTGGGGAGCGGACTCACAGACAGGCTCAGGGCTGATTCTTTAGGGCCTGTGTTTGGTTTAAGGCTCAGGAAGCATCTCTTCCTTTCCCCCCACCTCCTCTCCCTCCCCTCAGTACCTTCCTCTTTTGCATTCCCTTTTCCTTCTTACTCTTTTTTGTTTTTGGAGACGAGGTCTTTCTATACCAGCTGGCCCTTACTCTGTGGACTGGATTGGCCTGGAACTCACAGATCTCTGCCTGCCTCCGCCCTCAGTGCAGTAGTTAAAGGTGTGTCCACCACGCCTGGTCCTCTCCTCTTCTTACTCTTTTATTTATTCCCCTCTGTGGATCTGGCTGCTTTGGAACTTTGTAACTCAGCCTTCTGCGAAGCCTGAATTAGAGGCAGGTGCCTGTTGATAGGATTATGGAATTGTGTCTATGTTTTATTAACTCACAGTAGCTACAGTTATGAATCTGTTTGAAAACAATTTGTATCAACTTTTGGGCTATATCTGAAGCTGACACTTAAACCCTTTGAAACTATCCCCTTTTGCAGAGGCACCGAGATGCTTCACCTGGCCGTGCTGCATTCCAGAAAGCTCTGCGTCTACTCCGTCTCAGGTAAGAGGACTTTCTTTTAACGTGGGTTGACATCACAAAGCTGGGCCTTGATAAAGGACTTGAGAGTACTTGGGAGTGAATACAAAGTGGTCATGTGAGGATTTGCTGGTCTCCATTAGCCTTCCTTACCACTCATTGTAATTCTGGACACGTTGTCTTGGCCCACTATTCCTGGTATTCTTGTTTTTGTCAGAGGATTTCTTATCATCTCCGTGCTGTCAGGAATTGTGTCCAGAACAGCCTGTGACCAGCTACAGCAGTTCTGGATCCTCAGGACCCCTGAAGCTTAGGACATGTTCAGCAGCGGCTGTTCGTTAGCTGTGGAGTCAGAGTTGTTTGAGATGTCCTTTCCTTGGTGAACCTCAGTGTTTTCTCTTTTTAGTTCCAGTTTCTCAGCTTCTCGTTGTCTTCATTCGACCAGACCTCAAGACACTTCATTTTGAGGTTAAATTGGGGTTTGTTCCCTGATGTGGTCCTGTGGGTACCAGTTTAGTGTGTAGTCTGTTGTGCCTTGATTTCAGCATTAAAATTGAGGATTGTGGGGCGTTTACCCACCAACCCCACAGTTCCCCAGAGTTTTCTTGAGTGAGAGCAGCAGGAAATATTAGATAGAAGGATTTATATTGCGGAGATAAATAGAAAATAAAGGATAGCCTTGAGAGGGCCTGGAACCTTTCCAACAGGCCCCGACTGTCTCTGCCCCAGGGCATTTATAGAGACGCCAAGGGGGTGGAGCAAAAGATCTCCTCCCCCAGCACAGCCAAGTGCAGATTCCTGAGAGCCTCCCCGGCACCCTGCCTCTTCCTATTCCCATGATGTCCTCATCTATCATGGTATCTCCCTCCCTGCCCTCCCACTCTGTCCCTGTTCCAGCTCTACCCTCCCATTTCCCTATGTTCTCTTCCCCCACTCCTCACCCTCTGCCACCCCACTCCCAGTCAGCTCATGTCGATCTCATCCACTTCTCCTTCGCTGGTCTTGTCCTCCCACGCTGTCAGCCTCATCTTCTCTACAAGTCACCTTCATACATGCATGTCTTTTTCTTTGTGACCCACTGATTTTAATCAGTGTCCTTAATGTAACTGCTTTAGTTAGGGTGTCTATTTCTGTGATGAAATACCATAACCAAAAGCAACTTAGGGAGGAAAGGGTTGATTTTTCTTGTCTTCTATATCACTGTTCATCATCCAAGGTGGTCAGGGCAGGAACTCAAGCAGGGCAGGAACCTGGAGGCAGGAGCTGATGCAAAGGCCATGGAGGGGTGCTGCTTACTGGTTTGTTCCTCATGACGTGCTCAATCTGATTTCTTATAGAACCCAGGTTTATTAGCTTAGGGCTGTCCCTATTCACTGCGTCCCTCCCTAATCAATCACTAATTGAGAAAATGTCCTATAGGCATGCTTGCCTACAGCTGGATCTAATGGAGGCATTTTCTCAATTGAGGTTCCCTCCTCTCAGATGATTCTAGCTTGTGTAAAGTTGGCATAAAAACTAGCTGGCACAGTAACCATGGATTTGGAACTATCCACTGGAGCTTATCCTTTGGTGCTCGCCAGTGGCCGCACGAGGGAAGACAGTAACTTCCCCTTCCCCAGAATTCACCAGCAGTAGCCAGTTGTTCATCGGGGTAGTAAAGACTCATTCATGAGTCCCTCCCTAACCCACAGCTGATTGTTGACAGGCCCAGTGCAGACAGCCATAGCTGCTGTAAGGTCACGATTATAATGGCTGTGTCACTTTCTGAAGATAGCATTTTGTAGTCTTTCTATCATCTGTGTGTTCTTAAATTCTCTCTGCTCTGTCTTCCTTGATATTCCTTGAGTCTTAGAGGGAATTAAGGGCTGAGCGCTCAACAGTTACTTATTCTCAGTTCTATCAACAGCCGTTCATTGTAAGTTTCAGTTTTCTTTATAGCTGAATAACATTTCATTGTTACATGTACCACCTTTTATTACACACTCATCTGCTGATAGACATCTAGACTGATTCCACTTCTTAGCACTGTGAATAGAGCACACACATGAACGATCAAGCATCCCTCCACAGTCCCTGTGCTCTGCTTAGTCAAGGTCAGACAGACTGCGGGATCTTGAAGAAAGACACAATGTGCTACCTAGTTTTCTGTCAACTTGACACAAGGTAGAGTCATTAGGAAAGAGTAAACCCCAACTGAGAACCCCCCCCCCCCCCAGCTGATTGGCCTGGGATTGTTTTCTGATTGATGGTTCATGCGGGAGGGCTCAGATCAGTTGAGGTGGTGCCACCCTTGGGCTAGTGGTCCTGGGACCTTTAAGAAAGCAGGCTGAGCAGACAAGGGAGAGCAAGCTAGTAACCAGAACTCCTCCATGGCTTCTTTGTCAGTCACTGCTTCCAAGTGCCTTGAGTTCTTGACCCTCAGCAATGTAGTGTGACCTGAAAGTTGTAAGTTGAAATGAGCCATTTCCACCCCAGGCTGTTTATGGTCATGGTGTTGAATCACAGAAGTTAAAAATCCTAGAACAAAAATTGGAACCAGATCATGGGGTATTGCTGTGGCAGACCTGATGATGTTTTGGGGAAGAATTGCTGTGGTGGTTTGAATAAGAATGGCTGCCATAGGCTCATATATTTGAAAGCTTGGTCATCAGGGAGTGGTGCTGTTTGAGAAGGATTAGGAGGTGTGGCCTTGTTGGAGTAGGCGTGGCCTTGTTGGAGTAGGCGTGGCCTTCTTGGGAGAAGTGTGTCACTGCGGATGGGCTTTGAGGTTTCAAAAGCCCACACTAGGTCGTTTCTCTCTGTCTCTGCCTGTGGATCAGGTTGTAGCTCCCAACCACTTCAGCACCGTGCTTGCCATACTCCCTGCCATGGTGACAATGGACTAAAACTCTGAAACTGTTAGCAAGCCCCCAATTAAAGGTTTTCTTCTGTAAGAGTTGCCTTGGCCATGATGTCTCTCCACAGCAATAGAACAGTGACTTAAGACAATTGTGGAAGGTCTTTGGAGCTTTGTGCTAGAAAAGTTGTGTTCTCAGAGCTCAGTGGTTTGTTCTGTGGGAGCTTGGAAGACATGAATGTTGTGAGTGATGCAGACCGTGGAGGCCTGGCTTGTGAAGTCTCAGAGGGAAGTTTGAGAGCCCCTTTAAAGACTGTTTGGGGGCCATTGGCATTTGAACTTAAGAACTACTAAAGTGAAACCTCTGCTTTACTGGGACAGTTGAAACTGGTCAGCTGGGGATGAAGAATCAGCTGTGACTGAGAAGAGACCTGCATCACGGCAGTGAAATTTCCTGGGGAAGTGTTTCTTCAGGCTCAGCACACAGAAGCTGTGGCCTAGAGGGGCCAAGGCTGTACCTCGTGCTGACAGCTGAACTTGGTAATGTCTACAGGTAGTGCTGCGTGTGGAGGCATTAAGGGGTCATGGAGAACACTGAGGGGTCAGGGAATGCAGTGAGGCTTGATACTGTGTTGCGTGGCTGGAGTCTCCGAAGAGAAGCTGGGAAAGGCCATTAAAGAATGTCAAAGCCCCAGGATTGAGGGGGTCAAGGAGAGGAGTTAAGACTTGGCACATATGGAGTCAGAGTCTGAACAGTCTCCTGGAAAGGTTATAAGTAAAGGTTATTGGTTAAAGGTTAAAAAGGGTGTGGGTGAAGGTGCAGCCCAGCTGCAGAGACTCCAGTATTTTGGAGATGCCACTCCCATGAGACAACCACCAAGGAAAACAGCCGCCGTGAAACGGAACCTGCCTCAGCTTATATGCTGTGTGTGCTGTGGATGGCAGAGTCAGAGAGTGTGCTGTGGGAAGCCTTTCGGAGCCACGAAGATCTTAAGTCTAGAAGTCTGGCCATGCTGGACTGTGGTTTTGATTTGATTATGACTGTGCTTTGGACCTTCCCTCTTGGAGTAAGAAAGTATATAACTTATTTTGATTTTTATGGGAGCCAACAGTTAGGAGACCTTGGATATTTTAGAAAAATTTTAAATTTTAAAGAAACATTGGTTTGGAAAGACTTTGGGATTTTATAGAGGCCTTGGATATTTTAGAGAGGCTTGTATTTTGAAAGAGGCTTTGGATAATTTACAGAGACTGAACTTTTATGGGACTTTTAAAGTTATTTATGTTTTATATTTTGGTATTAATATTAACAGGCCATCTTGGGACAATTGAGAAAGAAAAGGTTCTAGTTGAATAGTGATGTATCTGTGTGTCAAGTTGACAAGGGGTCAATTGTGCTGGCTAGTTTTATGTTAGCTTGGCATAGCTAGAGCCATTTTGGAAACAGGGAATCTCAACTGAGAAAATGACTCAATAGATTGGCCTGTGGACTAGCTTGGGACGCACTTTCTTGATTGATGATTGATGTGGAGAGGGGCCCAGATCACTGTGGGTCATGCCACTCATGGGCTGTTGGTCCTGGGTACTTTAAGAAGGCAGGTTGAACAAACAATAGTGGGTAGGCCTGTAATCAGTATTCCTCCATGGCCTCTCCATCAGTTACTGCCTGCGGGTCCCGCCCTGAGTTCTGCCCTGACTTCCTCAGCAATGGAGCTGTAAGCTGAAAAAAACCATTTCCTTCCCAGGTTGTTTATGGTCATGGTGTTTAATCACAGCAATAAAAACCTTAACTAGGACAGGAGCTTCTTCAGAGAACTCCAGGTCACACCATTGCGTCTCGCTGGCAGCTGCATTGCCTTAATGCCACTTTCTGTTGAGAAATTGTCACAGATGGTATCCATGGACCTTCCGTGGGGGAAGACCAGGTTCCCCGAAAGTTCTTAAAACAGTAGATAGCCAGGAACTGGGTTATAGTATCTGACCTAATGCCCTGGTTTCAATACTGTGATTTATTTTTTGAGGGGGGAGAATTTCTTCAGTTTATTTATTTGAATAATTAAGGTATTTCTAGTCTAAAATGTAGAATAATACATTTTCTTACAGTTTCAGGGTTTGTTGGCAAGTTTTTCTGAACACAGAAGCCAACTCCCTAAAAACCAACCACAAAGCAGGTGCTTACTTGTAACTGTATGCACTTAGAATGTCCTTTTCTTTGAGAGAGAGGTCTCCTTCAGCAGCGGAGGCTGACATGATTTGTGACCCTACTGTTCCATCCTCCTCAGTGCTGGGGTGATAGGTATCTCTAATCACGGCAAGATTTAGATGGTTTTAATGATCAAATGGGCTATTTTTGTTGCTTTAAACGACTTTAGCACCGTCTTTAGTATTTGCATTTTGAGAGCTACAATTCTTTATGGAAGAGTTGCTTTTTAAGTCCCTTTTCTTCCCAGCACCCACCTTCAGTCCTCACACACCTCCATGATCTCATCTCCATGATCTCAACTCTGTAGCTTGCAGTTCCGTCTGTGCCCTTGACAAGCACATTGTCCTGTCCACTTGTTGAAGAAAGTTTGGAAGATTTCTCTGTGAAATTGGAGT
Organism: Peromyscus californicus insignis; assembly: GCF_007827085.1. Classification (NCBI taxonomy): domain Eukaryota; kingdom Metazoa; phylum Chordata; class Mammalia; order Rodentia; family Cricetidae; genus Peromyscus; species Peromyscus californicus. Next base: position 18,208,962 of record NW_026294402.1, read on the forward strand.
ATAAGGGCTGGCAGTATAGCTCAGTGGTAGGACACTTGTCCAATTTGCACAAGGACCTGGGTCTAATCACTAGTTCAAATAATTAGGACACAATGTGTGAAGAGGCTGGTGTTTTGATAGTGTGGACAAGAAAATGTAACTTATAACTGAAGGAATGTAACTGCATTTATTTTAGAACTGAAATTAAATGGCCTTGCTGTCATTTAAATAATTATACCTCACTCAGGCATGTCTAATAGAAATATGTAATAAAATGCTCCCCATGGTATTATTTCTCTAATAGTGTAATTTAGCTGAGATTTAAGTGTTTTTTTTTTTTTTTTTTTTTTAACTGTGCTGGCTTTCTCTGTGACCAGTATGTTAACTGTTCTTACCTTTTACTACTTTGTCATTTTTAATTTCACTAAAATTTAATTAAAGCTGATACAGAGGTTGAGAAGAAATTAATATAAAACAGTATAAACAGATTTAAAGTACTCCTTTTATAATTTTTTTCTCCATAGGCACATTGGGTAATGTAGAACATGGGAATCAATATCAGATAAAATTAATGTATGAGCACCATCTTCAGAGGACAGCCTGCAATATGACTTACGGACCCTTTGGTGGTGTAAAAGGTAATTTGCTTTGAATCATGCATATGGTATTTCAAGTGGTAGATGTATACCTTTTTGTCATATTACGATGGAATATTATGTGGTTTGCATTTTAAGGAATTAAGTAAGTACTTTAGTGAAAGTTTTATATTCAGATGCTTAAAATACTTAGAAAGTATACTTTTAACAATGGATATGTTTGATATTCACACAACTTGTATTATTATATGGTTTTTGGGTTTTTTTTCTAAAAATCTGTGGTGATTTGAATGAGAATGGTACTCATAGACTCATATGTTTGAGGGCTTGGTCCATAGCTGGTGGAATTGTTTGGGAAGGATTGTTGGAGGAGGTGTGTCATTTGTGGATCAGCTTTGAGATTTCAAAAGCCTTTTGCTTGTATGTTCGTATGTACATATGTATGTATGTATGTATGTATGTATGTATGTATTTTTGAGGACTGTTCTCACACTGTAGTCCAGGCTGACCTGGATCTCACTGTGTGGGCTGGACTTGCTGTGAACTCATAGTGATCCTCTTATGCACAAAGTCCATGTGCTGGGATCACAAGTGTGTTCCTCATGGCAGTCTTCCTCTGTGTGCCTTCTAATTTCTAGATTACTTATGATACCAAAGAGCATATGAATGCCATGCAAATAGTGATATTGTGCTGATAATTACCAGAGAAAGAGTATGTACATGTTCAGGGCAGAAGCAGTTCTTTCCTGGATGTTTTAATTGTGTCTACTAAAGGGGAAGGCTGGCTCGTCTGGCTTAGGCAGGCTGGCTCCTCCCCCTTTGTATACTTTTTTTTTTTTTTTTTCGAGACAGGGTTTCTCTGTGTAGCTTTGCGCCTTTCCTGGATCTCACTCTGTAGCCCAGGCTGGCCTTGAACTCACAGAGATCCGCCTGGCTCTGCCTCCCGAGTGCTGGGATTAAAGGCGTGCGCCACCACCGCCCGGCGTATACTTCTTTTGCTAAGCATTAAAAGGCTTCCTGCAGTATGTTCATCCAGACCCAGGACTTCAGATTCACCAGGGTGCTGAACAAGAAGGTTCTGATTTGTAACTAATGTTCTTTCACTGCATCGTAACCTTGTTGAAGAGGAGCTAGTGGTATTGGGTTGTGGTGGCAATGTGTGATTTTTGTGGTTGTGTTTACATTATGTGCATGTATCACCTGTAGACTATGTGATTAGCTTTGAGGGTTTTTTTTTTATTCTTTTTTTTTAGTGTGTGTGTGTGTGTGTGTGTGTATGTTTTTGTTATGTGTGTTTATATGCACCACATGCAGGTAGGTGCTTAAGGATGCCAGAGGGTGGCAGATTCCCTAGAACTCGATCGTTGTGAGCTGCCATATGGGGCTGGTAACTGAACTTGGGTCCTTTGTAAGAGCAACAAGTGTGACTCATTGGTTTGGTTCCCAGCATCCACATGGTGGCTCATAATAATCACTGCAGTTCCAGGGAATCTGAAGCCTTTTCTGGCTTCTGCTAGCACCAGGCATAAAAGGGTGCACATACATGCAGGCAAAACACTTACACACATGAAATAAATCTGTAAATCAATCTAACACTAAAGCAACAAAGGTTCTTTACCACTGAGCTATCTCTCTAGCCCCCAAAGTTTCGCATAATGAAAGTAATAAGAAACCAAACACTTAACAGGCTATATAATTACTTACCTGAGTAGCGGGAATGTTGGGGCTGCTCGATGAGGATGCGCTAAATGAGAAGAGGAGAGGAAGAGCTCAGATTTGAGTGAGAGGGGAGCTGTCAGTAAAATGCCTCCTCCCACCTTACTTCTCTTTTCAAATTGATGGCCACACTTTAAAAATGCCTGACATCTTCGAGGGTCCTCATCTCCCTTGCCTACTCTTAGCATGTTGCTAAGTTCTATGGATCTAGTTGGGTGTGGTGGCTCATGCCTTTACTCTTGGTACTTAGGAAGCTGAGGCAGAGGGATTGCTATGAATTCAAGACTAGCCTAGGTTAGATAGCTTGGGATAAGAGTGTGGTCCTGTTCAAAACAAACAAACAAACAAACAAACAAACAGTGAAACAAAATTACTCTACATCTGGAGTCCAAACAGTTATGATCTGAGAAGAAAAGTGCTTTGGCCCCTTAAAGTAGTTGTTTTTGTAGCATTGCTGTAGTTCAGGTTATGTACCACGTGCTATAGAGATTGAATTGGACTTTTTATTTATCATCAGACCAAGTTAACATAACTAAAATAAACATATTCTTTGCTTCTGTGCAATGCTTTTAGTGGATTTCTTAATGGACTTCCAGAGTGATGTGATGGGGTTCAGAATTTTATTCTAAAATGCAGGTCCATGGGGCTGGGCATGTGGCTCGTTGAGATTAGCATTTATGAGGCCTGGGCATTCTCCTCAGCACCAAAACAAACAAACGAGCCAACAACCCCCTACCCACCCCCACCCCACACACTGATGGACACTGTTGAGGCAGATCGCCTTGAAGTCCCACCCCACAGGTCACGTGACTCTCATGTGAGAGATGGGCTTCCTATGCCAAGTAGAGGGATCTCTCTGAATTCAGCTGTCAGGGGAGACGTTAACAGGAAGCCATGCTGAGCGCCTCCTGCTGTGACGACTCTCAGCTCAGACCCAGGTGTCCTGTCACACTTCTCTGTGACAACCCACTTCTTCATCCAACGCGGGCTAAAAATTAACAGGTAAAGTTATTGTTGGGGTTTTCCTGGTTCTCCTTTGGGGGGCCCGCCACCCAGCTCCCAAATAAATTACACATGGAGGCTTATTCTTACTTATGAATGCCCGGCCTTAGCTTGGCTTAATTTCTTGCCAGCTTTCCCTAACTTAAATTATCACAACTACCTTTTTCTTCTGGGCCTTTCCTGTTCTCTTACTTCTATAAATCTTAGTCTTACTCCATGACTTGCTGTGTAGCTGCTGGCTGGCTCCTGGAGTCCTCCTCCTTCTCTCTGGCTGCTCCATCTCCAATCTACCTCTCCCAGATTTTCTCCCTCTATATAACTCTCTGCCTGCCAGCCCCGCCTATCCTTCCTCCTGCCTTGCTATTGGCTGTTCAGATCTTTATTAAACCGTCAGGTGTTTCAGACAGGCACAGTAACACAGCTTCACAGAGTTAAACAAATGCAACATAAATAAAAGTAACACACCTTAAAATATTCTACTACATAAATTTATCCTTCTGGTCTTCATTTACTCACGAAGGCCCTCAGGCCATGTAAAACTGTTATTTTTTTTACATGCTTTTCTTCTGTGAAGCTGTCTTTGGTTGAAGGACCTCAGCTTTAAAACTAAGATGAGTGAAGAGGCATTTTCTTCCCTATGAATAAGTGTGATTAGCTGAAAACAAGGCCTCACCTGGAACTTATGTGACCCTGTCCTTCTCTTACTTCCTAAATTGTGACTCACATTTAAAAAGTGACTTTCAAAAAATGTGAGAGGTCATTCTGACATACTTTACTTTTCTTTGGTTGAGAATAAAACATTTTGCAATTTGAAACAGAGGAGATGGAGGCAGGAGAGTCAGGAGTTGCAGGTCAGCTTTGAGAATCAAAGGCTAGCCTGGGCTAGACAAGACCCTGTCATAAAACAAAACTCTGCCTGAGGGAATGTCGGTGGTATGCTTGCAGCCCCGTGTTCAGTCCCCAACACTGGAAAAAAGGTTTGCCAGAATGTGGGAATTATGAAGTCTGGAGGTTGTGAAATGGTTTTTTCTTGATTATGAAATAAGCAGGTAGAATGTATAGAACATGGGAGGAGAAAATGAGTCACTCCCAAGCTGTGTTCATTTGGAAGGAATCCCTTTCCAAGCTTGACGTCTCCAGTGTGATTAACCTGCACGTCTCTCTCTTTTGTTTGTATGTTTTGCTTTTTTGGAGACAAGGTCTCCTCCTATAGACCAGGCTGGAACTGGCAAGAACTGGCTGGAACTGGCTGAGTAGTTGGGGCTGGCTCAGGATCCTCCTGGCGCATGCAGGAAGCACTTAAGAGTTAGTCATTCTTTTAACTTGAATGTTACTTAGAATTAACCAGACAATGCAAAGAAAATTCAGGGTTTTAGAAATGGGATCAAGAGAAAATCCCTGGTGCTGATTTAGACTAGGTGAGACGAGACCGTGCATCACAACGAGGTACCACTAGATGGCAGGCCTAGACAATTTTGTGTGCTGCTTGGGCCTGCCTCTGATCAAGAGGAGGTGTTCAGCCCCAAGTGGTGGCCCTCTAGTCCTGGCACTGCCGAGGTGGAGGCAGGAGGATGAGGAGTTGCAGGCCATGGAATGAAGCTTGCCTCAGAAAACAAAATAAAATAACAAAAGTCAGAAGTAAGGGCATTTTATCCTGAAATCGCTAGCTTTGACTAAAAATGAGTATTCAAGTTACAAAGAAGTGTTTTCTTTCTTTCTTTCTTTTTTTTTTTTGTTTTGTTTTTAATTTTCTGGAGCTGAGGACTGAACCCAGGGCCTTGTGCTTGCTAGACAAGTGCTCTACCACTGAGCTAAATCCCCAACCCCAAGAAGTGTTTTCTAAAGCAAAATTATTAGGTAATATCTGATAGACTGTAATATGGGAATTCTTCCTAGCTGTACACCTGGAATTTTAATTTGCATTTGAATCATAAGACCATGGTGAATGCAGGTTCTGAGTCTTATTATTCTGAAGCTTGACCTAAGATCTGGGTTTCTGACAGTGTTTCTGATGATGCTAAATTGTGGGCACCGAGGCACACTGCATCCCTACCCCACCAGCCCTATTATAGGCACAGAAGCACACTGCATCCCCACCCCACCAGCCCTATTGTAGGCACAGAGACACACTGCATCCCCACCCACCAGCCCTATTATAGGCACAGAAGCACACTGCATCCCCACCCCACCAGCCCTTACTCCAGTTTCTCAGTGCTTTGCAGTTGGAAAATTTGCTCAAGACTTGCTTTACTGATAGAGGAGTCAGTCTAACCCAGGCTTTGGTATTAAGAAGCTTGTGGGATTACCTATGCCAATGCGCTCCCTCTCTGGGCTGCTGTTCTATTTAGAATGACTTTCTTATCAGAAAGGACTACAGTTTGGTTTGGCCAAACTTAAGTATGTAATTTGAAAACTGTTATTGCATTTATGTGTGTCTGAAAGAGCAAAGGCCAGAGTGAGAGGGAAGGGGCGGGAAGGAAGAGAAAATGGACCATGGTGGACGTGTGACAGTCAGAAGAAAACCTGAGGGGCCAGTGCTCTCCCACCACATGGGTCCTGAGGATTTAACTCAGGCAGGCAGGCAGGCAGGGAGGCGGGGCCCTCACCACACAGTGACTTGGTGACAGTTTAGCCATGAACTCCTGTCCTTCAGAACTACAGTAAGTAAGTGGCAGTTCTTTGTGAATCACCTAGACACAGGTACTTTGTTACAGTAGCACAGAGAGAATAAGATGTAGTTCTGTATCAGGAAAGCTCGTTTACAAGCAAGCATCATTTACAGGAAGTAGTCCACGTCATTTACAGGAAGTAGATCAGAAGGGAACCTGCAGGGCATAGCAAGATCAGGCAGGGTGTCGGGAAGGTCGCCCTGCGGCCACACAAGGTTCTGTGCAGGACCTGACACACCACCCCAAAGACCCCCACCATGTGCATTTCAGCATGGCTTTCCCAGGATACAAACGTGTGTGTGTGTGTGTGTGTGTGTGTGTGTGTGTGTGTGTGTGTGTTTGTGTGTATTATGTTGTTATATGGCTTCTGTGTGCTTTCTTGCCATATTAAAGGAAATCCAAGTTTTAACTTCTAGTATAAGATTTGATAGGAAAAAATGTATACAGTAATTAAAATATTTAGTGTCACAGTTTTCAAGTAGCTTTTGGTAAATTAAAATAAGTTTCAGTGTTTTCTATTTCCTCATAAGTGCATCTACTTTCAACTGACAACAAACAGACATACAACTAACTACAAAGCTTTTCTTTAAAAAAGATTTTTTTTTTTTTTTTTTTTTTTTTTTTTTTTTTTTTAAGAGCTGGAGAGATGGTCCAGCCATCAAGAGCTTAGGTTGGCCGTCTCTTTCTGGGCTTATCTGCTTCAGAGCTGGTGGAGTTTTGCTCCAGTCAGATGGGCTTCTTTCCTTTCTTGACATACTGTTTGGAGTTCTGATTATTGTCCATTGCCTCTGCTTGTCACCTGTCTGTGGGCAGTCAGGAGGGATGGAAAGAGAGAGGTTGTTTGAAGTTGTGATAGCCTGACCAGAGGACCTGGCATTAGTTCTCTCGGCCACAGTTTTGTTCAGTGTTTTTTTTTTTTTGTCCCCCCCACCCACACCAGACAGGGTTTCTCTGTGTAGCCCTGGCTCTGTAGACTAGTCTGGCCTTGAACTCACAGCTGTCGCCTGCCTGCCTTTGCCTCCCAAGTGCTTGGATAAAAGGTGTGCACCACCACCGCCCTGCTTATTCAGTGTCTTGAATCTTGTACTACTGGATAGTGTGCATTTTACACCACATGGGTGGTCGGTATGCTGAACTCACCTACTAGGATGAGGTGGCATTCACAAAACCAGTGGCCTGCTAGCTGTATCTTGGAAGGAAGGGGACATGGTCTCAGATTTTGGAGCGTTTTGTAAGAATTTTCTCTAGCTTTCCTGGCATTATCCCCATTTCTTCCTTTATCCATTTGACTGTATTCCAGAAAAAGCTGGTTCCACCCAACTGCCCACTTTTCTTTTGTCCCTGTGAGTGCTGCTTCCTGTGGCAGCCCAGCCTCCCCTCTGGCAATCTTCTCATATACATCAGTTACTGCGGGTTTGGTCTAGCTGCTATGTTTATTTCTTTTTAGAGTTGATCTTCTTTCTTACTGTTTCATTTTGTAAACAATAGGAAAATGGTAACATCTTTGTTTTTCTTGTCTGACAAGGAGTGTTGTAAAGGAGATCTTTTGGTGTGGGGCCTTTCCATTTCCCCACACCGTCCAATCCACCTCTAGATCCAACTTCCTCTAAATTTGGGGATTTTAGAAACACTTTTGTACTCTGTTGCTCACTACCTCACCACTTCTAGAGAAGCGTGGAGTTTGGAGACATTGGCTTCACAAAGTGCAACCTGGAGCCTCACTCTTATCTGTTGATGGTGAGATACACATTATTGTTGAAAAGGTTTTTTGATGCTAATCCCAATGATGAATTTGAAGAAATGGTTATACCTCATAAAGTTATTTAGTTCAGTTAAGTTGGAATGATTCTGGTAGACTCTTGGAGAGGTTATCTTTTATTTCTATTGTGTGAGTTATTTGCTAGTATAGAGTAATGCCATTATCTGAATATCTTTTCCAGAGTGTTCTTGGATTTTCATTCGTGTGTGTTGATGTAGTCATATTGTTCCTTTCCTGTACAACTTATTCTCTTTCTTTGTGTGTATGTTTGTAAAAGCATGAGGGTGTGTGCATGCGTGCATGGAGCTCAGACACCAGGAGTCTATGTTACATGTCTTCCTCAGTTTCTCTCTGAGAAACTTCCTTTCTAAGATGAGGTCTCCCACTGAACTTGGAGATCACTGATCCAGTGAGGTTGGCTGGCCAGTGAGTTCCAGGGATCCCACTCTTTACCTCCCCAGTGCTGGGATTACAGGTGCATTGTTGCACGAATCCTAAATGGTCTTACAATAAACACCTGGAGCTAGATATTGGGGTAAATGCTGAAGGATCAGAGAGACAAAGGAACAAGCCACTAGAGAAACTTCTCACCACTATGGAATCCTCAGGTTGAAAGGGAGGTGAGATCCTGTCTCCACGAATCCTCAGACTGAATGCCTCCGAGTCTTCAGCCAAAAGGGCCTAATTCCTGTCTCCTCCCGCCTTATATTCCTTTCTCTGCCCAGCCCTATCACTTCCTGTTTCAACCTTCCTAGTGCTAGGAATAAAGGTGTGTGATCCCAAGTGCTGGAATTAAAGATGTGAGCCACCACTGCCTGGCTCTGTTTCTGTTTCAGACTAGATTAATCTTGTGTAGCCCAGTTTGGCCTTGAACTCACAGAAATCCAGATGGATCTGTGCCTCTACCTCTGCCTCCTGAGTGCTGGGTCAGCCACTGCCTGACCTCTGTGGCTAACTCTGTGGTTAGCTCTGTCCTCTGCTCTTCAGGCAAGCTTTATTTCCTAGATTACAAATGTCACCACAGTGCATACCACCGTACTTGGCTTGTCTTGGGCACTGAGGATCCAAGCCCAGGTCTCCATACTTTGTGGCAAGCCCTCTACCAACTGAGTCATCTCTCTGGCACCTATTCTGTTTCTCACAACCTCACTGCTATATGGAGTTTTTATGTTCGCTGGAGTTTGATTTTGACCAGGAAGTTTTATATTTACTAATGGTGAAGACTATCTGGAAAGATAACTGCTGTCATATCTCCTTTATGTTGTGATACTGCATTAAGCTTGTCAACTATCATTTTGCAGAATGCCAAACCAGAGGTGAGAGGGTGATGTTCTTGCTGCATGTCATAGAGATGTGAGATTGTCAGAGTTAGACAATCCGAAAGCCACACCTTTCCTAATTTCTCACCCATTCTCTTGCTTTGCTAATTACAGAGAAGGTCAGCAGAGACTCCAAGAGAGGAAGGAGAGGGAGATTTTTTTTCCACACTGGCAGAGCCCATGTCTTGTCTATTACTGTTTATGTAGTGTCAAGCAGTTATTGGCACGTAGTAGGTGCTAAATAAGTACCATTAAAAGATTTAGCCAAAATAGCCATGTGGTTGGGCAAGGCTGATATGTTAGACTTCTTAGTGCTGTAACCAATACCTGAGAACAACAACTTAAAGGAAGACAGTGTTTGGCTCACAGTTTTAGAGGTTTCACTCCATGCTGGCTGACTCCATTGCTGTGCCAATGAGAGGATGAGGTGGTTGTGTAGCATGGTGAGGAGCATGTGGAAGAGCAAACAGTTCAATTCATGGAGGGCAGGAAGCAGAGAGGGACACAGGAAGGTCTGCCCCAGGTAACCTGTTTCCTATAACTAGTTCCCATCTCCTGAACTTTCAACCATCTCCCAAGATACTGTGAGCACCTGGGGACCAAGCCTTCAATACACAGTCCTGTGGGAGACATTTCATACTTGAGCGCATCAGTAGGTGTGCACATTAGGCTTTGGGGGTAGTTTTAAGAACAGATAACATTGTGCCATCAATCTAGGCACCTTTTGAAGTTCATTTTTGTTTTCAGTAGACATGTCAACTTGACACAAGCTGGAGTCATTGGTGAAGAGGGACTCTGAGTTGGAAAACTGTCCCCAGCAGGTCCTCCCTTAGGCAAGGCAGTGGTGCCTTTTCTTGATTGGTGATTGGTGTGGTAGGGCCCAGCCCATTGTGGGTGATGGGTCCTGGGGTGCTATGAAAAAGCAGTAAGAGCAGCCAAGGGAGTAAGCCAGTAAGTAGTCTTCCCCCATGGCCTCTGGATCAGTTCCTGGCTTCCACCATCCTGCCCTATTTGAGTTCCTGCCCATAAGCTGTAGGACGAAATAAACCCTTTCCTCCTCCAGTTGCTTTTGGTCATGGTGTTTTATTACAGCAATAGAGACCCTGACTAAGACACATGTGAACGGCTACCACAGTGTACAAGTCAGGGTAGACACAGCGCCCCTACTGATGAAGTGGGGGTGGCTACCAGGCCTCCTGAGTTATCTGTACTCAAAACTGTTTTCCGTTATTCCAGCTGCAGCACTCACACAAGTCAAGCTTGGCAAGAGAAACAGGTTTGTGTCTCCTCCTTCTGTACATTCTTTATCCTTTCATCATTAACTTTAGTGTGTAATATGACATTCAAACTGCTGAGTATCTGTTATAAACTTCATGGATCAAAATAGTTTTGACTTTAAACAACTATCTAAATTCTGTAATATTTAATATGAGGTACTTCACTTCTGAACACACTTTCCTGGAGACAAGATCTCATAGTGTAGGCTGATCTTACATTCTCTATTGAGGCCAAGGGTGACCTTGAACTCTCAGTCTTCCTGATGTCTTTCGTGTACTGGGATTATAGGCATACACTAGCTACCATGCAATGCTGGAGATTTGAACCTAGAACATTATGTTTTTTTCAGGACAGGGTTTCTCTGTGTAACAGTCATAACTGTCCTGGAACTCACTCTGTAGACCAGGCTGGCCTGGAACTCACAGAGATCCGCCTGCCTCTGCTTCCCAAGTGCTGGGATTAAAGGCGTGCACCATCACCACCAGGCTAGTGCATTGTTTTAGGCCAGTGCTCAATCAACTAAAGTATATATTCCCAACTCCAACCTCCTTTTTTGAGATAGTGTCTCACCTACTCTCAAACTTGTGATCCTCCTGTCTCAGAAGACTGAATGCTGGGATTACAGATGTGCCCCAGCCTTGCTGTTGGTTTCTTGATACTACCTTCCCTGTATGTGGTGTGGAAGATCATTTCCTTTAATTCCTTCAGTATTCTACATTGATTTTTTTTTTTTTAAGTCAAATGGAACCTAAGAAAGGTAGACTTCATCAAGGAACTATAATGCCACAGTGCAGACATAATGTGGCGTGGTGTGGATTAGAGAGGTGTGGCGGCACACTAGTCCTCAGCTGTGACTAAGGTAGAAAGAACATACTATACAAAGTTCCAGTATGTTTGAAGTATAATTGTCAGTAAAGGAAGTGAACATAATTTTACCATTGATATATGTGAGCATAGTGGAATATTTTTCAAATAATAAAATGACTTCTATAAACTTGTATAGGATTATATTGTCACATAAATAAAATTCGTGAAGTCTTTGGAATAAAAGATCCGCCAAAGAAAATAGTGAATTGAAGGATAAGGCAAACTCAAATAACTCCACATTGTCTAAAGTGGAGGCGTTTTTTTTTCATCTGCCAAGGGCACATATTAGCGGCCACATGTGGTTCTAGAGAGGCTGCTCCCAGAGCCAGCTGGAGTCTTTGATTGCTATCCAGAGAGTGAACTGATAGGCTCTGCTGGGGCGAAGGAACAGCCGGAACTCAGCTTTGTGTCTTCTGTGAGGGTGTCACTGCTAATAAAAGATTAATGCTGTTTTCCTCCTAGGGAATCCATGGATGTTTGGATAGCCCTTGCTTCACCAGGGAGCCATGCGGCCCCCTTTTCTAACACGTGGTTGAAATGTCAGAGGCTAAGGTTAGAGAAGACTGTTGTCAGTGGCTTCTGTTCCCGCCTAAGCATGGATGTGTAGGTGTCGTAAACATCGGAGAATTCCTCATTTGTCTTAAGCTCCTTTATGAGTCCACAGTGAGAAATCAGATCAAGGGTTAACTCTCATCCTGCGCTGGATTTTATCATGTATACAACATTTATAAAATCTGTGGTCCAAGGCCCATAAAATAATATACTTTTAAATACCATAAATAATGTAACTTTCAAATGACATTGTCTTGTGTATTGTACTGAGTAAAACGTGTAGTTCTTGAGGGTTCTAAAGACAACCCCATGGAGTCTGCAATTTAAGAGACACGATTATTTCAAGTTGTTACTTTTGAGGAAGGTGAATACTGATTTCTTTATACCTTTTTGCTTGCTATTCCTAACGACAAGGGAGGGTAAATGATGATTTGAAACTTGTTGGGCTGTTTGAAGAACACCACCACAAATCCCAACTTGTTTCTGGCGGCTGAATGTGATGATAGGAAAGTCTTGTCAGCATTGTCATTGACAGGGACGGTTGATGTGTGGCCCTAGGTGGGTGTGGCGTATACATACATCCCAGCTGTTTGGAAGACAGAAGACCTTGGCAATTTATAGAAACCTTGTCTTTTTTTTTCTTTAAAATGGTAGTTTCTTTCTTTCTTTCTTTCTTTCTTTCCTTCCTTCCTTCCTTCCTCCCTCCCTTCCTTCCTTCCTTCCTTCCTCCCTCCCTCCCTCCCTCTCTTCCTTCCTTCTTTCTTTTCTTCCTGAGATAGGGTTTCACTCTGTATTAGTCACTGTTCTATTGCTGTGAAGAGACATCATGACCAAGGCAACTCTTAGAAGAGAAAGCATTGAATTGGGGGCTGGCTTACACTTTCGGAGGCGTAGTCCATGATTGTCATGGCGAGGAGTACGACAGCACACGTGGAGCTGGAGAAGTAGCTGAGCTACATCCTGATCCATAAGTAGAAAGAGAAGAGACGTGGGCTTTTGAAACCTCAAAGCCCTCCCCCAGTGACACACCTCCCCTAACAAGGCCACATCTCCTAATCCTCAAATAGTGCCATTTTCTGTTGACTAAGCATTCAAATATATGAGCTATGGGGGAGCATTCTTGTTCAAACCACCTCATGCTATATATCTCAGGTTGGCCTAGAACTCAATATGTAGGCTGACCTTGAACTCATGGTGATCCTTCTGTCTCCTTCTCCCAAGTGACAGGATTATAAATGTGTGCCACCAAGCCAAAGTGGTAGTTTTGGTAGGATTTGGTTATTTTAAATCTATACATTTTTTTTAGATTTATTTATTTTATGTATGAGGACTCTATCTGCATATGTATGTGTATATGACATATATATGACTTTATGCCAGAAGAGGGCATCAGATCCCGGTGTAGATGGTTGTGAGCCACCATGTGGGTGCTGGGAATTGAACTCAGGACCTCTGGAAGAGCAGCCAGTTCTCTTAACCGCTGAGCCACCTCTCCAGCCCCCACACATGTGTTTTATCACATTATTTTTTTGAATTGGGAAAGCTATCTGATTCAGATGACATTGTGATATGCAGAGTTCCAACAAGCTGGCATATACCCCGAATCCCCAGTACTCAGGCTGACACGGAAGGATCATGGGTTTGAGGTCAGCGTGCTACATAGTGAGACTCTGCCAAGACAGAGACAGGGAAGGAAGAAAGAAAGGAGGAAAGGAAGAAGGGAAGAGGGAAGATGACTGGAAGGAAGAGAGAAGACAGCAGGAAGGAAAAGCAAGGGGAAAGAGAGAAAAGAGAAACAAATGTTCAGTAGTGGTCTGGGGATGTGGATCAGTGGAAGAGCCCTGGCGTGGCGCGTCTGAGCCCTGGCTCAGTTCTCATCACTTCAGGACCTAAGTGTCCTGAAGAAAGGATATGCAAATATAAAAATTAAGATTATCTTAGGACTTAGAATTATTTCTGATTTTTTTGGCAACTATGAATAAGGCTACTGTAGATATCTCAGTTTTGATCCTTATTACCACAGTAAAGTATTACCCAAATATTAAGACTAAAATTCTAGTATTAGTAGGCATTCTTTATGTGGAAGAATGGTATTATACTTGTTTAGTTTTTATACTTTCAAAACACAAATACATGCTTATTCTATTACTTCTGGCTAATTTGCAATTTCAGAAATGGTAAGCTTGGTATATTAAATAAGTCTTGTATATTGTCTTAATATTTGAATTTTTTTTTTTTTTTACCTAAGTTAAAAATGAGTTCACAGTGGAGAGGTGGCCCTGTGAGTAAAAGGCTTGCTGTGCGAGCATCAGTGTCTGAGTTCGTATCCCCAGAACCCAGGAAAGTAAAGTATAGTGGTGTGGGTCTGTGTTCCCTTGCTCGTGAGATGGAGACAGGAGATCCTTAGAAGCCAGTGGGCCAGCAAGCCTGGCGTTCACAGTTGTGAGCAGTGAAGAGAGACCCTGGCCCGAGCAAGATGGAAGGTCAGGATTGACACTGAGGCTTCCTTTGATCTCCACACTCTTCCTCCCCCACCCCATCACATACAGACACACATGCACGCACACACACATGCACACACTAAGCTTTTAAGTCAGTATTTCCAGATTTTGGCTAAAATGAGATAGTGTTTAATATGGAAACAATAACAGAGGTATTCCTAAATCTAATTTGGAAAGTTACATTCATGATGTTAGGGGACTGTGAACATAGTCTGTGAGTGGAAAATTAAGATTTCATATGGCTGTTTGCAGCTGCTTGATCAAGTCCTAATATAGATCATTGTTCTAAAGATGACATTTGGAGAAAGTTTTGGAAGGCAGAAGAAAATCAACAGTTTCTAAAGTAGTACAAACTGGTTTTAATAATCCGTCATGTTTCATTTACTGAAAGAAATACATAACAAGAAAAGGAAAAAAGAACAAAACAGTTAAGATGAAAAGCTCCATGGAGCAGAGAGTCTAGGGAGATGGCTAAAAAGAAACTCACTTTTTTGCTTTTTCCTCGACAATCTGTCTGAATTCGTTTCACTCTCATTATATACCTAGCCCCGAGGCACAGCGTGGAGTCTTATAACAAAGAGGGTGTTATGAGGAGGCCTCTTTTCAACAATAAAGCCTAACATATGTGTAAATCTTGCAACCTTGTAACAGGAAACTTTATAATAAGGGAGGACTGTGCTGAGCTTTTCCACAATTTTGGAAGAATGAATTTTATTAGGTGTTAGACAAAGAAATTATCAACTGAGTTTTATGCTGCAAGGCCGAGAGATTTGTTGTGACTGTTTCAGACCTTGGCAGCGGTTTTATGTGGTCCAGGTATATTAGGAACAGGGCCTTGCACGATCAATATGTCCACTGTCGCTGGTGCTCATAAGAACATGATGTTTAACTTTTGCCTCTCCATGAAAAGTTATTCCAAACTCAGTTACTCTGTGGTTTTTCTCAGCAGTATTAGGCTGTTCCTGATTGATCAACACATAATATAGTTTGGGACTCAGTCAATGGTTCTTTTCTTTCTGAAGGATGGTGACAAATTCTTTTGAAACTTAGGAAATTGGCTCCATCATTCACCTTTGCTTCTTTCTTTGCTTTTCCCACCCAGCCCCCTGAGGACCATGTTGTCTTCTTGTCAGTGTGTAGAATAGATCATCTGTGAGAAGCCAGTGCTTATTAACTGTATTGGATTAAGTGTAAGTGGTTGGTAGGCGTTTGGGTAATGGTCTGCTCAGTTAACGAAGATGCTAAAATGAAGGTGCTCCAATGTGCCTGAGATGTCGTTCCTGTAAATTTCCCCTGGTTTCAAGATGATCTGGCAATAGTTCTGTTTGTCTGGGTTTTAAAGGCCAATATATCATGGCAGAGTCTGAGGATGTATATAGTACTCACTGTAGGAGAGTTGGGTGTGCTGTATCTCGCAGTTACTGAAGCAAGTTAGAAGTGTGGCAGCAAGTCCTCTCCCCGTGGCTTTTTAGTATAAGAATATATTGCCTAGTCGATCTCCTCCTTTCCTACTTGAGAATTCTATATACCACACACATTCATGTATGATTTTAGTGATGGAAGGGAGTTTAAGGACACCCTCTAATATGGTTTATTCTACTGCAGGGCTGAAACTTCTAGGAGATGAGATATTAGATGGAGAAAGATATTATTAATATAATGATATCAGCAAGATACTCTGTTATACTCTTTCTTTCCTTCTCCTCTCTTTCTTTCACTTCTTGCTTTTTTTTCTACCTCTCTCCATTTTTATCCTCTCTCTACTTTTGTCCGCATGGTCTTGTTATGTAGCCCAGGCTTGTCTTGAACTCGTGACCTTCCTACTTCAGCCTGATCAGATATACTTTGCCACATCTAGCATTAACTTTATTATTTTTTCCTCATGGTTGACTCCTTAACTCTAAATAATATCATGGCATAGTTTTTGATCCATCATATGTAGAGTTTGTCTCTTGATATAACAAGAGATATAATGGTGTGTGTGTGTGTGTGTGTGTGTGTGTGTGTGTGTGTGTGTGTGTGTATGTATGTATGTGTATGTGTTTTGTATGTGTGAGTGTGGGGACACATGTACCGTGATGTTCCTGTAGAGGTAAGAGGACAGCTTTTGGGGGTCAGCTGTCTCCTACTGTGGGCTCTAGGAATTGAACTCAGATCGTCAGATTTCAACCAGCACCTTTACCTACTGAGCCATCGCAAATACCCTCTGATACTTAATCTTGATTGATACCTTATTAGACTGATAAAGACCACGTTAGTAAAGCCCACTTCTGGGTGTGTCTGTGAGGATCTTTCCAGGGATGATTAAGTAAGGAAGGAAGTCTCACCTTGGATGTGGGTGCCACCAGTCAGTATGTTGGGTACCAGGTTGGACCCAAAGGGAAAGGAGAGAAGGCCCACTGCACAGCTCTCTGTTCCTGGCTTCCGTGCTGCAGTTGACCTCACACTGTAACCTCTGAAACCATGGGTTCAAACTCTTCCCTTCTCCATTTCAATGTTTTCTCAGGCACCTGTCACAGGGCCTCAAGTTTGACTGACAACTGTTAAAGTGTACACCTAGTTTGTTCTTTAAAACTTAGAATTGGCTTCTGTTATTGTCAATTTTAGAGCATTTTCACTCCCCACAAAAAACTCTGTACTCATTAATGGTAACTATATTTCCCTCTAAGTTGTCTAGTCCTAGGCAAGCACTAGTCCATTTTATGTCTTGTGGATTTATATACTTTCAACAGTTGATATAAGTAGATAATAACACAGTATAGCATGTTTTAGAACTTCATCTCTTTTTATTTCATAGTAGTATTCATGTATGTGGATATTCACATTGCATCCATCCATCCATCCATCCATCCATCCATCCATCCATCCACTCATTAGTTAATGAACAGTTTACTTTCTTCACCTTTTGACTATTGTGAACAATGCAGGATCTCATTGTGTAACCCATGCTGGCCTGGAATTTTTTTTGCGGCCCAAAGCTGGCTTTGAAAAAAAAAATTGGACTACTATTATTATACTACTAAAATTTATAGATGGCAGCATAATGTAGTATTGTCAGAATGACTGATACATAGTTAATGAACCAGGATATGGTATTTGGAAGGAGATCAGTCTACATATTATGAAATGATTTTTGACATAATGCTTAAATAATTAAATATGTGACTGATAACTTTATCAATAAAAGTAAGGTAATTATGTTTATTTGAAAACAAATGAATCTCCACCCCTACCTGGTATGATACATAAAAATGATCATGAAATGTAGCACGAATCTTAAAAGTTCTTATTAATAAAATCAAACCTGGTGCCATTTATTGGGGTGAATGCTGGAAGATCAGAGAAGCAGAACAAGCCACAGCCACCTCACCTTGCCAGTTCCTCATCTGATCCTGTTTCCTCAGACTGGAAGCCTCTGAGTCCTCGTCCAAAATGAATCTCAGCTGAACTGCTGCTCAAAAGCCTAAAAGCTTAAACCACCTAGTTCCTGGTTTTCACGCCTTATATACCTTTCTGCTTTCTGCCATCACTTCCTGGGATTAAAGGCATGAGTCACCATGCCTGGCTGTTTCCAGTATGGCTTTGAACTCAGAGAGATCTGGATGGATCTCTGCCTCCCAAGTGATAGGATTAAAGGTGTGTGTGCCACCATTTTCTGGCCTCTATGTCTATCTAGTGGCTGTTCTGTCCTCTGACCCCCAGGTAACTTTATTAGAGTGCACGATATATTGGGGAATACAATATCACCACAATGAAATAGATCATAGAGCTTAATGTAAAAGCTAACATTATAGAATTTACAGAATAAAGAAAATCTCTGTGGCTTTGGGATATGCAGAGATTTCTTGGGACATAATAAAACATTAATTATAAAAGAAAACAATAAATTAGCAAAATTGAAACTTTCTGGTTTTCAAATGACAACTGTTAAGATCAAAAGGCAAGTCTCAGGCAAGGAGGAAATATTCACAATGCACTTAGTTAAGTGTGTGTCCCTGTGTGGGTGTGCACATGTGGCTGTGAGTGTAGTACCTACAGAGTCCAGCAGAGGGTATTGCATCTGTGGGAGCTGGAGTTACCGGTGACTAAGTTGCTAGCTGTAGGTGCTGGCAATCTAACTTGGGTCCTCTGCAAAACCCATGCATCTTAACCTCTGAGCTGTTCCTCCAGCATTTATAATGAGTTTTTCTAACTCAATAACAAGAAAACAGACTGCTCAAATTTTTAAAGATGGATGTATCTTAGAGTTACAATTGCTGTGACCAAAAGCAACTTGGGGAGGAAAGGGTTTATTTGCCTTACTTATCTTGAATCATAGTCCACCGAGGGCAACCCAGGCAGGAACTCAAACCAGGTAGATACCTGGAGGCTGGAGCTGATGCACAGGCCATGGAAGGTGCTGCTTACTGACTTGCTCAGCCTGTGTTCTTATAGTGCCAAGGACCTCTAGCCCTGGGTGGCCTCACCCACAATAGCTGTGACTTCCCACATTAATCACTAAATAAGAAAATACCCTACAGGTTTTCCTACAGCCCAATCTTATGGAGGCATTTTCTCAATTGAGGTTCCCTGCTCTCAGATGACTTTAGCCTGTTTCAAGTTGACATAAAAACTACCCAGGACACATGGACAAATATTTGCTACCCTCTTTTGAATATGTGGCCTAACAGATACAGGAAAAGATGCTCAGCATCATTGTACTTCAGGGAAATTAAATTTTTAATTTAAAACCAGCTGAGATACTTCCATATGCACAGCAGAAAAGCTAAAATGGAAGAGTAAAATACCTAGTTCGTTACCACTGACCATGAAGTTGTGATGGTTTGATGTTGTGTTCTTGTGTGGAAAGCCCAGGGTGTTTCCCACACTTCTCAGACTGTCTAGATCGCTGTTCTTCCCTGTGGATCTTGCCAGAGGCTTTTCAAGGTGGCCGTAGAGTGGGCCATTCTCTAGGCAGGATCTCTATTCTTAAGGGTGCTATCTTTCTCCACGGTGTTTACAAGGTGGTAATGAGGTCTTCGCTTCAGCTGGGCCAGACCTTTAAAATTATCCAGTGCTGTGTGAGCTCACGTATCCATTCTCAGCACTCTAGTGGCGTGTGCTCAGCTCGATGCCCACTCTTTTTCTTTCTAGTGGCGTGTGCTCAGCTCGATGCCCACTCTTTTTCTTTCATGGCTCCCTCATGCATTCTCAGCCTCATAAAGGAAGAGCCAGGCGGGGGGCACGTCTTTTAAATCATGTGTAGATGGCAGCACCTTGCTTTTGAATGTAAGAGTGCAGCTTTGATTATTTTATATTCTGGAACCTTAGTGAAATCTCTCAAGCAGAAAAGCAGATTTAACTGTTACACAATGGAATGTATGGTGATGGTTTGGTTTATTCTGATGCATAGAATTATGGAAAATTCTTGATTTTACATAGGAGTGGATTAGAGACTCTGATCATACACCTTTCTTTCATCTAATTTGGATATACAGGCAGAAGCATACCCCCACACCTATTCTCAATCTTGAAATCAATAACTGGAATTATGGTGCATTTTTAAGGTTGTTTATGTTTTATGTGTGTGTGCATGCATGAATGTATGTGCACCACCTTTGTCCAGGTGCCCGTGGAGGCCGGAAAAGGACATTGGATCCCATGGAGCCATAGTTACAGGTGGTTGTGAGTTGTGTGATGTGGGTGCTGGAAACTGAACCCATGTCCTTGGTAAGAGCTGTTAACTGAGCCATCATCTCTCCAGCCTGGTTTTGAGAAAGGTCCTCACTGGATCAGCCTCAGTGTTGCCATGTCACCAGGCTTGCCTTGAACTTATGATCCTCTTGCCTCAGCTTCTGGGGGTGCTGGCAATTATTAGAATGAAAAAAAAAATCAACATTAAGGAATTTTAGAATATACAGGGCTACTTAGATGCTTGTTTTCATTAGATATACTTGCTAAATTTGCTTTTGCAAAGGCCATTGCTGTGAGAAAGTTAGCTGTGAGGTAATGAGAATATGCTTGATGCTTTTCTTTCAGGAAACTTGTTGGAATGATTAAATTTGCTGTCACTACTCTAAAATCAATGATAATTAGCATCTCCTGTATGAGTTGGTTACTTGTTAATTTGCATAGGTTCACACTTTTTGTTAATTGTTTGGCAGTGATATGGCTGTCCTTCCTTGTGGTTAGAAACATATTAGCAAGCGTGGTGGTTTGAATAGGAGTGACTCCCATAGACTCATGTGTTTTAATGCTTGGCCCATAGGGACTGGTACTATTAGAGGGTGTGGCCTTACTGGAAGAAGTATGTCACTGTGGGTGCAGGCTTTGAGTCTCATATGCTCAAGCTATGCCCAATGTGAACATAGTCTCTTTCTGCTGCCTGTGGATCAAGATGTAGAACTCTCAGCTACCTCTCTAGCACCATATCTGCCTGTGTGCCACCATGTCCCACCGTGATGATAATGGACTGTAAGCCACCCCAATTAAATGTTTTCCTTTATAAGAGTTGCTGTGGTCATGGTGTCCCTTCACAGCAATAGAAACACTAAAACAGAGACCTAGAAGGCTCTGTGACAACTTCTGCCTTCCTACTCCACCCAGCCCACAAAAACAGTCTAGACAGGAAGCCATTGAAGATAATTTTTATTGTGATTGTAGGGGGAGTGTGGAGGCCCACAGAGGCTATCTAGTGAGACCTTACTCAATGTCAGAGAATCTGAGCTTGCTTTACCCAGCAGGGCTGTGTAAGGAGATGATTTGGCCATGGGCATGTTTATCAGATGTTTGGAAGGGTCTCCACTTGGCTGTATGGTGTGCTTTGATCTTTCAAGGGGGAAGTTTTTTACCTCTCCCTTGGCATATTATAAAAAGCCCTTTTGAATAAACCTAGAGGCTGGTGGGTATTGACCCAGGTCCTCCCAGAGCTCTCCTGTGTCTCTGTCTTTCTCCTCGTCATCTAGGTCTATCTTTCTATTTAATATTTCCTAATTCCTCTCTCCTCCACCCAAGAACCCTTTGATAGGTGGGAACAGGTCAGAGCTGGTCTCCTACAGACTCACACAAGGGAGTCATCAGAGAGGCTTCACCCAGCAACTGATGGAAACAGATGCGGAGACCCACGGTCAAAGATTTGGTGAATCTCGGAGAATCCTGGGGAAAAGGGGGAGGAAGGATTGTAGGACCCAGTGGTGTCAAGGGCACCATGGGAAAACCCACAGAACCAACTAACCTGGGCTCATAGGGGCTCACAGAGACTGAACCAGCAACCAGGGAGCCAGGATGGGACTGACTTAGGCCCTCTGCAAATATGTTACAGTTGTGGGTCTTCATGTGAAACTACTAACCGTGAGAGCAGGGGCTGTCTCTGACTGTATTGCCAGCTTTGGGGACCCTTTCCTCTACTGGATTGCTTCATCCAGCCTTAATAATTACTTAATAATAACTGCAACTTGATATACCATGGCTGATATCCATGGGAGGCCCACCTGTATCTGAAGAGAAACAGTGGGAGAGGAGTGGATGGGGTGGCGGGGATAGGAGAAGAGGTGGAGGAGGAACTGGGAAGAGGAGATGGAGGGGAAACTTTGATTGTGATGTTAAAGCAAAAAATAAATAAACAAAAAAATTGTGATAAAAATGTTGAAATGTAGTTATTCACAGTTGATGCTAGTGGTCTTGTGGATAGGGAAGGACTCAGTTTTCTTTAAGGGGCTGGCCACTGGGAATTTGATTATGCTCCAGTGAGTATATGGGCAACACAAATTGGACTTGGTATATATTTTTTCTTTTTCTTTTTTTTTTCTTATTTTTTAGTGGGGAGGTCCCAAGGGTGAAGATGTAGACCTAGGAGGACTGGGAAGTGAGTGTAATCAGGGTGCATTATGTGAAATTCCCAAATAATCAATAAAATTATTATGTTGGAAAAACAAAGTAACATGTTAGGTGTTTAGGTGGAAGCCCTGCCAGCCCCATATACCCAAGGAGTCTGGGATGATTAGGTGGAAGCCCCACTTCTCTCTCTCCCTAGACCCCACCCCTAAGAAAGCCTGCCAAGAGTCAGCCCCTCCTTGGGGCTGCTCAAGACCATGCCTACAGGCTACTAAAGACCTGTTCTCCATACCTGACATGTGCTCTTGTGTTCTCTCCCCTGGCTTCCCAAGAACCACCCGGGAGGTGCTTTGCTCTGCTCAGATTAAACCTGGATTTATTAATTTGGCTCGATTGGCTAATTACATTGGTGGCGGAGGGTACTCAGTAACCAGGGATCCAAAACTTATTACTAAGCATTCTTTGACTTTTGATTATGTATATATTAATATATATAAAATAAACTCTACAATATTGAATCTTACCTTTGAGGGCCACAGTTTCTCTCTATTTTTAATGTGCTTGAATGATATTTTCTCAGTAGTGGTTTTTATTAAGAATTTTATTATTGGGATCTTTTCTCTACCAAATACTTGGGTAGCTCTTAAGACACTGAAGGTGCCTATGACTGACACTGATGTTGCCTATGACTGACACTGACACTGATGTTTTGTATATTTATCTTGCATCTCATCTCTTCACTAAACCTTTTTTCAGAATGTGAACCCCAAGGGACAGGAAATTTTTTTCTTTTTTTCTTTTTTCTTTTTTTTTTGGTCTCTAATATCACCATTCTAGAGACTCCACAGGTATTTTGTGAATGATAATACTCTTTAGATTATTGTTTATGATTCACCTTCCATAGCCTCTTCCTTTTTCTTTAAGAGGATTATACTCACTACAGTATGACTTCCCAACCTTCTGTGGGAGGACATGGCCCACTTACTTGGGTGTGGCCATGCTTTGAACCAGACCATGTGGGCAAATCTGATGTATGCAGTGTCCAAATAGCAATGTTAGGAGCAGCAGGCGCTCCTGCCAGCTCTTGTGCTCTCCTACTCAAGGACATAAACTTACAGGTGCTAGTCCTTTAGCTTACGTCTTATCAGTGGTCCCTTTTCCAAGAAAGGAGGAAAAAATACTCGTGGCTATTTATAATCTGAACAAAGCTCCCAGTCTGGAACAGAACAGATAGGCCAGAGGAAAAGCCCAGGTTCATGTATTGCCAACTGTCAAGTCACTGAGGTTTATGATTTGCCTCAATGACCAACCCGAAACATACCCCCTTACACACACATGTAAGAATACCCCAGAAGACTATTATTGGTTAATCAAACTTTTCAAATTCATTGACTTTCCAAATTATGCCAAACTATTTTTCAAAGTGGTCATACCACTTGAGGTCAGATTTAGATACTTCCTCTCTATTAGTTATTGTGAGGCTTCTCAAATTTTACCTGTATACAGTGTATCTTGCTGTAGTCTTGATTTAGGATTCCCTGATGTGATGAGCCTGAATGCCTATTTACATGGTTTATGATTGTAAGTGCCTCTACTGCCTCTGCTGAATAAAACCTATTCATGAGCTGCCCATATCCACTGGCAGTTGTGTTTTTTAAATTAATTTCTAACAATTCCTTATATATTCTTGACATTGTAAACTTAAATGAGATGCAAGTATATTTCACCACGTTATACCTTACTTTTTCATTTCTTTTTGTTTTGTTTTATTTTATTTTTTGAGACAAGGTTTCTCTGTGTAACAGCCCTGGCTGTTCTTTAACTCTCTTTGTAGACCAGACTGGCCTTGAACTCGCAGAGATCCTCCTGCCTCAGACTTCCAAGTACTGGGATTAAAGTTGTGTGTCACCATATCCAGCTCACTTTTTCATTTTGTAGTGAACAATTTGTATACTCTTCTGACAATATTGTATTTCTTGTTTTCAATGATAAGCTTCATGGATATTTGCTGTGTTCTGTTTGAGGGACACACTTATACCAATATGAAAATACTTTCAAACAAATAATAAGCTTAGTAAATAGACTACCTGTCTTAGTTAGGGACACCCCTGCCACACACCTGGCCTTAGCAGCTTTCTTTAGTCACGGAGGAGGCAAATTTTATAACCCCTTTCTTCTATCCTTGACTCTAAAGCTAGAACCACATGACTGAAACTGCTAAATTCTGCTGCTTGTTATGGCTGGAACATGGTCCCCTTATTCAATTATATCTTCACCAGTTTTCTGTGCTTTCCTTCACAGCCTAAACTTAGCTGTCCTGAAACTTGTTCAGTAGATCAGGCTGACCTTGATCTCAGAGATCTGCATGCATCTATTTCCTGAGTGGTAGAATTAAAGGTGTATGTACCACCATTCCTGGACCTAGGTTGTTTTTTAATTCCTTTTCACAAGGTGGAAACTTAGCTGGGTGGGGTCTTCCCTGAGGTCATCACTCCCTTTATTCCATTTAACATCAGGCTCTCCTTAATCTGTTTATCTCCTTGAACACAGGATTTAGCTCTTTTACACTTCCTGGTGCCCATTTTCTCAATCTGTACATTTTGTATTTTTATTTGATCAACTTGCTCCTTTTCATTATAAATCTTCATAAGAGTTAACAGTAATAATCACACAACAGAGTCAATATTAGGCTGTTTTGAGATTTCCTCTGCCAATGGAATTAATCCAAAACTCTTCACTTTAGCCTCAGGCAGAGTTTTTGGACAAGGGCAAAAAGCAGCCAAATTCTTCACCAAAATTTCACAAGACTAGTTTTAACGTACTAACATTCTTCTCCTCTGAAGCCTCTTGAGCCAGGCCCCCACAGTTCAAACAGTAAACATTAAATTGGTGCTGTTAAAAGGATGAACGGCGCTGGTGGTTACCAGTGGAAAAGTCACGAGCCGCTGCCATGACTACCAGAGTTACAGAGAGCTTTATTGGAAGGAGGGAGGGGATAGGAGGGGGGAGAGCCTGGGGAGAGAGAGAGAGAGAGAGAGAGAGAGAGAGAGAGAGAGAGAGAGAGGTCAGGAGCAGAGCAGAGAGAGAGGGAGCGTGGGGTTTGCATCCACCTTTTGAGGTGACCAAGCTGCGCATACATAGTCGCCAGTGCCCCCTGATGACATAAGATGCAAGACCTCGAGCTGTGCATGTGCCGGAGTGAGGGTAGGATCCTAACAGCTGTGTTGTGTTTCGAATACGAATGGCCCCTATAGACTCATGTGTTTGAGTGCTTGGCCCATAGGGAGTTGCACTATTAGGAGGTGTGGCCTTGTTGGAGGAAGTGTGTCACTGTGGAGGCAGGCTTTGAGGTCTTATATACTCAAGCTTCACCCAGTGTGGCACACAGTCTCCTTCTGCTTCTTGTGGATCAAGATGTAGGACTCACAGCTCCTTCTCCAGCACCACGTCTGCCTGTACACTGCCATGCTTCCTGCTGTGGTGATAATGGACTAAACCTCTGAAACTGTAAGCCAGCCCCAATTAAATGTTTTCCTTTATAAGAGTTTGCTGTGGTCATGCTGTCTCTTCATAGCAATAGAAACCCTAACTAAGACAGGAGGGCAAGCAGCAGGGGCTGAGGCAGCCATGGTTTCATGCTGCAGGCCGGCCAGCCGGCCACTGTAGTCAGTGGTGACACGTTTCCACGGGAGCGCCAGGCCGTGTTCTTGGTCCACTGCAGCTGCATCCCATGTTTCTCCTGTACTCTTCGCTTCCGTGTCTCTAGTTTTCGCTGTTCCCTGACATATGAGCAGCTCTGCTCTGCCGTCTTTCCTTCCAGCTTGATGAGACCACTTTTTAAATGCATCTTTCCATTAGACCTTTCTTTAGTTATTCTGGTGATAATGTGGGCTCCTCAGACTCCTCCTCTGTTGCCATGTCTTCCCTTGGAGCCTCCATGGGTCTCTCAGGCTTTTCAGAGCTGCTCCACAGTCCTGTGCATGCCTGTGCCCACAGCTGCAAGCTTAAGTCAATCTAATATGTTACTTTTAAAATTTATTTTTGTATGTGTAAGTGTTACAGCTCAGATGGGAAAGGTGTTCTGGCAGTCTGGAGCCAAGGTATACCATAAAGACATACTGCACATCAAACCTCATGCAAGAGATTTATTGGGAGGGAAAAACCCAGGACAGTGGCTACCTCTGCTTGGGTGTGAAGCAGCAGAGAACCGAGCAGATGACAGGGTTTATATAGAGTTTCTTGGGGCAGGGGTAACTTTCCAGGGTAGCCTGGGATTGGAGGAATTATGTGGCCTGATTTTAGGGCAAGATCAGGGATTGGAGGATTTTTTTTTTCCTGTAGGGCAGGGCCTGGCCATTCTCCCACCGTGGGAGTCTTAGGAAGGGCTGTTATGCCTGGTTGCTAGAGTAGCCTGGGGGTAGAGCCTAGCAGCCATAGGCCTCCAGGGGCAGGGTCTACAAAAGGGGTCTCTGTACATGGCAGGGAAAGCCTCTCCTGCTGCCTGAGTCAATCCCTGCCCTTGTGGGACCAGAGGACAGCTCAACTCTTGGGAGTCTTTTCTTCTGCCATCTTGGGAGGGGGTATTAATGAGGGGTAGTCATCTGGGGTATCACCAGGATCATTCTGTGGGACAGTGGGAGAATTGTCTTAGAAAGAAGATCCACATAGAGACAGTGAAGTGACAGCAAAGTAAAATGAAAGTTGGAGAGGAAGGCAGCTGATGGAAACTCAAAGGGCTGTAGCCAGAGAGTGAAAAAGACTATTGGAGATAGGGGATGGGGTGACTCTGTAGCCAGAGAGTGAAACGTGACTATTGGAGATAGGGGATGGGGTGACTCTGTAGCCAGAGAGTGAAAGAGACTGTTGGAGATTAAATGGGGGTGGAGAGATGCTTCAGATGCAGGGAACTAGATACAGGGTAGGGAAGAACAAGACCTACAAACTATTAGAATAGACAGCAGCTCCCATCCAGGGGTTGGGAGGGGCTCCAGAGATGGGAGTCTACCTGGAGGCTCTGGGTCAGGCTTTCTGTAGGCCATCCCCTTAATGATTTGTAGAAGTTGCAAGGTCCTTGGGATGGGAAATAGCCAAGCCCCTTTTTCATTTTGGTTTATTTAGTGTCTATACAGATTTTAATGTGAGACTTCTGATAGTTACACTTGTATCAAGAAAAGAGTAGGAACATTAAGTGGGCACATAGACTATTCAATATAGGATGAACTTAAGAAGAAAATAAAGTCAGATTTATAAAATATCATTTCTGGATATGATCAGTTTGATAAATGAATTTCCATTTCAAGTAATTATGTAGATATTTAGAAATATTTGTAATTATGTAGTAATTATGTAGATAATTAGTATTAGTAGTAGTAGTAATTATGTAGATAGAAATATATATAAAACACTTCTAAAAATATTTGTTTTTAGAAGTTGCACTAATGGTAGACATTTTGAGACTGGTACTTACTTTTACATTGTGTGTGCACGTGTGTGTATGCCCCTGTGCCTGTGTGTGTGAGTGTGTGGGCATGTGGATATCAGAGGACAACCTATGGAATTAGTTCTCTTCCTTCTCCATGTAGGTTTCTGGGATTGAACTCAGGTTGTTGAGGTTGGTGGCAAGGGCCTTTGCCCCTGGGCCATCTTGCCAGCCCAACATAGAGTATTGAGTTCTGCATTTGCTCGTTCAGTTATTACTATCATGTTCCCATTTTTTTTTCTTTCTTGGCCTTTCTGTTCCCTCTGATATGCTGTCTTGTTTTACCATTCCCTTTACTTCTGTGCATACAAATTAGAGTGCCTCGTAGGAGGGAAATGAAGGGTCCAAGGGCATTGATAAGTAAAATATCCCCTGTTGTGGGTAACTCCGCCAGTGCAATAAGTTAGGTCAGGCCAAATCAAACTGAATTAAAGTCCAGGTTTTAATCTGAGCAAAGCATTCCGGGGTGGTCCCAGGGGAAGAGGAGAAACCACGTGGAAGGTGTGTGAACCAGACCTGAAATACACTGTAGGTGGTCTTGAGGAGCTCCAGGGGAAGAGCCGCTGCTTGGTGGGATTTCTCTGGGCGAGGTCTGGAGAGGGCGGCTCCAGGGGAGGAGCCACCGCTTGGTGCCCTGAGGGCCAGGTTTGGAATGGGCCCTACTGGAGATCCCCAACAGGCATCCCAATAAATAATACTAACATGGTGTTTCAGTTACTCTCCTTGTTTCTGTGACAATGCCTGACAACGACAACTTGACAACTTACGGAAGAGTTTGTTTTGGCTCATTGACCATCTTGGTGGGGGATGTGGTGACAGGGCATGGGGTGGCTGGTCGCATTGCATCTGCAGTCAGGAAACAGAGAGCAATGCTTGCTGGTGCTGGTCTTGCTGTCTCCTTTTTAGTACATTCAGGACCCTAATCTCTGGAGTGCTGTTGCCCACATTTAAGGTGAGTTTTTCCTTGATGAGTCCAGTCTAGTCACTCAGAACAGGCATGCCCAGCAGTCTAGTCACTCAGCACAGGCATGCCCATCAGTCTAGTCACTAGCACAGGCATGTCCAGCAGTCTAGTCACTCACACAGGCATGTCCAGAAGTCTAGTCACTAGCGCAGGCATGTCCAGAAGTCTAGTCACTCACACAGGCATGTCCAGCAGTCTAGTCACTCACACAGGCATGTCCAGAAGTCTAGTCACTCACACAGGCATGTCCATAAGTCTAGTCACTAGCACAGGCATGTCCATAAGTCTAGTCACTCACACAGGCATGTCCAGAAATCTAGTCACTCACTAGAGGCATGTCCAGAGTTGGTCTCCTAGGTGATTCTAGGTCCTGTCAACTGGACAATCCATATTGAACGTCACACAGGAAGCACACATGTACCTGAGCCCATCATTAGCTGCTGAACAACCTCTGCATCTGTTGTTGTCATTTGAAGATTAAGTAAAATGGTGTGATGGATGCCATAGAAATTTATACTCAAGTCTGTAAGAGACTTCAAAGTGCATTTATTACCAATTAGTCCATATTCTTGTTTTCATATATGGATGCTGTCTTAGTTAGGGTTTCTATTTCTGTGAAGAGACATCAGGACCATGGCAACTTTTACAAAGGAAAACATTTAATTGGGGCCAGCTTACAGTTTCAGAGGTTTAGTCCATTATTGTCATGGTGGTGTGCAGCAGACATGGTGCTGGAGAAGGAGCCGAGAGCTTACATCTTGATCCTCAGGCAACTGGAAGTGAACTGTGATACTGGGTGTAGCTTGAGCATATATGAGACCTCAAAGCCCATCCCCACAGTGACACACTTCCTCCAACAATGCTACACCTCCTAAAAGTGCCACTCCGTATGAGTTAAGCATTCAAACATATGAATCTGTGGGGTTCATACCTATTCAAACCACCGCAGATAGTTGTCTTAAGTATTCCAAATAGCACCAAATTATTTTAGTTTACCCTTCCATTCACATATTTGTTAAAGTGTGCATTTCCCCTACATTTGCTGCTGCCAACATGGGAAAAACCAGTAGAAATTATAGGAGCTAGGTGAGTAGAAAACATATAGGCTGGGGGTGTAGTTTGATGATAGAACGCTTACCCAGTGTACTTAAGGTCCTAGGTTGGATCCTCAGCACTGCTGCCATAAACTTTAGAATCATTTTATCATATACACATTATGTGTATATGGGAGATTGTTTTAATTGCCAAATTGACACAATGTAGAATCAGTGAAGGATTGGATCAGGTTGGCTTGTGTGCCTTTCTACGTGTGTGTGTGTGTGTGTGTGTGTGTGTGTGTGTGTGTGTGTGTGTGTGTGTGTGTATTATATTAATCAGTGTGAGAAGATCCAACCAGAAACTGCACAGCACCATTCCCTGGGTTTGAGCCCTGGATTGCATAAAGAGGAAGAGGGTTGAGCATAATTTGCTTTTCTCTGCTCTGACTGTGCTGTGACTAGCTGCTCCAAGCTCTCACCGCCTCGACATCCCAACAGTGATGGACTGTAACTGGAACTGTGAGCTAAAATAAACCCCGTTACCTTTCTCAGAGTACTTTATCTCAGGATCAACAGCAGCAGAAACTACTCTGAGGTAATGTATAAGCGTAGATTACACGTGTTTCAATTGTGTTTTCTAGTCTCTTACAAACTTCCTGCTTCAGGAAATTAACCTAAAGGGGACATTTTTATGAATTTGTTGAGTGCTGACCTCCACATTAGCAGGGGAAAGGTCATCCTTACCATCTGTAGTTCATTGTTACTGGTTTCCTTGGCCTTGCCTTTGTGAGGATCAAAGGCTCTGTTTAATGGTCTTGAACTCTAATCCCTTACAACTTTGAAGCATAGACTTCTGACATTGGACCACTGTGTCCTTATTAAATACACAATCCAAACTATGCCTGCTGGTGTTTGATTGATTCAAGGACATCCAGATGTCTGCTTTTATGAGCCTAGCCACCTTCTAGACACGGCATTAACAATAGAATGGTTCTTCCAATTGTAGGAGTTCTTTTCTGACTAACATACAGCTTGGTGATTCTCAAACCTAGACCACAGTCTGTCCTTGCAAAAGACCAGTTGAACATTATTGTCTGTCTGTACAAAGGAAAACAGTTCTTGTGAAGGTAGCAAACTACTGAATGTATTCTCCCTTCACCTGGTTTTTAAGATTTATTTTTTTAAACTTGTTGAAACAGGCCATCTAGCCCAGGCTGGTCTTGAAATAGTGGGTTTCCTAACCCAACCAGCTGGAATTATAGGTGTGTCACCATGCCTGGTGCATGAGTTGCTTTCTATCAGTAAAAACACTTCCTTTTGAAAAAGAAATATGTAGGGGCTGGCGAGGTGGCTCCTCTGAAAGTGGTGCTTGCCATTCAAGTTTGGAAACCTCAGTTCGATCCCCAGGACTCACACAGTCGAAGGAGAGGATTGACTCTTGCGTGTTGTCCTGTGACCTCCCTCCACAGGTGTGCTGTGCATGTATGTACACATGTACACAACACATATGCCTGTGTGAGCTCGCTTGCTCTCTCTTCCAATAAATAAATAAAAGGAAAACATTATAGGGGGCAAAAGACAGTCACATGATAATGTATTGAAAGTGTCAGTAAGAAGTTCACTGTTCTGCATTGTCACATGGTCAGTTTGAGAGAACTTTGAACTTGACTTAGTGCAGTAGACACACGCCTAGCGCTAGCCAACTGCTCTAGTGTGAAGGAAGGGGTCTTGCATGAACCACATTACTGCTTTTCATTCCTTTGTAAAACTGGAATTGCCTTTCTTTTTGAATAGTTAACTAGTTAAAAATGTAATCTTTGGAAAACAAGAAATATATTTGGTGACCTTTGACAATTTGTTTCTAAGATAATTTATTTCTGTTTTTTTTTTTTAAATTTTTTGAGGTCTTGTTATGTAGCTCTGACTACTAGCACGGAATGGGTGGTGATCCTCCTGCCTTTGCCTCTCAAGTCCTGGGATAAACTAATGATTCGTGGTATTTTACTAAAAAGGCTCATTTGTGCATGTCAGGAAAGAGAATGGCAAAGGATTGCCGTAGTTTTCAAAGTTAATGCTATAGGTGATTTTGTCTGTGAACATTTGCAATCTCTACTTACTTGAGAGCTATCTGTGAAGTGATGTTGACCTAAACCTGGAGACTAGGGAGATCATTAACATCAAAGACTCGTAGCTGCTCAAGCATGATTATTAGTTACTTAAATTTTATGTGACTCCTTACTTTCTTCGTAATGAAAACATTCTAATTGCATTTTCATACAGAATAATGTTCATAATTCATGCTAAATTTTTTTTAGCATGCCTCGGTAACACCAGTATTTAAGGACCAGTAGCTCATGTGATGTTTAAAAGAAGCACTTACAGGCTGAGAGACATTTTTCTCCAGCGTGAATGGGAAACCATGTTGAATGTGCTAAAGGATCCCAGCTGACCTGCGGGAAATCACGGTTGGTTACAGTTTCACTTTGCACATAGTATCACAGAGCCAACTGGCTAGAGTTGGCGTTTTAAAATGGACATTTCTGGCTGAGCTTTGAAGACTGTATTTTAAAAAATGAAGCATAAAAATACCCACTGTTCACTGCTTGTACATTAAAAGCACATGTCAAAAGATACAAAATGAACTGAAAAAAGATTGTAGAATGCACATTAAATTTTGTGCACAATTTTAATTCTGTTTGTAGTAGGTTTAAAAGTCATTAGTGTATTATCAAATATAATAAGCCAGCCTCACCAAAAGTGAAAGGTTTAGAATTAAATTCAAATGATACATTGATACAGCTTAAGAAAGAATTTGATGTTTCTCATACAAAGATTGAGTATGAGGCCTTATTTTGCCACTGACTAACTATATAAAACCCCCATTCTTAGCTTTAGGCTTCCCCCAAAATATGATTGCATACTGATCCTGCCATTGTCATAATGAACTGTTATTTAGGACTGGCTTAAGCTCCTGGGAAGAAAGTCATTTTTGTAACTTCAGGATATTACTTTTATAGTGTGCAGTAACTGAGCAGGTCATGCTTGAGCTAATGAACCACATATGGCTCTGGTAGGTACACAAGTACTCAGCAATAGTTACACAAACCTTTTTATGAGAATTTACCATGGGCTTCTCTCATGAAAGCCTGCTCAATTCTGTTAATGACATAAGATAAATGCATGCTAGTGTCCTGGCCCAGAGGAAGGAAAGAAACCAGTAAAAGAAACAAACGTGAGCTCTTTGCAGCCTGTTCTTAGCGTTCAGTTGTGAGCATCCCTGAAAACGTTGGTATCGCTTGAGTGAGGTGGACATGTATCATGAAGGGATCTTGCAAAACAGCCATAGGGAAGCTTAGTTACATCATTGTAGAATTCAGTTTTGGACAGAAAAAGAATTGGATTTACCAGTGCTCAGAAGCACAAAGAAATAGGTTCCCATTCATGCAGAAGTCAAGATCAAGATGAGGTCTGTGGGTGAACACATCCCATATCTTCCTCCTGTAGACAAACGGGTCTCTTGTGGGACCCGTGGACATCTGTGTCAGTCAGTATTTTAGGGGCAGGAAGATGAGCTAATCTTTGAAGGAAATTAAATTGAACTTGTTTCAAATTCAGCTAAGCCATAGTGATTAATAAGGATATTGGGAGGTTCGGGTAATATCTATGCCTCTAAACAGGCACAATTCATCAGGCTAATGAAAATGATCCGAGCTATATAGCCACAGAAATAAAGTTCTGAACTATAGGAATAGTATGTGATATTTTAATGGTTCAGTAAAAGACCTCTGGGTGTGGGGTTTGGGTGAGGAGGAAAGTCACACTAGTTAAATACTAACTGATGCTGTTCATTGTGCTGGTGTTTAGTAGGCCTATGGTCACCTGCTTTGGCTGGTTGATGCCTCTCCATGGACAGCATTCTTTTAGTGTGTACTCTGTGTCAGACATTTTACTGAGAGTCTAGTAACTGCACTATATTTTATAGATGAGGAAATAAAGATTTAAAGAATTTTCTCAAATATTGCTGGTAAGTGGCAGAGTACATACTTTATACCTCTATTTCTTCACAGTTGGGAACAACCCCTCGTCAGAAATAGTGTTTAAGAACCAGGTTCCATGGCATGGTTAAAGAAAAAGGACGTTTCTGTGTTGAAGGATGCTCAGAAGGGAAGCTGATGATCTTCTGCTGTGGCCGTAGGCTGCCAGATAGGCTACCAGATGTGCAGAAATCTCAGCGACTGGGATTTGAGGCTTTCCCAATGGACCCACATGTGGGATTTGCATTTCTGTCAGAGTTTTATAGTGATCTGATTGAGTGTTCATTATTGTACTGATTCCTATATATACACGTACACACTACGTGCTACATGTTTGTGTCCATGAATATACTATTTCAGCATGTAACATATTTATGTCTATTAAGTATGAAGATAATTGATTCTTTGGTGAGTATTTTTCTTTTCTCTTTTGAGACAGGGTCTCACTAGATAGATAGCCCTGGCAGGAACTTGCTATGTGAACCAGGATGTCCTTGAACTCAGAAGAATCCCCTGCCTCTGCATTTGATTGAAAGCATGTTCTCTGGTGATTTCAGTGTTCTTTGCTATAGTGTGGAGGAATGTGATATATTCCTTTGGGATATGTTCTTGAGCTAGCATGCATTATCCCCTTCCTGTGTTCACTCATTTAGTCTTACACTAACTATAGTAAACAAGAAGGCTTGTGTCCTTCTTAATTCTGAAGTTTACATGCAATGGTGGTATCAGGGAATTGGACAGTTGGTGCTATACGAGTTCTAAGAGTTCACTTGGCTAATCAGGGCTAAGGGGTGAAGTCTGAATAAAAATCTAAAGCATCTCTTACAAGTTGAGGCCTGTAGTTTTGCACACGCAGTTCCTCTCCTCAGAGTGCATGTTCCTAGATGTCTTCTCAGGCCTGTGTCTGCTGGTGTCACTTTCTCCAAGAAGCCCTGCTGGGTCACTGGTTTCTGCTTGCTTGTACCTACAGGATTTGTTTATCCCTTACTTTTAATTATTGCTTGGGCTAAGTTATGATGTAATGACTTGCTTTAGTATTTTAGGGGCCAGTATTTCTCTTGATATTAGGGGCTATATTTCATTCATTTTTTTTCAAATATTAAATTTTACTGTTATTTATTTTTTTATTTTGGAGTTTTGAGACAAGATTTTTCTGTGTAGCTCTGGCTGTCTTGGAGCTCACTATGTAGATAAGGCTGGCCTCAAACTCAGAGATGAGCCTGTCTCTGCCTTCCAAGTGCTGGCATTAAAGGCATGCACCACCACTGCCTCATTTGATTTTTTAAAATTAGAATATAATCATATCATTTACCTCTTTCTCTTTCTTACCTCCAGTCCCTCCCTTGTACCCCCTTGCTCCCTTTTGAAATTATGGCCTCTTTTTTCTTTCTTTGTGTATATATATGTGTGTGTGCATGTATGTATATGAATATGACCTCAGGACTGACTGCTTGGTAATGGATAACCAATTATGGGACTTACCCTTGAGGAAGCCATTGCTCCTGCTCCGGCATTCCTTAGTCGCCTGTAGTTCTTTGTTTGTCGGGTCGGGCCCCTGAGAGTCCCTCTTCCATGTTAGCATGTCTGTTGCTGTTGTTGTTCCTCAGGGCTTGTTTCGGCAGCCATGTTCTTCAGATTTCATGGGTGTAGCTTTCCCGTCGTGTCTAGGAGACACAGTTTCACAGCAGATCTCTGGTCCTCTGGCTCTTAAGATCTCTCTGTCCCTCTTCTCCAGTGGTTCCTGAGTGTTGGTTGTGTTTATGTTGTAGATGCATTGATTGGGGCTGGGTGCCCCAGGATCACTTGTTCCCTGCATTTTGACTGGCTGTGGTTTTCTGCCTGGTCTCCATTTGCCACAAAGGGAGCCTTCTTTGATGGGGGTGCAAGCTGTACTTATCTGTGGATAAAAGGATGAGTATGTGGAATGCAGTTATGAATTATATTGGTTTAGGAAAGTGGCAGTAGTATGTTCTCCTCTGAGACCCCTGGACACACTAGCCCTGGGTAATTGGCTAGGTTTTTAGTACCAGACCTGATTTCCCTCAAGTTGAGTAGGTTGTCAGTCCAATTAGACAGCTGTTGGTTCCCACCAAGATAAGAGCGAAACT
This sequence comes from Peromyscus californicus insignis, assembly GCF_007827085.1. NCBI lineage: Eukaryota > Metazoa > Chordata > Mammalia > Rodentia > Cricetidae > Peromyscus > Peromyscus californicus. The sequence goes on from NW_026294402.1 coordinate 18,244,634, forward strand.
GTTGCACCCTTAGGCCACGATGGTTGTTTGAGTAGGACTGTTGGTGGCTTCCCTCCCTGGGAAGCTTGCATAGCACCTTTGGGGATTATGAAAGCTAGTCCTCAGGGAGGAGGCTTTCAGATCAGGGCCAGCTTGGGTCCTCTGGCTCTTGTGTCCAAAGTGCATATGTGTCTCCAGCAGCAGGAAGTTACCTTCAACCTCTGGGAGGTAACCAAGGATAAGCAACAGCCTTGGTCAACCCTGGCCAACACCTTGAAAGGGGATTTGTTATGCATGGCACTAGGGTTAATATTAGACTGTCAGACTAAGTGGGAGAACTTCATTTCAAAATGCTCTTTCTCTCTCTGTGTATGTATGTGCTGTGTGTAGTTTTAGGAAAATGACTAACAGTAGGATTCCTTATGTCTTTTGCAGACATTTTCAGTGTTATTTTCCTTTCTTCCCACCTTTTACTCTGTATGGACCTCTCTCTCCCTCTCTAACTAAAGACCCCCCCCCTCCATGTTGCCTATTTCCTCCTTTGAATCACTTAAGTTTCAAGCATATAGTAAGTTGTCACTGTCTCAACTGAATGTCTATGCCCACTTTATTTAGATTTTGAGATTTATTCATTGGAGAATTATGCATATATGTGTGTAGCTATGTGCACATGAGAGGCCAGAGGTATCCCATCTCTCTGGATCTGAAGTAACAGGTGGTTGGAGCTGTCCATCGTGCAAGCTGGGAAAACTCAGGTCCTCTGCAGGAAATCTTAACCACTGACCCATCTTCCTATGCCCCCCCCCCCATATTTAGATTTTTAAAAATCAATGTGTAAGAAGGAACCACCAACCACCATGGGCTCTATGGAGAATTATTTATTTAAGACAGCTCAATTTGTGATTAAAATGTCTGTTTTATTTTTATTTAATTTTAATAGGCGAAACCAAGAAAAAAATAGAACTGCTTCCTTGCCCCGGCCAGCGGGGTGTCAACGGGGGCGACCCACCTGCGGGAGAGAGTGAAAGGGATGGGAGACACGAAGGAAGACAGCAAGACAGGGTTCTGATCAAGCTGCAAATTTTATTCTCCTCAGCAAGGCTTATATAGCATGGGAGGGGGAGGGGGCAGGAAGGAGGGAAGGGGTGCAGGACGTGCAGGATGTGCCAGACATGCAGTTGAGGGGGGACATGCAGCTGAGGGGGGGACATGTAGCTGAAGGGGGACATGCAGGTCGTGAGGCTGCAGGATGTTGTGCTAGGTGATCACTAGTCAGGGCCCATTGTTCTGTTGCTATGCTACTTGACTGCGGGATGTTCTTTATCTTTGGGGGCATCTGGTTTAGGGCCTGTGGCTTGTTCTCTGGCCTAGCTAGTACTTTTCCATGGTTCATGTTCGGTCCCTGACACTTCCTAGTGTGGGCAAGTTCCATGTTCATTCAGAATAATTCTCTAGCTTTTGAGGTAGTCACTCTGTGGATAGAGGTTACAGAGCCTTATAACTGGGAATGTGTAGACTCTAGGCATCTCATGGAACTGAAGATAATGAACTATTCATTCACTAGATTGTATTTTTAGTTGCTTACAATGTCTCTAACAACTTCTAATAACCCCCAAAGCCTTGACAGAATTACTGTTTCATTGAGGTGTGTGGCTTAAATTTAGACTCATGACATGTTTGAATTTGAAAAATGAGAATTAAAAAAAGTCATGCTTGTATTTGAGGAGCATGAAAATAGTATATATATATATATATATATATATATATATATATATATATATAGTGTTTTTTGGGGGGATAATCTTGGTTAAAAGCCAAATCTAGCATAGAAATTTAATTCTAAGAGAAAAATACTGTGATACATACAGTAGAACATGTGTGGACCTCAGCATTAAAGTGTGTGATTAACAGGAACAGATATTGTGATGTATTTCAATATATTTTGATGTCTTAATTATATAACATGAGCTTTTTTGAAAATTTAACATTTTTCTTACTCAGTTTTTGTATCTAGAAAGTCCAAAACAAAAACATGTCACTTGATAGAAAGTATGGATATTATATGATGGATATTATATTATATATCACTTTATAATCTTGGGCCTGGAGAAACAGCACATGGTTAGTATACATGAGGGTCTTTCATACTTTTTAATAACTAAGGCATCAAATTGACTTTTCAGTTGATTTAAGAGAAAAGTTTGGGGATAGGCCTGCCTGCCTGCCTCCCTGCATCCTCCCTCCCTCCCTCCCTCCTTCCCTCCTTCCTTTATTTTTCTTTCTTGACAGGTTCTCACTGTGTAGCCTAGACTGACGTAAAATTCATCCTCTTTCTCAACCTTCTAATTGGGATATTACAGGCATGGACAGCTTTGGGGACAGTTTTCAGGCAAGCATAGTGCATGAGATTCTGTGACCTTTTCTCCTTCACAGGTTGAAGGATCAGACCAGTCATTGTTCTGATTTCTGTGCTGTTCTCCAGGGTTTCCAACAGAGAATTAAAACATATGTATTATTTGTGTGTGTGCTCATGTGTGCGTCACGACGTACACATGGAGGTTAGAGGACTACTTTGCTGTGTTAGTAGTTCTACCACCTCCATGTGAGGTCCCCCGATCCAGCTCAGGCCACCAGGATTGTGTGGCAAGTGCCTTTCCCACTGAGCCATCCTAACAGCCCTCCTTTTAGATTTGGAGACAGGGTTATGCTGTGCAGCCCAGGCTGGCCTGCATCTCAGGATCCTGAGTGCTGGGATTACAGCCGTGTGCTACATGCCCAGATCCGTGGGGGATCACTGAGAGTGAGGAAGATATGCCGCACCCCCTTTCTCCCATCACCACCCTGGTGTCCTGTTGCCTATGTGTTGTATGAAGTCCCTGTGTCCTTCCCGGTTTCCTCTGCTTCTTCCAGTCACCGTTCTCCTACTTTAGAGGATGTGTTTCCAAGGACAACTCTGTGATCATATCTTTTTTCCTTGAAATTCCTGCTGGTTCTCCTTACTCATAAGAGGAATCACAGGGTTTGTTATAAGCCCTGGCCTTACTAAGCTCTTTGTTCTGATTTTATGTCAGGCCCAAACTCAAGGCAACACTTAAAAAAAAATTACCATTTAGCCTGGCAGTGGTTGTGCAGGCCTCTAGTCCCAGCACTCGGGAGGCAGAGACAGGTAGATCTCTGTGAGTTCAAGGCCAGCCTGGTCTACAAAGTGAGCTCCAGGACAGCCAGAGCTACACAGAGAAACCCTGTCTCTAAAAACAAAAACAATAACAAAAAAATTGTCCTTTTTTTTTTTTTTTTTTGGTTTTTCGAGACAGGGTTTCTCTGTGTAGCTTTGCGCCTTTCCTGGAACTCACTTGGTAGTCCAGGCTGGCCTCGAACTCACAGAGATCCGCCTGGCTCTGCCTCCCGAGTGCTGGGATTAAAGGCGTGCGCCACCACCGCCCGGCCAAAATTGTCCTCTTAAATTGGCAAATTAAACTGTATATATTGTGGATACATCTGATGTGCTGATTAAGCATACATTGTATGATAATTAAATCATACCAAGTGTCATTTCTGTTATTTTAACACACTAGTTTTTGTAGTGCATTCATTTCAAATCCTCTTAGCACCTTTCTAGTATATAATACATCATTATATAATTGTAATCTGACTGTAATCACCATGCTGGAAAATAGTTTTCTCACCTCACTCCGCCTGTCTGAGTAGATTGTACAGAATACTTCTTCTTGGTGCTTCTGCCCATGTCCTCAGGTTTTCAAGGGCCAGATTCTCTTTTAGAGTTTAATTCAAGTTTTTTTGCATGTGTGGAGAAGAGGGTTTTGAAATCAATTATACATACCTCCCTTTCACCTCTGTAGTTTTTGGTATCTGTCCTGTGACTGTGTGTATGTGTATTGTACTGAAAATGGAACCCGGACCCTTACATACACGATAGTCTACTGCTTAGCACAGGCCCCATCTTCAGTCCCTGAGCTACATTTGCAGGTCATAGCTGCTTAAAAACAAAACAACAAACCACCACCACCACCTCCTCCTCCTCCTCCTCCTCCTCCTCCTCCTCCTCCTCCACCTCCTCCTCCACCTCCTCCACCACCTCCTCCTCACCACCTCCTCCTCACCACCTCCTCCTCCTCCACCTCCTCCTCCACCATCTCCTCCTCCACCTCCTCCTCCACCTCCCACCACCTCCTCCTCCACCCTCCACCACCTCCTCCTCCACCCTCCACCTCCTCCCACCACCTCCTCCTCCTCTACCACTTCCTCCACCTCCACCACCTCCTCCTCCTCCACTACCTCCTCCTCCACCACCTCCTCCACCTCCAATACCTCCTCCTCCACCACCTCCTCTACCTCCACTACCCTCCTCCACCTCCACCTCCTCCACCACCACCTCCTCCTCCTCCACTACCCCCCACCAAACAGCTATAAGGGCCTTTATGCGCTTCTATCATTATGCTTGAGACAAGGAATATTTTGTATTTTCATCTGTGTCTTATGTAACTTCTGTTTGATGAATGAATAAATTTGATTTTATTTCACAGATAGCTAATTCTCTAAGTTATAGCACTTTGAAATAAAGTAGTAAAAACAGCCAGGTGTGATTGTACATGCCTGTAATCCAGTACTTAGGGAGCGGAGACAGGAGGATGTCTATGACTGTGAGGCAGCCTGAGTTACAGAGTGTGTTCAAGGTCAGATTGAGATACATAGAGAGACCCTGTATGAGACCAAACCAATCAACTCATAAACAAAAAACCAAAATGTAGTAACAATTATTAATTTGTTCTAAAAATCCTAGTTGATAATTACCATGTTTACCCTAATCTGTTAATATATGTGCTGGCTAGTCTTATTATGCCAACTTGACACAAGCTAGAACCATCTGGAAGGATCTGGATCTGGAGGAGGGGAACCTCAAATGAGAAAATACATCAGTAAGATCCAGCTGGAAGGCATTTTCTCAATTAGTGATGGATGGGGAGGGCCCAGCCCATGGTGGGTGATGCCATTCCTGGGCTACTGGTTCTGGGTTCTATAAGAATGCAGGCTGAGCAAGCCATGGGGGAGAAGCTAGTAAACAGCATCCTCCATGGCCTCTGCATCAGCTCTAGCTTCCAGATTCCAGCCCTGCTTGAGTTCCTGTCCTGACTTCCTTTGATGATGAACAGTGATATGAAGTGTAAGCCAAATAAACCTCCCCAGCTTGCTTTTTGGTCATGGTGTTTCATCACAGCAATAGAAACCCTAAATATATATTTAAAGTTGTCTGAAGTATAGTTATTTTTTCTCTCTTCCTTGATATTTTCTTGAATGAGTCTTGGTATTTGAGTGAGTATAGGAGTATAGGTATTTTGTTATTATTCAGATTTACATTTTTATTTTAATCATCTATCACCTATTTGGCTGTCCACCATCTATTATCTATCCATCAATCACCTATCATCATTCTGAGACAGTCTCTCTTTGTAGCCCAGTGTGGTTTTGAACTCATGCCAATCCTCCTGCTCAGCTTCTCATTCCTGGTAAGTTTTAGGCCTTCTGAAGATCTCTCTACCGATGCAGCAAACCGAATCAGACCGAATTGGAAAGCCCAGGTTTAATGGGTAAAGTGCTCCCAGTGATTCCCCAGCCCGCAGAGAGGAATCGTGGACCACATGTCTGTTTCCGGGGATGCTGCTTTTATACTCTATGGGAGTGGTCTTGAACCTCTCTGAGGGAGAAGCTGTGTTTGATGGGCTTTGAAGGGTGGGTTTTGGGAAAGAGATGGGGAGGGAAGTTGAGGTGGGTCTTCCACCAGACTCCTTCCAAACAATTCCTTTAATGTTGATTAGCTGAGATACATCTAAAAGAACTCTCCCTTTATCATCCATTTCATTATTCAGCATATTCATAGAGCAAAAGTAGCATAAATGTTCAATTCCTTTCTTTTGTTTTCTAAATGCAGGGTTGGCTCTCCAGCATTCTTGAAGTGAAGCAACTGTAGTTGTTTGCCTATTTTTATAAACTCATGGATTTAAATGTTTGATGCCTTACAATTTAGTAGTAATAAAATAATTTTAATAAGTTTAAATAATCAGGCATTTAAATCCATGAGTTTGTGAGAATATGCAAATAACAAAAACAATAGGATCTACTCTGCCTTTCTTCTATGTATGTACTCTGGACATTTTGATGGTTAGAGTTACAAAATATTTACAAATGACTTTTAAAGATAAAAATATATATAGGGCTGGGCAGTGGTAGCACACCGCCTTTAATCCCAGCACTTGGGAGGCAGAGGCAGACCTGGGCTACAGAGTGAGTTCCAGGGAAAGTCACAAAGCTGTCTCAACCCCCCCCCCCCCCCCACATATATATGTACATATATATGCAGCAGATGGCAGTGATCCAGGGGACCTGAGATGCTGATACATCAATATGTTATATATATGATCATATTGATACTTCCAGTTGTGGTATAGAAACATAGCATCTCTACTATCCTCACTGATTTACCCTCCATGTGCACACACATCATGTGTATGTGTGTATGTGTGTGTAGTACAGTATAATGTTTATGATGGATAGTGTTAATCATCAACTTGACACACCTGGGAAGGGCCTTCATGAGGCATCATCTAGATGAGGTCAACCTGTGGGTACATCGGTCAGGAATTGTCTTGATTGCCTTATGGAGATGAGAAGATCCAGCCCACTGTGGATGGTACCATTCCCTGAGTTTGGGTCCTGGCTATTTAAGGGTGGAAGAAGTGAGCTGAGTCCTAAGTATGCATGTATTCAACTTCTCTGCTCTTGACTGTGGATGAGATATGAGCTGTTTCAAGCTCTTGCTAGTGAGATTCTCTCTCATTGATGGACTGTGACCTGGAATCGAGCAGCTTCATCTTGTCAGGATATTTTATCACAGCAACAGAAATGAAACTAAGAAATTGTATCAACCTATCATCTTATCTGTTTGTCTGCCCACATACCTATGTGTGTATATACATACATGCTGAAAGATACATTTTGTGTTGTTTGTTCGTTTGTTTTTGAGACAGGAGCTTGCTATTTGGCCTAGACTGGTCTTGAAACTCATGACAACCCCTCTTGCTTCAGTCTTCTGAATGCATGTTCATGCTATCGTGACTGCTCTGAAAATGCATTTTTTTATAAGCACTCAATTGGTTTATGAACCAACTTGAGAAATACTACTTCGATCATTTGTGTCCAGCTTTTATTTCTTTGTGAATATATCCAGTGGTTCACTACACTGTCTTTAGTAATAACAGCTTGATGGTGATGATTTTTCCTTAAGTAAATAAAAGACACAAAGAAGAAACCTGTGCACTGTTGTTGGTACGTGGATATTAGTGTAGTGAAAAAATTCTGCCTTTGTTCCCTTGATAATTTATACCCCAGAGGAAAAATTGTTGTTCCAAGTAGAGATTATTATTGTTATTCTATGATAATTTTGCATTTTAGTGTAGGAAGAAACTTTTGTTGGATCTTATAACATTAAGTGATGATAATCTTTAGGGTTTAAAAATATGGGCATATATTATCTTTTTAAAAAAACTCAGTGCTATGTGCTGCAGAAATGGCAGCAGATGGCAATGATCCATGGACCTGATGTGCTGAGACATCAGTCTGAAGCAGCTGAGACGCTCCTAGATGAGGAATTTCACACGCTTCTACAACATTAACTGTTGGTTGGTCTTGGGGGTCTCTTGCATTTTCTAATCTACACATCCCAGTTCAGTCAGTTCAGAAGCAGACATACCATTGCCAGGGTTTTAAGTTTGTATCTCCAGGAAAAGCTACGTACATTTGAGTTGACTTATTTGGCCAATCTTTGCTCAGGGTCCCTTCTTCCTAAGTTTCTTTCACAAAAAAAGTTGGAGAATATATTGTGTATTTTTTAAACTTGAAAATAGATTCTTCTCCCATGCAATACATCCTGCCCCACAGTTTTCCCCTCCACTCCTCCCAGTTTCCTCCTCAATCCCCTCTTCTCTGAATCCATCTCCCCTCCATCTCCTTTCAGAAAAGAGCAGACCTCCAAAAGACAACCAAACATGACGAAGCAAAATACAATAGGACAAGGCAAAGCCCTCACACTAAGGCTGTATAAAGTAACCCAAGAGGAGGAAAAAAAAAGAGTCCCAAGAGCAGGCAAACGAGTCAAGGACATATCTGCTCTCACACTTATGAGTCCCATAAAAACACCAAGCTAATAGCCACAACATATACACAGAGGACCAGGTGCTTGCTGCTTCAGTGTCTGAGAGCCCGTAGGCACCCGGCTTAGTTGATTCTGTGGGTCATATTCTCCTGGTGTCGTCCATTACCTGACTCCTACAGTCCTTCTGCCCCCTCTTCCCCGGAGTTCTTCAGTCTCCCAGGGGAGGGACCTGATGAAGACCTCCAATTTAGATTCTCCACATAATGCCTGGCTGTGGGTCTCTGCCTCTGCTCCCATCTGCTGCCAGAGGAAGCCTCTGATGATGATTGGACAAGGTATTGACATATGAGTATAGCAAAAATATCATTAGGAATCATTTCACTAATTTTTTTTAGACCAATTGTGTTTGGCCAGTCTCCGGGTCCTGACCACCCAAGCAATGTCAGGCATAGGCTCCTTCCTTCTCATGGAGTGAGTCTCAAGTTAAATCAAACATTGGTTGGATACTCCCAAAAGTTCCATGCCTCCATTGCAGGCTCCCCACCCCCGCAAGTCTTGCAGGCAAGACAAATTGTAGGTATAAGGTTTTGTGGCTATATTTTAAGGTTTCTTGAATTTAGATTAGAGGTGTGCTGAGCGAGATGAGAACAGAGGATGACAACTGAGAACTCAGAGGCGAGAATTATTTATTTTTTGGTGCTGAGGGTGGACCCTCAAGTATACTAACCATGTGCTGTTTCTCCAGGCTCAAGACTTTACTTCTGAAGTGGTTTAAAGAAAAATATCATGGGGGAGAAGAGGATGCTCAGTGGTTAGAGCACACACTGCTCTTCCAGAGGACTCAGATTTCATTCCTAGCACCCAGTCAGATGGCTCTCAACCTCCTATAATTCTAGCTCTTATGGACCTAATGCCTTTTTTTGGCCTCCTTAGCACCTGGACTCACATGTACATACTTATACACAGGCACACACACATAATTGATGGGGGAATGTCTTTCTCTATGCTGTGAAAATATGTTGCTCTGATTGGTTGATAAATAAAGCTGTTTGGCCAATGGTGAGGCAGAATAAGGTTAGGTGGGACATTCTAAAGAGAGAGAGGAAGGAAGAAGACACTGCTAGCTGCCACTAGAAAAGCAAGATGTAAAGGTTCTGGTAAGTCACAAGCCATGTGGCAAAGTATAGATTTATAGAAATGGGTTAATTTAAGATATAAGAACTATGGGGGCTGGAGAGATGGCTCAGCGGTTAAGAGCACAGGCTGCTCTTCCAGAGGTCCTGAGTTCAATTCCCAGCAACCACATGATGGCTCACAACCATCTGTAATGAGATCTGGCGCCCTCTTCTGGCATGCAGGCATACATGCAGACAGAACATTGTATACATAATTAATAAATAAATCTTTAAAAAAAAAAGATATAAGAACTAGATAACAAGAAGCCTGCCATGGCCATAGTTTAAAAATAATATAAGCCTGTGTGTATTTATTTGGGTCCAAGCAACTGTGGGACCGGTGGGTGAGAGAGATTTGTCCTGACTGCAGACCAGGTGGGACACAGGAAAACTTTCAGTGACACATAATAAAAGTAATCAATGTATATATGTTTAAAAAGAAGATAGTGTGGATACTTGGAAAATTCAATTTGTATATACTTTAAAAGAAACAGGAACACCATTTATAATTAAGATTATTACTGTCTTTAGGGTTTTGACTCACACCTTGAACCTGCCAGTTCTCCCCCCTCAGCATTAGGGGTTTGCGGCCCTCTGTTAGCTCCTTTCCTTCTGCTATTACAACCGTCAAATTCAAGTTAGAATTTATTACATGTCCCTTCAAAGAAGCCATAAATTTATAGGTTAGACTTAGAGCAGTGCTAAACTTTCTGATACATACTTCATATTCATGTTTTGACTTTTGCTTTAATTTCTTCTTGTAATTTGTAAAAAACTTGGAAAATAAAGAAAATTATTAAGGAGAAAATGTTCCTAAAATTTAGATATAAATAGAAGCTCATGTACTTTCCAGCCAAGTATTGATGAAGAAAGTAGTGCATTAAATACAAATTTAGATTTGTTTATTTCAATTTTTTGTGTATAATTGTTTTTCCAGCAGGTCAGAAGAGGGCTTTTGGATCCCAGGAACTGGAGTTACAGGTAGTTGTGAGCTGCCATGTGGGTGCTGGGAAATGAACCTGGGTCCCTGCAACAAGCACTTTTAACCTCTCAGCCAGCCCTGCAGTTATATTGGTAAATACTCAGACATACTATAGACTAAAATGGAACTTTCCATTCTTGGGTTAAAAATGGCAAAAAAAAAAAATGCTTGTAAACAATTTGTGATTAAAAACCAATAGTTCGGCCTGGGTTTGTATCTCAGAAGTACAGCATGTGCCCACCACCCACAAGCTCTGGGTTCAGTTCTCAGACTCAAAAAGTAAAGAATGAGACAAAAAGTAAAGGTGCTAGAACCTACCAATATTTTAATTCCATTTTATTTGAATTGTGTGAATAATTGTGGTAGTATATACAAGGACATTCGTGAAGTCAGAGAAGCTTTTCTGAATGAATTATCCATTTTATAGATTAACATTAATTTCCTTGTGTGTGTAAAGTAATTTCTTGTATAACACATTAAAGCTTTCAACTGTGCTTATATAATATGCGACCCAGGTGTATATATTTATATATGTGTGTACACACATCTAGATGTGTGTATCTGTTTTTAATTTTATAAACAATAAAATCTAGGTTTGAACAGAAGCCCTAGTCTTTGCTATATAATTGAAAAAACATGTGTTCTGGTGTGGTCAGACCGAAGGAAAGTTCCACTCCGAAACAGTTCATCTGTTTAGCATGCTTCAGGACTTTATTTGTTAAACCCATAATTCCATTACAATGATTGAGTTTTATAATGAGAAGCAGTTGTCCATGGACCTAAACTTTAGCAGAAATGAACAATTAGAGATCTCCTCCAAGTGATGCATATGAGCTGTAGAAACAGGACAGAGAAACAAGCCCTGTGGAAAGCTGCAGCAATCCCACAGCCTCAGGTGGGGTCTGGGCACTGATGGGTTAGGAGTCTGAAGTGGCAGTGTATTTTTGTTTATTTTGTCTTAAAATGTATCTTTGTAATTTTACAGAGTTCAAGGATTTAGCAAAATAATGCCAGTTCTGGGATTAAAGGCGTGTGCCACCACCTCCAGCTCATAATCTTGTGTTATGCAGTGGGGGCCCTTTACATTATAAACCGTTTGCTCTTTCTGTATAGGAGGGTTTAGAAAGAAGAAAGGGAGAGGAGAAATGATGTAATTATATTATAATCTCAAAACATAATTAAAAAATTATTTTTTGTTAAAGATGTCTTTTAATAAAGACTATTAACTTTGAAAGTTCTGTTTGTTTCTAAGGGTTAAGAAAACCACTTTTTTTGTTTGTTTTTAGAAAACCACTTTTAAAATGACACTTTAGTAACAGATGGCTCAACGGTTAAGAGCACTGATTGCTCTTGCAGAGGACTCAGGTTCTGTTCCCAGTACCCCCACGATGGGTACCAACCCAGCATTCAGTGTTGATGGTTCTAGTGGATCTGATGCTGTTCTGTGGGCATCAGGCATACATAAGGTGTACATACACGCGTGATGACATCACCTTGTACACGTAAAGTCCTTGACAACTTAGGTGTCTGAGGCTGTGCCAGATGGCTTTTGTGGTTTTGTTTAATAATAATAATTTACAATTTATTACTGTGTGTGTGTGTAGTGCCATGATGTATGTGTATGTGTGGGCGTGTGTGCCACGGCACATGTGTGGAGGCTAGAGCACATGAAACTCTAGGGAGTTGGTTCTCTCCTCTACCTTTAGTGGGTTTTGAGGATTGCCAGCTTGTGTGGCAAATGCCTTTATGTGCTGAGCCATCTTGCTGGCATCCTGTTATGTTATTTTTTTTTTTTGTTCTAGATTGAAATAAACTCTTGCATTCTAAATCCATGTCTTGAAATTTGAAGATTGCTTCTGTTAACAAAGCTCACCAAAACCTAAGAGGACTAGTTTGAGGATTGTCTCATGAACATAATAGTCAGCTCTTGTGCGTTTAGTTAGGTAGGAGATCTGACTTACCCAGTTGTCATCCACAATCCCAAGAGGAAATGCAGTCATTGTTTGCCAGCCCTGCCAGCAGCCCTAAGAGCAAGTGAAGTCCTTGTACTTACCTGGTGTCTCACAGTCTTAAAGTATTTCCACATGCTTAGCTCTTCTTGATTGTTACTGTAATGCTGTAATAAAGCCAGAGAGAAGTAACGACTTCATTTTACAGTTTTAAAACTTACACATGAGAGCAATTAGGTGGCTTATGTTGGTCCCAAAGATGAGCTGTCTAACACAGTCCCTGAGAGTGTCCAAATTGCATCAATTCCCAGGGCAAGATGGATGTAAATATTTATAAGTGATCACAGAATTCTGTTATTGCTTTAATTACATTGATGATACATTTTCTATTGGTAAATAATTTTCATGTATTCTATTTAAACTTTATTAACTGAACACACATGTGCACCCAATTCACACCCGACTACTAGAACCCTTGTCAAGATCCCCATCTCATCTGTAAATTGGGTTTACTTGCCCTTTAGGTAAATGCACTATATGCATAGGTTATTAGATGTCTGACTTATTGCACTCATTTTTTAAAAATGTTTTTTGCATGTTGCTTCATGTAATTATAGATTTTTATTCCATTTGCCATATAGAATTCTACCACTTGACTATCTTACAATATTTTTGTTCATTTTACTGACCTTAGATATTTTTGGATAGTTCCTATTAGGCTATTACAAATAAAATCATTATGAACATTCATATTAGAAAAAAGAAACTTGTTTAAACAACAAACTTACTGAGACATTGTACTGGGGAGCCTTGAGCACAGGGCTGCCTGTGTAGAGGCTTGGGTCCTTTCCAAAGGTGATGCTTTTGAACGTACAAAGACGTGAAGACTCAGATGAAGCTTTCAGGACAGGGTGGGATCTCCAGAACTGGTAGACCAGCAAGTAGTCTGTGCATTGGTTTTTTTTAGGGCCCCTGGGGTCTTCCCTCTTTCCCTCTCTCATTACTTCATCTCCTTGGCCCAGAAGGTCTTTGGGCTGGGGCAATAGCAAAGGCGAGTAAGGGTACCCCAGCTGCAAGGTGGGGGTATGTACTGGCTGGTTTTGTGCCAACTTGACACAAGCTAGAGTCATCAGAGGAGGGAGCCTCAGTTGAGGAAATGCCTCCATGAGACCCAGCTGTGAGGCATTTTCTCAATTAGTGATCAGTCGGGGAGGGCCCAGCCCACGGTGGGGGGTGCCATCCCTGGGCTGCTGGGCCTGGGTTCTATAAGCAGGCTAGCAAGCCATGGGAAGCAAGTCAGTAAGCAGCACCCCTCCACAGAGTCTGCATCAGCTCCTGCCTCCAGGTCCAGGCCTGCTTGAGTTCCTGTCCTGACTTCCTTTGATGATGAACAGTGCTGTGGAAGTGTAAGCTAAATAAACCCTTTCCTCCCCAACTTGCTTTTTGGTCATGGTGTTTCGTCGCAGCATAGAAACCCAACTAAGACAGGCATTTTCTCTCTATAGTCCAGCTGTTTGTGGGAAGGCTCCTCTTTCCCTCCGACCTCTTCCTTGACTCCTCATTCCCTGCTAACTCCTCACAGCATCATTAAAAATTAAAACTTTTGTGCATTTAAACTGTACAACTTGATGACTTGATTTATACATACATTACAAAGCTGTTGTCACAACCAAGCTAATTACATTTCCACAGCCTCACAGTCCATCTTTCCTTTCTTCCCCCTCTTTCTTCTTCCTCAGCCTTCTCTCTGTCATATGTATGTAGACGTATATGCACATGTGTGTATGTGCATACATGTATAAAGATGAAATACTTTTTGTCTCTTTTAAGTCCAGCTTTGTATTCTGATTCTCATCTTTAGAATGAGAGTAACATGTACTTTTTGGGTTATGAGAACTCAAGGATACAGTTCCTGTTACACAAATGCTTAATTTCCAGACATTAAGTTCTAATGTGCCCATATTGTATGTGGGCAATTTTCTGATCATTCTCATCCGCAGACAGGGAGGGAGGAAAGGAAGGCAGTCAGGACTGCCACATCCAATTGCTCCTTTTTCTTTCTTTAAGGCAGCATTCAGCTCTGGTTTGATGTAGGGGACAAAGGCTTGGCTTTCTCTTCAGCAGAAGAGGGTGGCAAACTTCTATTAAAATCAAAACCCTCTTCCCTAGGGAACTTATATTACTTTTGAGCAATGAGAATTTTGAACTTGAGAGTGGTTTCTTTTCTTACAAGCTTATAGTGCATTTGAGCTTCATGATTTAAAAAAAAAAATCTGTTGACTGCCTTATGCGTGTCAAAAAAGCGAAACCTTATTTTATTAGCTTTATGGCATTTTCTTTTTTCTTTTCTTTTTTTTTTTTTTTCAAGACAGGGTTTCTCTGTGTAGTTTTGAGCCTTTCCTGGAACTCACTCTGTAGCCCAGGCTGGCCTCGGACTCACAGAGATCCAGCTGCTTCTGCTCCTGAGTGCTGGGATTAAAGGTGTGCACCACCACTGCCCAGCTGGCATTCTTTTTCATAATGCTTGTTTTGTAAAAGTGCATAAAATGTAGCAGCTTCTGCTTCGAGGACATTACTTGAAGTTCTCCGATTTACTGATAACGCTTTTGTCTTTGATAAAGTTGACACACAGGACTGAAGATGGAAGTATCGTGCACTGGTATATAGAAAGGAGCAGGTTGTATGTGCACACAACAGGAAGTGAAGGGAGAGGAGAGCTGACAGCCGGGCAAGTCACACTTGTGACTTACCTGAAATGTTGGCCGTTTTCTCCAAGGGCATACCAGCACAATCACATATATGTAAAATTATGTAAATAATCTTTTAATTTTTTTTACTTTAATTTTTTTTTTACTAGGAACTGGCTTGAAATAGATTTATTCATGACCTATAGATATATAGTCCCTGTATAAGGAAACTGCCTTAAGAAGTATTTTTCATTACTGTAGTACTATGTGTTTCAGAATTCTCAAATTCAGTTAAACGAATAAAAAGTAGTAAAAACAGTGGACATTTAAATTTTATGACTAACTGGTTTTTTAATTCAGAGTATTGTATGCTCATTTATACAAATACCTGTTTTTAAAAACAAATGAATTACAATGTTTGTTTCTAGATTTTTAATATTGAAATATGACTGTCATCCCATACCATTAAATGTAAATCTACCCTGTCTTTAAAAATACTTTATTTATTGCATCTGCGATGTTATTTATTCATTCATTACTTTTTTTGGGGGAGGGTAGGATCTCATTCTATATAGCTTAGGGTAGTTTTGAACTTGTGAATTTCCTACTTAGATTGCTAAGAACTAGGATGACAGGTGTATGATAAGATGCCCAGCTAAAATCTATTCTTGTAGCAATTTTGAGATATCAACACATTATTATTAGCTATGGTTTCTATGCAGTACTAATCCTTTTTTCCAGTCTAATTTAAACTGTATACTGTTTTATATCACTTGACTGCATAAGATGCTTGTGCACACATACATCATAATTTATCAGGTTTTATATTAATACTTCTTTAGCTTTTTAGGTCTCACTATGTAGCTTTAGTGGTCCTCACACTTGTGGCAGTCTCCTGCATCAGCTTTCTGTTGCTGTGATAAACACCATGGCCTGACCAAGGCAACTGACAGAAGGAAGTTTATCAGGGCTTACAGTTTGAGAGGATGAGTCCATGTCCATCATAGCAGGGTCCATGGCAGCAAGCAGGCAGACATGCCAGCTGTAGCTGAGAGCTCACGTCTGATCCACAAGTAGGAGGCAGAGAGAGTGCTAATTGGGAACGGCATGGGTGTTTGAAACCTCAAAACTCACCTTCTCCAACAGGGTCATACCACTTAATCCTTCCTAAACAGTTCCACCTACTGGGGACCAAGCATTCAAATATGGGCATATGGGGGCCATTCTCATTCAAACCACCACAAAAGTTCATAAGAGAGAACCTACTACTATAACATGTTAAATGGACATGTTATAAAACTGACTCTTAGTGACTTCTCATCCTACCTAGAGATCATCATCACTTGACCTTCATTAGAGAAGCTTCATTGTGGATGCAGTAGATAGGAATTAACACAGAGGTCCAGAGCTGGCTAAGGTACAGAGAATAAGGGTCTGCAGAGTGCTGAGCCCTAAATGAGACATCAGTATCACATCCCTCCTTCCAAGGCTCAGCAATCATCATGGAAGAAGGGCCACAAAGAGTGTAAGAGCCAGAGGTGGTGAGCAACTCCTAGGAAGCAGTGTTTTCTGGACACAGCAGGGCAGTTGCACATATGAACTCTCAGTACTTAGGACAGCATGCAAAAGGTCATTTCGAGCACAGAGCCAGGCCAGAGCCCAGCACGGGAGGGGAGGTGGGCGCTGAGCTCCATGCCTAGCCTGGGGAAGCTGCTGGAAGAGGGAGAGTCAATTCTCTCCGAGTCTTTCCCTTTGTAAGTTGACTGCGCTCCAAGAAGGCCACATTTCCAAAAGTAGTTGTGCATCATAGGTTAGTTTTGATGGAGAAAAAAGGGACACAAAGTTAGAAGGGTAGGGTAGGGAGGGGTGGATCTGGGAAGAATTGGGGGAGGGGATGAATATAATCAACATTATATAAATATTTCAAAGAAATAATAAACTATTTTTTAAAAATAGTGTATTGAATTCTGCACTCTCAAGATTAGAACCTTGTTCCACATTGTTTTAAAATGATCCATTATTTTAGTGAATGAGATTTTCGATTCTTATTTTTTCCATATGGAAACTCATTATGCCTTACTATTTAATAACATTTTATATCGTTCAGGAAAATCTTACTTTTTCCTTGTGTGACTTTCTGTTGTTGTTGAGAACTTTGTACATGCATATAATGTGTTTGACCAAGCACCCTGCTTCTTCCTCTCCAGTTCCTACTCTGTTGTTGTTGAGAACTTTGTACATGCATATAACGTGTTTGATCAAGCACCCTGCTTCTTCCTCTCCAGTTCCTCCTCTGTCCTCTCTAGCACAGTTTCCTCCCAAGTTGATTTTTGTTTTAAATCCTGAGTCCACTCAGTGCCGCCATTGAGTCCATGGGTATAGGACCGTCTACTGGAGCATGGGTAGCTTCTCAGGGGCCACATTCTTGAAGAAAACTCTTCCCCAGCATCCATCAGTTGCCAGTGGCTGCTCAGCTAGGCCCAGGGCCTTTCCAA
Organism: Peromyscus californicus insignis; assembly: GCF_007827085.1. NCBI lineage: Eukaryota > Metazoa > Chordata > Mammalia > Rodentia > Cricetidae > Peromyscus > Peromyscus californicus. Next base: position 18,262,068 of record NW_026294402.1, read on the forward strand.
GCTGGGTTTTTGTCTGGCTTGACTGTCTCAGGACTTGTGCATACTGTCACAACTGCTGTGAACTAATATGTGCGGTTTCCCGCTTGTTTCTGGTTCCTTGGAGTTGTCCATCTCTTCTGGCTCCTAGAATTTTTCCACTTTTCTCCCATGATGAACTGTGAGCCTTGGGAGTGGGTTCTGTGACACAGATGTCCTCTTTAGGGCTGATCACTCTGCCGTCTCTCGTTCTCTGTACCCTGGCCAGTTGTAGTTCTCTGAATACTCCTGAGAGATGATGCACTCATCTATGAGTATAATGATAAATCAGTTTACTTATTTATTCATTTTTTTTTAGACAAGATCTCTCCAGTTAGCTGTGGCTGCCCTGGAACTCACTCTGTAGACCAGGCTGGCCTCAAACTCACAGAGATCCATCTGCCTCTGTCTCCTGAGTGCTGGGATTAAAGGCATGCTCTACAGGGCCTGGCAGAGTGAGTTTTCTAGTAGAATAATAATAGTAGGTTCTCCCCTAGGATCTGTGGTCTACCTAGCCATGGGTTCTTGGCTAAGTTAATGGTGCCAAATATGAGTTCTATCCTGTGGAGTGGCCTGAAATCCAAACAGGAACTGCTTGTTACTCCCATTACCTTTGTTCTGCTACTGGGCCATGGGCAATGTCTTGTTGCCCTGGTCATTATTAGAGCTCGCAGGATTCACAGCTGGGGAAGAGTGTAATTACTTTTCTTCCCAGTAGCATCCACAGCACCTTCCAGAACTATGAAAGCTAGCCAGTAGGGATGAAGCTTCCAGGTCTGTACCAGCTTGATTTATTCATATTCTCTGACTCAGGTGTATGGTGTCTTCAGCAATACTGTTTTACCATCAAGTTCTGGCAAGTAACCAAGAGGAACAGAAATAGTCTGTAACATTTTTGAGTATTTGGGACCTCACTGACAAAGACAAAGAGAGATAACCCATCCCTGACACTGAGCTTTTTATTTGATAGCCTATGGTGTCTAGGAGAGATGTTGTCCCCTGTTACAGGGTAACTCTGTTTTGACATTATGTATACATGTGTGTATTGTAGGAAGCTTTTTACAGTAGTAGGCTTCCATATGGCTTTTTCAAAGGTCTTTAGTGTTACTTATCCCTGTGCCCTGCTCCTTTACCCTTTCTCACTGAATCATCCTTGCTCCATTATTCCCCATCCCCCCTTTATATACCACTGTTCTACATTCTTTCATTTAAAAGCTACCCTTAATGCCCATCACTGGTTTCCTGACTTCTGTGGGTACTCCAATTTAAAGACAAACATTTAAAGATTCAAAGCTAGCATCCACATATGAGAGTGCTGTTTGTCTTTCTGGGTTTGGGTTACCTCACTCAGAATTATTATTTACAGCTCCATCTGTTGATCTCTGAATTTCATTTTCTTCTTTTTCTTTTTTTAAAATTTATTTTCTTGTTTTTATATTCTAATCAAAGCTTCCCCTCCCCTCCCCTCCCCCATCCACTCCTCCTCCACTGTTTCCCTTCAGATAAATGTGGGCATCCCATGGATGTCAGCCAGCCATCCTATAGCAAGCTGCAGTGAGACCAGGCACCTCCTTCTCCACCAAGGGATCCAGCAGGAGGAATGGGACCCAAAATCAGGCAACAGAGTCAGAGACATCCCCACTCTCACTGCTAGGAGTCCCACGTGAAGACCAAGTTACACACAACTGTAATATTTATGCAGAGGGCCTAGGTCAGCCCCATGCAGGCTCTCTGGTTGTTGGTTCAGTCTTTGTGAGCCCCTGTGAGGCAGGTTAGTTGGTTCTGTGGGTTTTCTTTGTCCTTGACACCACTGGATCCTATAATTCCCCCCACCTTATTTCACAGGATTCTTTGAGCTCCACCTAATGTTTGGCTGTGGGTCTCTGCATCTGTTTCCATCAGTTGCTGGGTGAAGCCTCTCTGATGACAGTTGGGCTAGGTACCAGTCTATGAGTATAGCAGAATATTGTTAGGAATTCTCATTTCTTTCTTTCTCTCTCTCTCTCTCTCTCTCTCTCTCTCTCTCTCTCTCTCTCTCCCTGTCTGTCTCCCTTTCCCTCCCCCTCTCTCTTTCTTTCATCATTTGTGTTTGGTTCTATCTTAGGTCTCTGGGGTATCCTGTTTTTGGGTCCTGGCCTTAGCAGGGAGCTCCCTCTCATGGTATGGGTGCCAGTTATCAGTTGGTCACTCTCACAATTTCTGCACTACCTTTACCCCAGCACATCTTGTAGTCAGGACAATTCATAGATTGAAGGGTTTGTGGCTAGGTTGGCGTCCCAGACCCTCCACTGGAAGTCTTGCTTGATTACAGGAGATGGCTGGTTCAGGGTCTGTATCCCCCATTGCTACAAGTCTTATTTAGGGTCACCATAATAGATCCCTGGGAGTTTCCATTGCACTAGGTTTCTAGCTCATCCTAGAGATGCCCCTGATTCCAATTGTCTTTCCCAGTACTCTCTCCCTTCATTCTTTCTCCAACCTGATCCCTCCTGTTCCTATTCCCATTCCACTTCCAGGTCCCTTTCCCTATCCACTGGCAATGTCCATTCTATTTCCCCTTCAGGATGAGACTTAAGGAAGCCCCTTTGAGTTCTCCTTGTTACTTAGCTTTTCTGGGTCTATAGGTTTTAGCATTGTTCTCCTTTACTTTATGGCTAATATTCAGTTTTGAGTGAGTACATACCATGTTTGTCTTTCTGGGTCTGGGTTACCTCACCCACTCAGGATGATCTTTTCTAGTTCCATCCATTTGCCACCAAATTTCCTGATATCATAGTTTTTTTTTTTTTTTTTTTTTTTTGGTTTTTTGAGACAGGGTTTCTCTGTGTAGCTTTGCGCCTTTCCTGGAACTCACTTGGTAGTCCAGGCTGGCCTCGAACTCACAGAGATCCGCCTGGCTCTGCCTCCCGAGTGCTGGGATTAAAGGCGTGTGCCACCACCGCCCGGCCTGATATCATAGTTTTTAACAGCTGAGTAATGCTCCACTGTGTAAATGTACCACATTTTTTTAATTCATTCTTTGATTGAGGGACATCTAGTTTGTTTACAGTTTAAGGCTATTAGGAATAAAGCTGCTATGAACATAGTTGTGCAAGTGTCCTTGTGGTATGGTAGAATGTCCTTTGGGTATATTCCCAGGAGTGGTATAGCTGGGTCTTGAGGTAGATTGATTCCCAATTTTCTGAGAAACTGCATATTGATTTACAAAGTGGCTGTACAAGTTTGCACTCCCACCAGCAATGGAGGAGTGTTCCCCTTACTCCACATCCTCTCCCTCATGAGCTGTCACTTGTGTTTTTGATCTTAGCCATTCTGACAAGTGTAAGATGGAATCTTAGAGTCATTTTGGTTTGCATTTCCCTGATGCCTAAGGATGCTGAACAATTCTTTAAGTGTCTCTCAACCATTTGAGATTCCTCTGTTGAGAATTCTCTGTTTAGATCTGTAACCCATTTTTAAATTGGATTAATTAGTTTGTTGATGTCTAGTTCCTTGAGTTCTCTATATTTTTTGGATATCAGTGCTCTGTCAGATGTGGGGTTGGTGAAAATCGTTTCCCATTCTGTGGACTGCCATTTTGTCCTATTGACAGTGTCCTTCAAATGACTCCATTCTTTGACCATGTTCTGATACTGAATGATATTTCTTTGCATAAATATACCATGTTCATTACCCATTCATCAAATGATGGAAATGTCAGCTGTTTCTACTTCCTGGCTATTGTGAATAGAGCAGCACTGAATATGAATGAACAGGTATCTTTGTAGTAGACTATAGAGTCCTTTGGATGTATGTTGAAGAGTGGTATAATGGGATCACATGACACACACACACACACACACACACACACACACACACACACACACACATATATATATATATATATATATATATATATATAATTTGTGTGTGTGTATTTTGAGGGGCCTTCACACTGACTTCCATAATATAATAGTTGTAGCAGTTTGTACTCCTGCTAGTACTGAGTGTTCCCATTTTCCCATATCCATGCAGGCATCTGTTTAAAACATAGTCCACCATATAAAGTACAGAAAGCACATGATCATCTCATTAGATGAAATAGTAATTGGCAAAGTTCAGCATCCATTCATTATGGAAGGAAGTCCTGGAAAGTCTACAGATATGGGGAACATGCCACAATGAAGGCAATATACAGGAAGCTGACAGCCAACATTATCCTAAGTGGAGAAACTCAAAATGTTTCACTAGAATCATCCACAAGGCATTGACGTCCACTCTGCCTCCTCCTGTTCAACATTATACTTGAAGTCTTAGCTAGAGCAGTTAGTCAAGTGAAGGAGAAAAAGAGAATACAAATAGAAAGGAAGCAGTTAAAGTGTTCTTATCTGCAAATGATGTGGTTCTATACATAAAAGATTCTAAAGACTATCAGAAAACTCCAAAGCTGATAAGTATCCAGCAAAACAGCAGGATACAAAGTTAATGCAAAAACATCATAGCCTTCCTATATACAAATAACAGTAAGAAAGAAATCAGGGAAGCAACACCATTCATAAAAGACTCAAAAATTAAAATATCTTGGAATACATCTAACCATGGAAGTAAAAGACTTGCAGAGCAAAAACTTTAAGACACTGAAAAAAGAAATTGAAGATGCCAGAAGACAGACAGACTACTCTTACTCCTAGATTGGCAGGAATAATATTGTGACAATGGCCATCCCACCAAAACAAATCTATAGATTCAATGCAATTTCCATAAAATTACAATGTAATTCTTCATAGAAATTTAAAAAATGTTTAATTTAATATGAAAATTCAAAAATCCAAATTGGCCAAGACAATCCTAAATAATAAAAAACTACAAGAGGTATCATCACCCCAGATTTTAAGATACACTACAGAATTATAGTAATAAAAAAACAGCATGGTACTGGCATAAAAACAAACTTATTAATCAATAAAATAGTGTTGAGGACCCATACATAAGCCCACACTCCTATTTCCACCTGGGCTTTCCTTCCTTCCTCTCTCATTCCCTCCCTCCCTCTCTTCCTCATTCCTTCTTTTTGACAGAGGCCAAAAAATACACACCAGAGAAAAAGACAGTATCCTCAACAAAGGCTACTAGTCAAACTGGAAAACCATATATGTACAAAACTCAACTCCCCATGTCAAGAGAGAGATACATGGATTCCTTGGGTTTGAGAAGAAAGATAAAAACATCAATTCTAAAACCAATAAGCACAAAATTACAATTATAATGAGAAAAGTGATGATAATAAAGATATATCAAGGGGTTTATTGATTAATTTGGTTCTCCTGAGGAAGTGAATTTGTGATCTGTGATCCAGTGTTTAGTTGGAGAGTGCTCGCCTGGCATGTGAGAAATCCTGGGTTATATCTGTAGTGCTGGGGCCAGGAGCAGGCTCTGGGCTTAGGAACATGTCTGCTTTGATATCTATTGTGAGTAGAATTCTTGTTTTATTATTGTCCTTTTAAAAAATTGTTGCTGCCTTTTAAGTCATAGCTGTCCAAATCAGCAACTGCAACTCTGCCACTGCCAGCAGTGGTTAGGCCGAAAGAGCTGGAGCCTGAGGAAATTCTGTTCCCTCAGGCACCGACTCTTTCAAAGCTTTGAAGGGAACTTAACTAAATCTATGTCCCTCTATAGAACTCAAGATCCAAAGATTAAGGTGGAATTCTGCTCCTCAAAGAGGCTGAATAGCAAGTAGCTCACCTCCTCTCTTTGCTTGTGTCCTCTAAAAAACCCTTGTGCTTCTTCTTGCCCCTCCTTAAAAACCCTTCTCCACCTTGCTCCTCCCTACCACTTTCTGTCAGCTAGTTGCTGACTCAGCCTCCTGACCACAGGTGAATTTTATTTAATCAAACACATCTTTGCATCATTAAACAAATGTTCCAGAGCATAAACAAAAGTGACACACCTTAAAATATTATTCTACAACATTTCATTAATGATTAAATATTTATATTTATCTTTATTTTATATCTTAGGGAGTATATGTATGCATGTGCATGTGTGTGAGTGTGCAAAGGCTGGACATACAGTGCTATGTTGACAGTTCTTTTTCGATTCATTGGAGGAAGCAAATTTTTAGATGATCCCATTTCTTTCATTAGATGATTTGTCTTTTCTATGAGCTGTTAGGAGATTCTGTGTACATGTTTGGTGTTTTCTAGTTTCTTATGGGGCATCTAAGAGAAGACTTATTTCTACTTGTCTAACGGGGTTTATTGGGCTTAAAATGGATTTGAAGGTTCTGATGTCCAATAATTCTAGATAATTCTCAGCCATTACTTGTTCTTTTTCTGTTCACTCACTGTCCTCTATTTGAGGTTCTGAGACCTGAACACAAAGGAATTCACTCTGTCATTGCACCACATCCCAGTCACTCTGCCTCAGCTCAGCTGTGTGCATGCATGTGAGGCCATTTTGCCTTGTTGTGAGTTTTAACTTCACTGTATTTTTTCTATTACTGATATGTATTTTACATAATTTAGTTAGATTTACTTTTCTTTTGCCTACAGCATTGATGTTTAGAATGACAAATTCTGTTTGACACAGTGTTTTTCTCTGTAGCCCAGGCTAGCCTTGAGCTGGATGTTATTTTTCCTCAGCCTCTTGAATGCTGAGATCACAAGCTTGTCCACCATGCCTGGCTAGCTTTCCTCTAACACTGCTCTTGGACACATGCTAGCTTTGTTAACTCTGTTCCAGCATTTGTTTTCATAGGTTATGATAAAAATCTGCTTTATTGTTGATAAGAATCTTTTACTGTATACATACATATGTATAGTCATACATAATACATTTGTATATATATTTTTAAGGAGCCAGGAGGAGAGGAGAGCATGGGATCTATTTGGGAAGCAGTGCCTCTCCTGAGCAAGGAAGTCCTGAGATTTTATCTGGGAACTTACATATATTCATAGGAGTGCTTTAAAGGTGGGCACACTCCCGAGCATGCTCAGTTAGAGAGTATGCGCCTCAACACTCAGCTTAAGGTCATAATTTAAGAAGGAAACATGGTGGACACATTTGTGGCTGCTTTGCTCAAGGCCATACATCACATGTTGGGGAGGTTCCAGTCATGGCTAGGCATACATACCTCTGGGTCTGCTCAGGTTGCCCTTGACCATATTTTTAATGCTTGCCTCAATTTCCTTAGGCTTAGAGAATGTCATATTTTTATGTTCTGTCATGTTCAGTATGTGAAGTCTTTGTGATTCTAATTCTGCTATTAAGTTGCTGTCTCTTGCTCATATTTCCTTCAGGTCCTTATATATTGTGATTTTGACTGTGAGGTCACATTTTTCAGAACTTTATCCACGTGAATGATTGGTGTGTTCCTTTAAAGGCTGGAGCTTTCTTTTGTCTGATGCTTGGTGGTATTCCTAACCCAGGACCATTTTATTCTAAACTCACTGGTTTAGATTTTTTTTTTTTGGCTATCTGATAGAATGGTTTAGTCTACAAACTCACATTAAAATCAGCATGAATTTTATGAATTCTTCAGAGGGATTTTTTTCCTTCATCTGGTTCCAAGTTTTGATGTGTGCACTGTATCTTCTTTCCCCTTTGGTTGAGGTAATGCTGTTTTTGAATTCTGTTTATATTAGGGGTCAAGTTCTTAGAGGTCTTAGGTTTTTACTCTGGGGTGACGGGGATGGAGACATTGTAAGGGTCTTTTGGGGTCCCCATATTAGGTCGTTCCTCCTTATTCTCTCCTTTTCTCTATGTCATTTGAGGTCATGAAAACTAAAGCTCATGGATAGATTATCTGGCTTAGGAAAATGTCCCGAGGGCTCTGTGTACCTTTGTGGGTTCCACTTTCACTTAGGTTTTGGCTTCTGAATTTTATTTCCTTTGTTTTTTGGCAGTGTATTGATATACTTTATTTTTTCATTTTTATTTTTTGGTTTTTTGTGATAGGGTTTTTCTATATAACAGTCCTGGCTGTCATGGAACTCACTTTGTAGACCAGGCTGGCCTCGAACTCACTGAGATCTACTACCTCTGCTTCCCAAATGCTGGGATTAAAGGCATGTGCCACCTTATTCTTTAATATTCTTTATAATAATATATTATATCATAATAATTATTATAATATAGTAATATAATATAATATTGATATTCTTTAAAATCCTGCTTTTAACAAATATTTTATTCAACATAGAGAACCGACATTAAGTGATTTTTTCTCTATTTTATAATTTCTTTTCTTTTTTTTTGGTTTTTCGAGACAGGGTTTCTCTGTGTAGTTTTGCGCCTTTCCTGGGACTCACTTGGTAGCCCAGGCTGGCCTCGAACTCACAGAGATCTGCCTAGCTTTGCCTCCCGAGTGCTGGGATTAAAGGTTGCGCCACCACCGCCTGGCCTATTTTATAATTTCTTGATGAGCAACTAGATCAAGCTTTATCTGTCAAAATAACATCAGATTTCAACATAAAATATTAAGTATACAGCATGCAGTTGTGATGGTAGGCCACAATAAATTTGGAATCAACGAGATGTTATTTGGTGCCGACTGTATGGATCCACACAGCTGGTGTGGAGACCGGAAGACAGCTGTGCGCTCCAGCTGTTTAGCTCTGCATGTTCCTTAGACCACAGAGCTTCCCTGGGTTTCAGTTCTCTTCACATGAGAACAAGAGTTGACTTTTCTCCCTTACAGAAGAGCTGCTTGGGTTGGAAGTGCTGGTGATGAGCAGGCCAGTTCTCCTTACATGGCTGCTGTGTTGAGTCTTTAAGTTGTTTCCGGTAATCTCACTGGACTTCCGTGAGACAAGACCATTGCGGACTGCCACTTTGTTCTCCTCAGATACACTTCAATTCTGCTTTATTTATTTACTCTCCTGTTTGTATGATGTCTCTTAGGTACCCCTGGAGCACAGAATGAAACCCAGACAGTGGATTTACTGAGAAAGAGTCATTTGAAATATATACGTGGTCTTACTTAGCTGTACATTTCTCATACAACAGTCTTCTTTTGGAGGCTAGAGGACAACCTTGGGCACCATTTCTTGGTTACTGTCCACCTTGGTTTCTCCCCGTTTGTCACCAGCCCGGAATCTCCAAGTAGACAAGGCTGGCTGACCAGGAGCCCCAGGAAACTCTGTGTCTGCCACCCCAGGACTGGGGTTGCAAGCACAAACTACCATGCCAGGCACTTGGTGTGGGTTCTGGAGATTGAACTCAGACCATTGGGCTTGCGCAGCCAGGCCTTTACATTCTCATTTATCGCCACAGCCCATATTCCAGTGTTTTAAGGCTTCAAATGAAGGGAGTCTTTGATAGGGGATAGTAGAATTCCAGGAAATACAGACATGAGTCTGGAACGTTTTTAACAAGTAAATTTCTGTCTGGATATAGTGTGTGGGGGACTGAAGTTCAAAGGCAGCCTGGCTACATAGTGAGACTGTCTCAAAAGAGACTCCCAAACAACTCAAGTCGGTTGTTGCCTGGTAACCTTGATTCTTAGCGGAACAGCAGAGGGAGCCCTCTCCTTACTCTTTGATTTCCTGAGCCCTGCAGTGGAGTTTCTGGAGCATAGTCACCTAGGCCTGGATAGGCAGTTTTTTCCTTTGTTCCTGGCTTGGTGAATAAAATTTAACGCTAGTTCTTAAGAGTTTTTCTCCGAATGTGATGAGCCATCATCAGCCATCATGGCTGCCTTGATGATCACTGACATCCTGAGAGGCTCTTTGGACAAATTCTGTCCTTTGTTCTGGTGATGTTAGGACATCGTTACTAAGGTGGCTGCTCTGTGACTTGAAGATGATTGTTGTGGCATATCTGTCCTTGTGACCTTTATTAAAAATAGAGCATCTTAACTGCTTTCTTTAATGAGAAACAAGATATGACATATTAAACAGTGGCTTACTGGTCCATTGAACCCTGGGATAGAAATTGACATTTCAGGAAATGTACTCCATGTTGTCATTATGTCCAATTCAACTTGGGTTGCCTTCTCAAAACATAGGTGCTTATATCAATTTGAATCTCCGCTCAGAATTCCCAAACTTTTGTCCACCCCCAACTTTAATTGATTAATCACAGTGAGAACAAAGTGAGTTTAAACCATGATTTTTCTCATTCCTTTGATATGCTAATGATTTTTAAGATCAAGAGAACTGGCAGTATTAAAAAAAGCAAACATTTTGCTTTTAGATTTATTCTTTTATGGGCTAATATTGTGTATGATGAATAGGTTCACAAAATGAAGAAAACAAACAATTTTGTGTGTTTTAATAATTTTGTAAAGTGTTCTCTGGATTTCTCATGATTGTCTATTATCCTGAGTAGTTTATCTGGCTTTGAAACTAGTTGCTTTTTTATTAAACATATACCAACAGTGTCCTACTCAGTCTTTAGGAGTTTATCTTTTTGATGAGGAAGAAGACAGGATCGCTGAATGCATGGCTTCTTTTATGTGGTGGCATCTCTCTTGTCTCATATATTATTTAGAATTATTGAGGGGGATATTTGTGTGTGTGTGTGTGTGTGTGTGTGTGTGTGTGTGTGTGTGAGAGAGAGAGAGAGAGAGAGAGAGAGAGAGAGAGAGAGAGAGAGAGAGAGAGAGAGAGGGAGGGAGAGAGAATATAAATAAGAATATAGTAAGAACATGCACATGCGTATGCTTGGCTGATGCAGTTGCAATCAAGAGACAGTGCATTCTCCATTCCAAGATAGAATTTTGGCACAAAAGTACCTAAAACAAGATTATTTACTTATTATTTGTGTTTTTTTGTGTGTTTTTACAAGTGTAAATGCATGTGTATATGTGTATGAAGCTAGAGGAGGACATTAGATCTCCCCTTTTCTCACTCTCAACTCTTCCTTTGAGGCAGGATCTCTCCTGGAACCTGGCACTCAACAGTTGTCCTTCTGTGCTGTAAATCCTAGAGATTTCAATCCTTCCTGTCTCTGCCCCTTCTCCAGAGCTGGGTTACAGGCATGTGTTGGATGCCCAGCTTCTTGTATGGAATCCATGCTGTTGTCTTCATGATTGCAGGGCAAACACTCATAACTGCCGAGCCACCTCTCCAGCCCCCATAGAATACTTTTTAAAGTGATTTTGTTAGTTATCACTTTAGGAAAATTGCTGTTTTGGGGAAAGTAAACCTAATTTAGGCAGAAAATCATCTTGAACAGCCACTGGTTCATATAGACCCAAGTTCTGGGAGATTTTCCAGAGTTAAAGTCTTAAAAAGAAACAAGAGCACTTTGCTTTGCCAAAGATGGTGAGTTTTAGTGTGTGTGTGTGTGTGTGTGTGTGTGTGTGTGTGTGTGTGTGTGTGTGTGTGTTTCTTCTCCCACTACATTTTCCCTAAAGGAAAATTTTCTCCTCAAATTTATTTTTTCACAGTTTGATCTGTGAGGGACAGAGTTGTGTATCACTGTTTATTGATCATGTGTGTGGAAGTGTGCATTTTATTATATTTAATCCCTGTGCCAGCATCATGTCTACTTCATGCTACTTTCCAGATGAGGAGACTGATAGCACTCTCAGGATTAAAACATGGATGCAGCTGTCCTGATGAGATGTAGCCTTACTCCCAGTTCTGATGAATATACTTCTTCACTAGCGGTGTCTTCCTCCATCCCTGCCTTCCCTCCTGGCACTCTATACCCACATCTTTTTCATAATCCACGTATTCATACATGTTGCTCTATCTGCTTTTACTTCTCTGATTGCCTGCAAGCTCAGCTCACAAGACCCAGTTGCTATCTTTGTTCTGCAGATTTTCTTGATTTTTGTAGACACTAGTCTTGTGCCCATAGCCTTTTAAATTATTTTAACATGTCCTTGTTCTTATATTATTCTAACATTTAATTAAATTTCATATAAACTGAGCCATATCTCTCCAAGTATATACCAGTCAGACAGTATGTTTGTGGCATCTGTTAATGGAGAATGTTATTATAATGTCTATGCTCTACACCCGAGGAAACAATCCTGTTATTTTGTGGATGCAAATGACAATAGAACATTTAGGACTTTTTCAAGTCTAACACTGAATTCTCAATGAATCATCACATGGAATGCTAATCCAATGAATGCTTATGATTTTTTAAAATCATGTGTTATTTCATTTACAATTAAGGGGAAAAGATTGTGTTAAATAAGTTGGTGAAACACAGTAATAGACTCTTTTTGAAACTATTAGAATTTTCATTTAAGATGAGATACATTAAAATGTCAAAAGTCATATTCATAGGAAGAGTTGTTGGTATGTAGACTCTGTTTTTTCTTGAATTTGAGATTAATCTGACAAAGTTATTTTTGAGGCAACACTTGAATAGTCATTGAGAACTGTGTTATTTTCCATGTTACTTAATTAAAAATATTAGCTATTTAGTTAAGCCTGTTCTCTATTTGTGTATTCTTTTGTTTTCTTAGGATTTGAAAACTTATTTATTCCTTTATTTATAACCAAGGTTTTAAACATAGAATCTAAGTATATAATGGACTATGGTTAATTACAAATTACTTTTAGAATGTTCAAACCAAAATATGAAAGAGTAATATCTCAGTTCTTTTTCTATGACTGTGATAAAATGTCATGACCAAAGCAACTTATAAAAGAAAGTGTTAATTTGGGGCTTACTGTTGCAGAGGGTGAAAATCAAAGATGTTGGAGCAAAGGCTTGGTGACAAGAGCAGCTGAGGCCTTACACCTTGATCACAAGTGGAAGTGTGTGTGTGTGTGTGTGTGTGTGTGTGTGTGTGTGTGTGTGTGTGTGTGTGTGTGTGTGTGTTGGGGTGGCAGGGGAGGAACGAATGGACTTGAAATGGTCAGAGTATTTTGAAACCTCAAACCCACCTCCACTGACACACCTCCTCCAACAAGGTCACACTTCCTAATCCTTCCAAAAAAGTTCACCAACTGGGGATGGAGTGTTCAAACATGTGAGTCTATGGGGCTGTTCTCCTTCAAACTGCCACAGTAATGATAGAGTTGAGCTCTGTTTGTCTTCAAGCAGTTACCAATTGTTTGCAGTTCAGTAAAGCCCAAGAGCTGTGCACATCTCCAAGAGATGGAGGTCATTTTATTTGCACCATAGTAGGAGGGAAAAGCATAAAAGAATGTTTAATGGAAAATCTACAACCTAGAGAACGCTTGAAATCCATGTGCTAGCTGCTTTTAAGCAATGTGCTTTGGAATCCTACTCTGAACTTTTTCCTTTTTTCTCTCAGCAGACACATTTCATCATTTTTGACTTAGACTTGCTTAAAGATTAATGAGTTAGTATTTCAGATTTTTTTTGTAACAACAACACAACCTTTTTCCTGTGTAAAAAGAGCGGAAGTCCCACAGACTTCTGGACTCTTCTCTTCCTGTGTATCAGTCTCTTGATGTGTCCTGTCTGTGTTTTTGACTACCTATGCAGATGTTTCTCATGTGTTTTTCCGACTTGGAGAAAGACCAAATACTCTTGACAGTTGCATGCTGAAGAGCGATATATGCTTGGCTGCAGGTCACGTTTGCATTTTTCACTGGTATTTTCACTCAGTGTGCACAAGAAATATGAGCACAGACAGATTCGGAGAACGTGCAGCTTACTGAGTAATGGAGGTTGTCTTTCATGTCCCTCCACTTACTAGAGAGATGCAGGAAATGGTATCCCGGAGTGCCTTCTTCAGGGCCCTTGTTGCCATGGTAGTGAGTGATAGAAAATTCTCTGGGCCCTGCATGGTAGAAAGAATTTCTGGGAATGACCATACAAACACACTCCTACACACCATTTTAGTGACTAGGCTATAATTTATTAAACTGTTCATCTAGTAGTCAGTTCAACATGTAATTGATTACTATTTTATGTATCACATTAGCACTTTGACTGTATATTCTATCATCAGGAAACAAGATACACTGTTTAATTAGTATTCAGTTCATGAAGCCTCCACAGTGGAACAGTTTCCATTCTTCATCCCTATAGGCACAATTTTTTTCTTTGCTTTTAAAAATTAGAAAAAAATATTAACTTGAAAATCCTTTCAAAATGGGCTTATTAGACCTTTTCTCAATTTCTTCTCAGCTCTTACAAATATTTAAAACTATATGATCGCTCTGTTCTATTTGAGATTAATGGGATAATTGTCCAAAGTATGATGAGAACTTCAACTTTCTTAAATAATTTCTAGTTAAAAGTTGTAATTTTGGAGGAATATCATTAGAATGTTATGCTGTATTTCAATCTGTGGCCTTCATTTTTCTGCTGCCTTGGCTGAATCTCGACCCACTGCTCTGTTCATCAGGTCTCACCGCCTCTGCTGCTGCTTCTGAGACACTCACTGCTCTCCCAGACACTGGCTCTTTTTTCACCTTGACCCTTTGTTTCTGCTCATCCTTTCAGGTGCTGATGCATCCTACCTTTATCAGGAGGCCCTTCTGGGAGATCTCCTGTGATGATGCTCAGTCCTTTGCGCATCACTTACATGCTGGGTGCTCATTTCGTGATGTGACTCTCTCTCCACAGAAGTCAGTGTACTTCAGTAGAGACAGGCACTTCTGTCGCTTCCTAATTCTATGACATTAAGTGAATTAATTAAGCTCTGTGAGTTTTAGATTTTAATGTAAAAAGTGGGAGCATTGCCTAAGTTTTAGAGTTGTTGACAACTGCAGCTAACATGCTGCTTAATTCTTTAGCACAAGGCTGGGATTCTAATAGATATGTAATAAATGACAGTATTATTTAATATTGTTATTATTCTGTTAGTTTTATTTCAGGCTTTATAAACAAGCACATTAGAGCTTTTATTATAATGCTCGTCATGTGTCAGGACCCTTCAGCATGGCCCATCACTGTGTTTTTGAAATTGTCCCGGGACCCCATCACTTTCTGTTGGCTCTGCTCTCTAAGACCCAGAATACTCTCGGAGCTTTCACGGACCATTCTTTCTGTTCTCATTATCTGTAAGAAGAGCCTTTGGTATGTGTTCTCAAGTGGTTTCCAAAGCAGTGATTCAAAAGATTTATTTTTTTATTTTCGAGTTATGTTTTGGGTTGATCTCTACATTTTACTAAATATTAGTAGCCAAGATTGTAATAAATAAAGCATTTTTTACATACTTCAGATGATGTGTGTGAGATATGTAGAATAAAATCCTAGCTAATCTGAAGTGCAGATGAGTAAATTATTTTGCTTAGCTTACTCCACCTCAAAAGACATTTCTTAGTGGATCTCTGCAGTGCCAGACATTTTATAGTTCACACAGCTGAGTCACAGGGTTTCTGCTTTTGAGGTTAGAGTTAAAGAGAGATACAAAACAAGATCATTTTAATAGGTAATTTGTTTAAGATGAGGATATGGATGGGCTTCTGAGAGACCACTGACAAAGGATGGTAGAAGGGAAAAGGGAGATTTATGGGAAGACCTGATCTGGTCCAGAGTCAGAGACTCAACTCCACGTTCCCCCATCGTTTATGCAGATTTCTTGCCTGCAGAATTCAGAGGCTAAGCTCCAGATGAGACTGAGACAGTGTCTTCCATCTTAACTTTGCTCTTTGAAAAGCCAAATGGCCTCTGATTTGATGGTCTCCCACGTGTCTTTACTTGCAGCTCGTTTTAGGGATTTCGGTTTCTCTCCTCTACTGTAAACTCTACCTCTCCTTGAGCTATGACTAGGCATTGCTAAGTAATTTACATAAGTCAAGGACTATTTTAAAATTCAGAATGAGGTCCTTCCCCCCAAACCTTAAAATTAAGCATGGTGGGGCAGGGGGGCGGGGGTGGGGCATGGATGACCAAGAAGCAGCTAGCAAATGTTTGCTAAAGCAAAAGAAAGCAAAAGGATTTCACTAGACTAGGCAGGAAAAGTGCAAGGACGAGGAGCTACCATAAGCAAAAGTGGAGCCCCGGGTGTCATCGTGAGGCGTGCAGGAAATTGCAGGCTGTGCAGCATTAGATGCTTCGTATGTGACTTCAAGAGGCTATAAATAAGGTGAAGGGGTTGGGGAGTTTCCACCTCTGGGTCTAATTTTCTTACGAAATTAGTTGTTGTAGAAGGTAGTGAGGTAGGTGTGCTAACTGACGGACTGGGAGACTGCAATCCAACCATAGAGTAGTGACTGGTGTGCTGGCCCCGGACCTAGATTGTGTGCCTCGGACTCAACAGTTTAAGTATTTTCCTCTTTGCTGCTGAAGCTTCAGGAAATGAAACCTTTCTGCTGTGTTCAGGGGAGCCAAAGGTGCTAGCTTTCTCCAGGGCTCAGGTTTTCTTCCTGTTTCCTGTCCTGTCACATTAGGGCAGTGGCTCTGAGGACTTTACATCACACCTGTAGCCAGCAGTTACAGTGGCTGATTTGCAGTGTTTAAAGTTGAATGCCTTGCATCCTGTCATCCACAGATACTTCAGCACCATCTCTCAGTAAGGTCGTCCAACATCAATTATGTGTCTCTAATTACTGTGTCTCTAACAGAGGACTAGAAGTATGCTTTACTTGGGAGAGCTGTGTGTCTGCTGATAACTCATGATTGACATGCTGAAGAAAGAATGATTATAGCATTCTGTCACAAGATCTAGTCTACACTAATCACATAAGCAGAACTATACTATTCAATCTCAGATTAGGGGCTGTGTACTATGTCATGGAAATTGTCATCTTCATCTCAGTGTATTTTAAGAAGTATTAAAACCAAAACTGATATATTAACAGTGGAAGGCATCTCCAAAGCCAATTTGTAGGGTAACCAGGAATAAATCTTTCAGCATTAATGCTTTCACTCTCAATACTGTCTATTACTGTGGTTTATACAAAACTAGTACCTAAAACCAGTCTGTGGATGTGATCTGGTGTATGAGTGTGTGTGTGTGTGTGTGTGTGTGTGTGTGTGTGTGTGTGTGTGTGTGCGCGCGCATGCACGAGTGCATATGCATTTGGTGTGTGTGTTTGTGTTCTAGTGTGTTGTGTGTTGGGGTTTGAATTCAGAGCTTGCTGCATGCTCTGTATGTACTCTACTCCTGATTGGTACCCCTGGCTCCCTGTGTGCAGTTTGATGTCTAAGTCACAGCAAAGCATGAGACAGACGTATGACAATGAGAAATAGTTCCCTGGAGAACTATTTTTTTTTGTTGTTTTTTTTTTTTGTTTTTTGAGACAGGGTTTCTCTGTGTAGTGTTGGTGCCTGTCCTGGATCTTGCTCTGTAAACCAAGCTGGCCTTGAACTCACAGAGATCCGCCTGGCTCTGCCTCCTGAGTGAGTGCTGGGATTAAAGGTGTGCGCCACCACTACCCCGCAAGAACTATTTTTGTTGTATGTCAGATTTTAGGAAAAACAGTATCTTTGAAACATAATGGTTCTTAGGGATTATTTTGAAATTGGGGATTTGGGCTTATAATATATAAAAGAAGTGTTATTAAAAGTATGAACACCTAATGACTATAAAATGAATATACAATTAAAGTTTAAACATCTTATGAATATAAAAACTGGGGCATGCGCATATGTATTGATATTATTAACCTGATATTTTCACTGGGTTATAATTTAAAATTGAAACTATCTTGAATTTGCCTTGGCGGGTAAAAGTTAACTGCGATATATTTGAGCAGGATAGTGATTATTAAACATTAAATTTATCAAAATAAGGTATCTAATTTCTTCTAATTCTTCCTTAGGTCGAGATTTAATTTGTATCCAGTCTATGGATGGGATGCTGATGGTGTTTGAGCAGGAAAGCTATGCTTTCGGCAGGTTTCTCCCGGGTTCTCTTCTGCCTGGCCCTCTTGCTTACAGTCCCCGCACTGACTCCTTCATCACGGTCTCCTCTTGCAGACAAGTGGAAAGTTACAAGTGAGTCTGCGCGTTACCTTTGGAATCGTGATTATTGTGATTGGTTGTTACTCATTAATTGTTTTTCTGGGAAGACCTTGAATTTTGCCAATGAAGGAGAGACTGGCTTCTTTGGTAAAATTTCACTGGGCTGGCTTAGAGCGCATCACCCATGTAAGCAAAGAATTCAGAAGGCTGTGCAGCATGCGGATCCCAGGAGTCCAGTGGAGGCAGCTGTTAGTCTGAGTCCCCAGCCTGCTGCGCACTGGGGCTGGATGGTCAGCGTCCCCGGGAGATAGCAATGGAAGCGCTGACCGGTCTGTAATAAAGATTAAGTGTGTTCCCACCTAACCAATAGAAAATGCTCAGCATTAATGTGACCACTCCCTGGATAATGACAGTACAATGGCTGGATGTGGTGGCCCATGTCTTTAATCTTGGCACTCAGGAGGCAGAGGCGGGTGGTTGTCTGTGAGTTTGAGGCCAACATTGTCTGCATAGTGAGTTACAGCTGGGGCTACATAGTGAGAACTTGTTTCACAAAACAAAACAAAAAAATCATCATCAGCAACAATAAACAGACAGACAGACAACAAAATGTAATATTGAGTGAAAAAAGCGACATAAATTTGCATGTGTGGAATGATTTTGTAATACCAAAGAAAGCATCCGGCATCTGAAAACTCTTTGGGAAGAGATAAAATTATTGTAATGAATGTTAATGATTTTTACAAAGGAACAGTTCCTTGTAGAAAAGATGTGGAAGTGACCCCATGAACATAGTGTGTACTTTTGCTGGAAATTTTTACAGATCTTCCTGAGTTATGTTTGAGAGAAATCATTTTCTTCTCCACCAGGTAAATATCCATAACAATTATTGTTGGTAGAGAGAATGAGAAAAGAATATAGAAATCTGTTCTGGGAGCAGAAGTAGGGTTGGTTTCAAATATCTTTAGTTATTTAATGTATTATCTTAAAAAAAAAAGACTTTTTTCCCCCTGAGACAGCGTTTCTCCGTGTAGTTTTGGTGACTGTCCTGGATCTCGCTCTGTAGACCAGGCTGGCCTCGAGCTCACAGAGATCTACCTGGCTCTGCCTCCCGAGTGAGTGCTGGGATTAAAGGTGTGCTCCACCACTGCCTGGCTAATAAAGATTTATTTTTATGTGCATGTGTGTGCCTATGTGTGTTTGTGTCTATCACATGTGTGCAGGTGCCTTTGAGGCCAGAGGAGGGTATCAGGTCTCCTGGAACTGGAGTCACAGGTGATTGTGAGCTACTGGATGTGGGTGCTGGGAACCAATCAGAATCTGCTCTTCACTATTAAGCTGGCTCTCCAGCTTCATCGTTTATTGTCTTTGTGAGGGCAGCATTTAGAACTTCACACATCATATCTTGCTCGTATTGTTTTTGGCCACGTGATATTTCCCAAGGTGGGAAGAAATGTAAATCTCTTGGGCAGCGGCCAGAGGGATTTTGTCTGCACTCCAGTGTTGTGTACAGTCAGCTGGGCGTCTCCCCCTTCACAAGTGGAAGTCCTTTGTTTTTGAGCGGTCAGTACTGTAAACACGCAAATGTTTGCGACTGAACAGAGGCCGATGGAAGTGGCAGATCTCCATGCCGCTTTCCTTCTGTAGTTCCTTTGGCTCTTGCCTGGAGGGAATTAATTGTGGTGTTGCCTCTGGAAATAAGTACCTTTTGTCTGAGGAATTAAGAAAAGTATCTGTGTAGTCTTCCCAGGACTGCCAAAACTCAGGCGGTGCTGTGGCCATCTGCTTTTCAGCTTTCCACCCAGGCTAGTGTCTTATCTCCTGCCAGGCAGGGCTACAGGTGGGGTATAGTGCATGGATCTGAACTTGTCATTGCTTACTCGTGTGTGTGTGTGTGTGTGTGTGTGTGTGTGTGTGTGTGTGTGTGTGTGTGTCTTAGTGATTATTGTTCCATGAAACACCATGACCCCAAAAAGCAAGTTAGAGAGGAAAGGGCTTATTTGGTTTACACATCTATATCACTGTTCATCATCAAAGGAAGTCAGGACAGGAACTGAAAGAGCAGGAACCTGGAAGCAGGAGCTGATGTACAGGCCATGAAGGGGTGTTGCTCAATGCCTTGCTCTCCATGGCTTGCTCAGTCAGTTTTCTTTCTTTCTTTTTTTTTTTTTTTAAAAGATTTATTTATTTATTATGTACACAGAAGAGGGCGCCAGATCTCATTACAGATGGTTGTGAGCCACCATGTGGGTGCTGGGAATTGAACTCAGGATCTCTGGAAGAACAGTCGGTGCTCTTAACTTCTGAGCTATCTCTCCAGCCCAGTCTGTTTTCTTATAGAACCCAAGACCACCAGCCCAGGGATGGCCCTACCCACAATGGTGCCATCAATGAGTAATTAAGAAAATGCTTTGTAGCCGGATCTTACAGAGGCTTGTTTAATCAGGGTTCTCTAGAGTCACAGAACTTTTGGATTGAATCTCTCTCTTTCTCTCTCTCTCTCTCTCCATATATATATATAAGGAAATTTATTGAAATGACTTACAGGCTTCAGTCCAAATAATCCAACAATGGCTAGCTGTGAACAGAAAGTTCAAGAGTGTGGTAGTTGCTCAGCCCCACAAAGCTAGGTGTCTCAGCTTGTCTTCTACATGTGCTGGAATCCTAAAGAATAAGGCTCCCATGCCAGTGAAGGGTGGTATTAGCAGGTGAGGCGAGGCAGGCAAAGATCAAAGCTTCCTTCTTCTCTATCCTTATTAGGCTTCCAGTAGCAGATATGGCCCAGATTAAAGTATGTCTTCCTACCTCAAGATCTAGACCAAAGGAGTGTGTCTTTTCTTCTCAAAGGTCCAGACTAGAAGTGGATTCACCCACTTCAAACCAAGCAGAAAATCTCTCACAGGTGTGCCCTCTACATCTGGATTATAGTTCCTTCCAGATATAGTCAAGCTGACAAGCAAGAATAGCCATCATAAAGCATTTTCTCTACTGAGGTTCCCTCCTTTCAGATAACTCTAGTTTGTGTGTCAGGTTGATATGAAACCAGCCAGCAGTGTGTGTGTGTGTGTGTGTGTGTGTGTGTCTCAGAGTTAATTTGTAGTAACTCCAGGAGAGATCCTATGAGGAGGCGATTGGTACGTTTCTTTAATGTGTAAGGTTAATATCATGAAAGTCTTGCTTCAGCTCTGATAGTTCTCCAACATACTGATCTATTGAACTCATTTCCATTTAGGACTAAAAAACCACGTACTTTATCCATTATGAGGTTCATTTATAATGGTAAAAATGCATGAGACATAGGACAATTGGGAAGACTTATAACATTAAGTTCTGTGATGTATATATGCATGCTTTCTAGTTTAATAGATTGAATTAAATGATACTCACCAGGGAAATTTAGGAAGGAGAAAAGCATGAAAACTCCTGGTTCCTCTTTCTCGAGGCCTCATTAAGCCTATCTGTAGTCAGTTAATAGAATGTAATTGGCTAATAAAATAGGCTTTTAAGATATAATTCACCTTCATCTTGATATTGATATTTAACTACTTTAAAGTTAATTATATTCAGATAAGAGCATGTATGGACTTTGGCCTCAAGCTTTAGTGTGTGTGGGACTCTCCTGGCCAGGCTGTTGTTAATGCACATTTACATATACCCAGGCTCTATGCTTTAATATAATAGGCTTGTGGATAAGACACGGAACTTACTGTTGTCAATATAAACTGCAAGTGATTTAAATTTAGAATTGGGTGTTCTTTTCTTTTCCCTTCCTTCCTTCCTTCCTTCCTTCCTTCCTTCCTTCCTTTTTCTTTCTTTCTTTCTTTCTTTCTTTCTTTCTTTCTTTCTTTCTTTCTTTCTTTCTTTCTTTCTTTCTTTCTTCTTTCTTTCTTTCTTTCTTTCTTTCTTTTGAGACAGGATCTGACTCTCTAGCTTAGGCTGGGTGAAGCTGTAATCCTCCTGCCTCAGCTCCAATTGAGGATTGAAGACATGTACTATCAAGCCAGTTTGTTTTCTTACATTTATGTATGTATGTATGTATTTTTGTCTGTGTGTGGACACATGTTTGGAGCAGGGCATGTGTGGCATGGTACATGCCTGGATATGAGAAACAGCTTTGAGGGAGTTGGTTCCATCCAGATCAAACTCAGGTCATTAGGCCTAGCAACAAGTACTAGCCTGTTGTACTTTTTTTTTTTTTAATTCCACTTATTTATTTTTAGTATATAGGGATTGTGTGCATGTGTGTGTGTATGTAGGTCAGAGGACAGCCTGCAGCATTTGGTCCTGTTTTCCCAGCATGTGGGTCCTGGGGATTGAATCAGGCTGGCGGCAAGTGCCTTTCCCAGCCACCCTGCCAGCTCCCTGTTTTACTTTTGTGAGAACATCGTTTGTCCTGCATCGGGGCTAAGGGTATTGGTGTTTCAGTCCTCTTGGCCACGTGGTCAGACTTTGCAATATCTTTCCTTCTCTTTTCCTGACAGAATTGCTTACTTAGCTACAAAGTGGCCGATGAGACGGGGTGGGTGGGGTTGGGGGGAGGAAGGTGCTAGGGAAGAAGAGCAACCAAAACGAAGCATGCAAGAAAATGCAATCATGAAAGATATTTATGTGCTAACTAAAAAGCAAACAAACACAAATCTCTAAGCCCCCAAAACAAAACTACTGAAAGAATTCGTGCCATTCACTTTAATTGTCTTGCTTAGCCCTTCCCATTGAAAGGTCTTCAGTTTTCACTTAGGCTTATGTTCTTATTCCCCAGTTCTAACCAAGTGTTCGAAAGACATCAAATATATCTGTAGATGTAACCATCTTGTTAAATAAGAAACAGAGCCAATGCAGAGATGAAAGCCCAAGAGGTCAGAGCTAAGAGCTAAAAACCTTACCCTTCACTGCTGCTGCTGTCCTCTTCAGCAAGAGAGCTACTTCCTGTGTGTTTGTCTTTATATAGACTTTCTGTTCTGCCTTCTCATTGGTTGTAAACCCAATCACATGACCTCCTCATCACTGCCTGTCTGTACAGACCTCCAGGTCTTCTATGGTTGGTATTGAGATTAAAGGCGTGTGTCTCCATGCTGGCTGTATCCTTGAACACACAGAGATCCACTTAGCTCTGCCTCCCAAGAGCTGGGATTAAAGGTGTGCACCACCACTGCCCAGCTTCTGCTATGGCTTGCTATTAGCTCTGACCGCAGGCAACTTTATTTATTAACATGCAAATAAAATCACATTTCAGTACAAATAAAATATCACCATATATATCTGTATGTTTATAGCTTTCCTTTTTTATTAAACACTAAATTTGTTGTCATTGTTGGCTGTCATTGTTGCCCAGGCAAATCCCTTATTCCCAAGCTCCAGTGACTTTCTTGCCTCTGCCTCTTGAGTGCTGTAATTACAAATGTGGGCCTCTCTGCCTAGCTTAGCTGTCCTCCTAAATTACCTCTTGAAGCCCATTTTCTGTTATAAAAGAATCTGGATTTTCTTTCATACAATTAATCCTCTGCATGTGCAGGTTCCACATTTACAGATTCAACCAATCTCATATTGAAGATGTTTAAAAAAATATATCTCTTATTTAAAATAAAATGGAGCTTTCCCTCTTGCCGTTATTTCCTACACACTACAGCCCACACTATCCATTTCCTTAGCATTTGCATTGCATTCGGTATTATCAGCAATCTAGGGATGATTTAAGGTCCACGTGAAGCAGGGCTGTGAGACAGTTCAGCTGGTGGAATGCTTGCCACCGGAGCACGAGGACTTGTGAAAAGCAGACTGTCATGGCGTGTGTGGCTCTAGAATTCTAGTGGTGGGAAGGCACAGGCAGGAGGATCCTGGTATTTTGTTGGTCAGAGAGAGTGGCTGAATTGGTGAGCTCCAGGTTCAGTGAGAAACCCTGTGCAAAAAAATAACGTGGACAGTGATAGAAGAAGGTACTTGATTTGAATCCCTGCTTCTACATGTATGTGCACACAAGTATGCACATACATGCACTCCCTCCACATAGTTTTTTATTTTGTTTACAGCAAGGGTTGTCATTGTAGCTCAGTGATAGAATACTGTACTCTATCTTCAGTATTGAAAAAGAAAAAGGGAGGCCGGGCGGTGGTGGCGAACGCCTTTAATCCCAGCACTTGGGAGGCAGAGGCAGGCGGATCTCTGTGAGTTCGAGGCCAGCCTGGTCTACAAAGTGAGTTCCAGGAAAGGCGCAAAACTACAGAGAAACCCTGTCTCGAAAAACAAAAAAACAAAAAACCAAAAAAACAAAAAACAAAAAAAAAAAAAAAGAAAAAGAAAAAGAAAAAGGGAATATCCATAGTCTGTGTTGCAAATACTATGCTACTTTTTATAACAGACTTGAGCATTGGCGGGGTTTGGGAACTGTGGGAGTGCCGAAGTCCTGGAACTAATTCTTTATGAATTCCTAAGGGCAATTCTTTCTTTTTTTTTTTTTTTTTTCAAGACAGGGTTTCTCTGTGTAGCTTTGCGCCTTTTCCTGGAACTCACTTGGTAGCCTAGGCTGGCCTCGAACTCACAGAGATCCGCCTGGTCTTGCTTCCCGAGTGCTGGGATTAAAGGCGTGCGCCACCACCGCCCGGCTCCTAAGGGCAATTCTGTTGAACCATGTGCTGTTTATAATCTAGCCTCATTTACCTCTGTGATTGTGGACTTTCAGATTTGGAAAGTATCCCTTTTATAGTTTCTAGAGAAACTGTGCTGTGATACAGGCCACTGCACAGCTTTGCAGAGGAAGCTGACAAGGCTGTATGTAGGAGCCTCCTAGAGGAAGTGTATCAGCTACTTGTTTAAGTTTACTTCCCTAATGACTCGTGCAGTCACTCCTAAATAAATTGAAGACTAAGCATTTAAAGGCTCACCAGTCAATGGCTTCAGAGTCTGCCTAGCCCTGGTCAGAGTGGTGATCATCAAGAAAGTAAATGACCACAGGTGCTGGCGAAGAAAGAGGAAAGAGGGACTAATATTCTTGCTGGCGAGAGTTTAAACTTGTGCAGCCACTATGGAAAGTATTATGGGAATTCCTTAAAAAAATTAAAGTAATACAACTCTGGATATATATCCGAAGGACTCCTGATATCTGTAACATAGTCCAAACACCCGTGTTGATAGCTGCCTTATTCCTAACAGTCAAGACACAGAACCAGACTAGATGTCCATTGACAAGGAACACATAAAGATGTGCTATGTACACAATGCATTTTATACAGTCATCAAAAAGGAAATCATGAAATTTGCAAGAAAACTGATGCAACTGGAAATAATTGTGTTAAGCAAAATAAACCAAATTGCCTGGCACCCCTTGATGTGACAATATGTTTCATTTGAAAGTAAATGACTTGGGGAGCTGACTTTTGTAGTATGTTTGACAACAATTCATATTTCACCAACCTGTTGCTGTTTCTATGATGTGATATGGCAAGTCACTAAAACATGTGGTTGCACTTGCAATTGGTGTTCCATGGATCAGTTAAGCATTTGTGGCCACTAGGTCAAAAATGCCACCACTGCACCCAGATTTGCTGTGTCTGTGATCAGCACCGTTCAGTTCTGAGTACACTTCTGACACGTTCCCAACATCTCCTGCCCTGGGTCTGCGTTTTCCTTCAGCGGTCTCAAAGGAGATGTTGTTCTTTAGCTTACCACTGAGTACTTGAATGGTAGGAAAAAGATCAAGTGCTTTCTTTGTTTTAAATTTTCCAAGTCTACTTGGAATTGTTGGGCATCATGTACATTCTTGGTCACAGTTAAGAGGAGTTAAGGAAGAACCATAAGAGAGATGCTGTTATGGGTTGGTCATCATCTAAGTAACTGCCAACTATGTTTAAGAAACACAATACTCTTCATAGTTGTCTTCCAGGAAGAGAACAGGTCTGATTTGGAAATCAGGAGTCAGTGTTGGTTGTGTCCTTGCTTGCTGTCTAGATGCTAATGAGGCTACTTTAGGGGCTCATGTAGTCCTCAGATGGAATAATAACTCTGTGTAGCTATATAAAATCTTCAAAGGGCTCAAGGAGCTTTGGATTTTTGCAACAATCCCATTAATATCCATGTCATCTTCTGGTAGACTGGAGTCTGCAGGAAGTAAACTACCTGTGTAATTACTTGCCTGAGGGTTGGTTTATAGTAGGACCAGCTCTGAGATTTCTTGTCATAACTGCATACTACTTCTGCCCCCAATACCTGCAAAAAGAAAATAGTCCCTATTTGGAGCTTGGAATGTGAGATCTGATTTTTTTGTCACCTTTGGGGTTTTGAAGGTCAGTTCAAGATTAAGGTGTAGACATTTGCTGCAGCTGTACACTTTAAAGCTTGGTTTTGCGAAACTCACATCCTCTCCTTGCTACCTTTAAGGCCTTCTATCACATGACTCATTCTGCTCTGCCATGCCTTTCCCCTAGCTGCCATGGCTTTTCATGCCCCATGTGCTACTTCCTTCTCTGTGATACATTTTCCCTCCTTACCAATGTGGCAAAGTTTTACTCCATCTTTAATACCAGCTTTCATGCCCCGAACCCCCAGGAACCCAATGACTTGATGTGCCATCGTGTTCCCCTGACATTGTACATCCTGTCTATGAGCCCAGGGCATCCTGAGACACTCTTAGTTGTTGGAATATGACCAGCACAGGAAGTTTGGAAGCTCCTGATGAGTCAGATCTTGTATTAGTTTTTTTTTTTCACTGTCAATTTCTGTTATAGTTCCTTCTTATATATTTACAGAAGAAATGAACTTTACATATGTTTAGCTTCCATAGTATAGAAGCTCATTGTTATTGTAGTTGATTGTAAGTTTGATAGAATAATAATGAAATTATTAAATGAAAAACTTCAAACAGATTCCCTTTCTGGCTATTGAATCATAGTTCTTTGCATTTTTCCTCCAGAGCTAAGATGAAAATTTAGAGACAGACATATTCAGATAATTCTTACTGCCTAAGACAAAGGTGTCTGAGAATGGAAAGCTTCTGTTCCTTGTAATGTTCTACTTAATTTATAGCCATTTTAGTGTCCTACTGAGACTCAAGGTTAATTTTTGTTGTTGTTAGAAATGAAACATTGCACGTCGAGTTAGGATAGTGTAGGTTGGTTTATGCCATAGTCTGTTTTGTGTCCTAGACCAGAATATCAAAGACCTGTTGGTTTATAAAGACTAGAGATTTCTTTCTTCTGCTTCTAGTCACAGGCAAGTCAGAGATCATATTCTGGTACCTGGTGAGGGTCTTCTTGTGTCTTGGTGGAAGACACAGGAATATATCCAAGAGAAGACTAGAGATGCACCTTACAGCCTCAAGTGCTTTAGTAACTGGGTAGTTGTCCGTTGCTGTCCTAGAACATCCTGACGAAAGCAGCTGCGAGGAGCAAAGGCTTTATTCTGATTTACAGTTCCAGAGGGATAGAGTTCATTGACGAGAGGCAGGGAAGGCCTGGCAGCAGGAGCGAGAGGCTGGCTGATCACATTTTCATCCACACAGCGGAAGCAGAGATTGAGAGAACAGGAAGTGGGGCTATGCTATACAACCTCCAAGTCTGCCTCGCTCATCCAGCTAGACTCCAATTTGCAAAGGGCTCACAAGCTTCTGAAGGAGTGTCCCCAGCTGAGGACCAGGTATCAGATACATGGGCCCCTAGGAAAATTTCTCAGTCAAACCAACACAATTACTGCTGATCCACTCATGAGAATGGAGGAGCATCCACTTGGCTCCTTTTTCCAAGCATGTAACATTTTGGAATTGAGTTTCTAATATGTAACTTGAGGGACACATTCAAACCATAGCAGTGTATGGTATTTGAGTAGCTGTACAGTTCTGTGCTGGGATTGAGCCCCTGTGCTGTGTAAGCTGGGTAAGTGCTCTGTTGAGCTACACCCTAGCCCTGGCTTGGCATATCCACATGAGTTTAGAACCTCCACATCTTCTTTGTTCTTAGACATCTTTGTCTTAGTTAACAGGGATTGTCTGAATATATCTGTTTTATAAGTTTTGTCTTAGCCCTGGAAGAACATTGCAAATCATTGTGATTTAATGGAATTTAAGGAAATTTAATTTAATTTAAGGAAAGGAATCAGCTTGAAGTTTTTTTTTATTTAGAGTAGATAATTATTCTAAAATATCCTATTAATTAATGGGAAGTAAAGAAACTTAAACTTTATTGAATAACTTTATTTGTGTATTGAGTGATATTATAAATTGTTTTTTGTTTTGTTTTGTTTTGTTTTTGAGACAGGGTTTCTTTGTGTAGCCTTGGCTGTCCTGAAACTAGCTTTGTAGTCCATTCTGGTCTTGAACTCACAGAGATCCACTTGCCTCTGCCTCCCAAGGACTAGGATTAAAGCATGTGCCACCACCACCTTGCTTTTTTAAAAAAATGATTTAAATAAATCATTTAAATATTTTTATTTTATGTCAACTAGTATTTTTCTGCATGTATGTCTCTGTGAGGGATCCCCAGGAGCTGGAGTTATAGACAGTTGTGAACTGCTGTGTGGGTGCTGGGGATTGAACCCAGGGCTTCTGGAGGAACAGCCAGTGCTCTTAACAACTGAGCCATCTCTCCAGCCCCTTATAAATTATTTTAAAGAATGGCTTGAGATAAATGTTATCATTGAAGTGGAAACCGTAACATATTTGTAGATCATTCATAATGTCCATTATTGAGAATGTATCAAGTATCCGGTGAGTCACTGATTTCTCTGTCTTGATAAATCTATATCTGTCTCTTTGCCTTTCAACCCCTTTATCAATAATAGGGAATCTAATATAGCTTGAGCATTCTTAATGTGAAACTCTTGGTTATCCAAAACATTTTGAGCACTGACATCATGCTCAAAAGGCTTGGCTTTCGGAGCACTTTGGAATTTTTACATCATGTTGCTAGACTGTAAAGTGTGTGCACAAGCCTCCTCTGAACTCTGAAACACTTTAGTCCTAAGCATTTTGGATGAGGAATAAGCAGCATGTACATGCCGGGTGCTGTACTGGGCATGTTGTGACAATTTGCTTTTAAATTCTTCTTGTAGATTAGCAATAACTATTTTCATTTCATAGCTGGGAAGCTATAATGGAGTGAGTAACTTGGCAAAGTTCACCGACAGTAAGTAGTTTGGCTGGATAGTTTAAATATAATACTTCTATAGCGTATGTGTGAATAATTTCTACGACACTGACTGTTCTGTATTATTTAAGTTCTTTCTGGTATGTGGTATTTAGGTGGTAGACTTTCTCACCATCATTTGCTACATCAGTTCTCCAGAGAGCCTCGGTACTAGTGCTGGGTTCACAGTAGTGACACGCAGATACCACTTATCAGGCTGATTATTCCTATTGTGTGTCATAATAAAGCTCATTAAAATTTAAGGTTTTTAGCCGGGCGGTGGTGGCACACGCCTTTAATCCCAGCACTCGGGAGGCAGAGGCGGGTGGATCTCTGTGAGTTCAAGGCCAACCTGGTCTATAAAGCGAGATCTAGGACAGTCAGAGCTGTTACACAGAGAAACCCTGTCTCATAAAACCACACACACAGAAAAAAAAAAAAAAACCAATACAAAATTTAAGGTTTTTAGAACTAAAGAAAATGTCTTTTACAATGTTTATGGATTATGTGCCTCTGAAGTTTAAAGTGACTTTTACTTTAAAAATGATGATGTCATGTATCCTTCGCTTTCAAACAGGTACCAAGTACTTGCCTTTGCGACGGATGCGGATAAGAAGCAGGAGACGGAACAGCAAAAACTCGGTTCTGGAAAAAGACTAGTTGTAAGGCCTTTAATATATAAAGATGTCAAATTCCATATATTATCATATTTGTTAGGGAATTCTTGGAAGAAAATGAAAGATATATTTTGATAAGTTTTCTTATACAGTTCTATCAATGACAGAAATTGAATTGGCTGTTGTTGAGCTGTGGAGCATGTCCATCTATATGCCATGATACACCAGAACATAGGTAATGCCACTACAGCTGTGCATTTAAGAGTTTATAAACCAACACAAAATTTTAAACACCTTTTAAAAATTTCTATTTTCTTATCTTTCTTTCTCTCTCCTCTCTCTCTCTCTTTTCTGGGCTTTAAAATCTTTATTTTCCATTGAACTAGAATCTCTGAAAACATACTGTAGCTGAAGTTTTCCTGTGTCCCTCCTGGTCCTGCAGCCACTCAGACCCAAGTAAACACACAGAGGCTTAGAATGACATTCCACAGCAACATACATAGTAGGTCAGTATCAAACTGACTCAACAGGTTGTATGTGTATATTTATACACACATACATACACATATGCACACACTTACACATTTACACAGACACATTCTCACACACACACACACACACACACACACACACACACACCAGGACTTTGAAAGGGAGCAGGAGTATATATAGCTTACGGGAGGGGTTGGAAGGAAGAGTTGGGGGGTAGTGAAAGGATATACATACAGTACACATATGTGAAATTAAAATAAAAACAGGTGAATTTATAGATGCATATGACCAACCTAAGTTAAATCAAGATGAAGCAAATATTTCTTTCACTTTTTAATTGAAAATAGATTTTTCATACAATGTATTCTGATTATGTCTTCTCCTCCCCCTACTCCTCCCAGATCCTCCCACTTCCCCACCCACCCAAATCCACCCCTTTATCTGTCTTATTAGAAAACAAACAGGTATCCAATAATAATAATAATAATAATAATAATAATAATAATAATAATAATAATAAGTAATAATAATAGTAAATAAATAAAATAAGAGAAAATCAATAGGACAGAACAAAGGAACAGAAAAAAGCTGTAGCTAGAGTTTTCCTGCCTGGCCCACAGTCAGGATAAATCTCTGCCACCCGCCAGTCCCACCCGCATCTTCACATGCTGTTTGTCATCATGGCAGTGTCTGGCTGACAGTGTCTCTCTGACTCAGCCTTCCACTTCCCAGCTCTATTCTCCTCCTTGTCCCGCCTATACTTCCTGCCTGGCCATGGGCCAATCAGTGATTTATTTATTGACCAATCAGCAACACATTTGACATACAGACCATCCCACAGCAAAAAGCCATTGTAACAACACAAGAAAACCATAAAAACAAAATGGGAAACTATAATGTATAAATAAAATATCTGTAAAGTGGGAAAAAAAATAAGGCTCGGACAGAGCAATATGAGATAAAACATACCTCCAGAAATGCCATTGAGTTTGTTTTCTGTTGTCCATCTACTGCTGGGCGCGGAGCCTGGCCTCCTGGTTTCTACACCCAGTGAAACTCCACGGAAGAACTGATTTTTTCCTGTTCCGCAGTTCATCCACTGGAAATAGCCTCTGGGTTAGGGACGTACTGGGACCCCATCTGGCTCAGGCCCATGCAGGCCCCATGCATGCTGCCAGCCCTGCTGTGTCTCCCAGGTCTCCTCCTCCTCTTCCGTGTGTTCCCTGAGCCCTGAGGGGCGGCTTGATGGAGACATCCCCTTTAGGACGGAGTGTTCCAAGGTCTCTCCCTCTGCACATTGGCCAGCTGTGGGTCTCTGTGTTTGTTCCCATCTGCTGCAGGAGGAAGCTTCTCTGGTGATGGCCGAACAAGACACTGATCTCTGAGTACAGCAGAATGGCATTAGGAGCCATTTTATCGCTGTATTCCTTTAGCAGGATAGTAGTACGAAAATAGCTTTTGAAACTGACGTGTTCCTTGTCGGTTTCACACATGTGCATATGTTCTGGTCACAGTTATCCTTCCGTCTCCTCACCACCCACTCCTATCAGCCCCTCCTCCACCGCATGTTCTCGCCTTACTGTTATGTTTTGTAAAAGCCACCTCTTTAAAAAAATAGATTTTACACATTCATTTATTTTGTATTTACTGTGTTTGTGTGTGGCCAGACCCATGTGTGCCTGTGTGTGTTTATGTGTGTCTCTGTGTGTGTGTGTGTATGTATGTGCGCATGCACACGTGTGTGTTTGTGTATCTGCCAGTGGACAGCTTGCTGAGTTGGTTCTCTCTTTCTATCATGTTCTGGGAATTGATTACAGATCTTCATGCTTGGCAGCAAGCTTCTTTCTCCCCTGAGCCATTTTGCTGACCCAGAAAAACATCTCTTTAATGTGAAATTTTTGTACATTATATTTCCCTGTTTATACGAGTTTTCCTTGGGCTAATTTTTAGTTTTTTTTTTTCCTTAGCACTTATTTTGAGCAGTTGGGATTCTGACGTCTTTCTCCCTCCTTCTCCCCCGTCTATGTCTTTCAAGTTTAGTACTTGCTGAGCTTCCTGCATCTGTGAGTTTAGAGTTTTCATAAAACTAAAGAAATTGGGCCAGTCGATTCTTTAGATATTTGTGTGTGTGTGTGTGTGTGTGTGTGTGTGTGTGTGTGTGTGTGTGTATCTCCTTTCTATGGACTACTCTAATTATACATATACTTAACTTACTCAAGACTGTCCCATGACTTACAGATTTTTCTTTTCATTTTGTTCAGTTGATTAATTAATCTTGCAATGGCAAAGATTGCGTCTTGGGCCTCATACAGCTTTTTGCCATCCAACGATTTCATTTCCCATTAAAAAGTCATTTATTCTTGCTCTTTCTCTTGGAATAATTTTTATTGCTGTAATTAAGACCACTAATAACTTTTTTCTAGTGGAATGAAATCCATTTGGTATAGATTTCATTTCTGTAAATTCAGTTTGAATGTTTGTATCTCCAATATCTCTATATAACTTTTTGAAGATATGAAATAGTTATAATACTTATTATCTTGGTTTTCTAATTCTTAACATCTGTATCAGTTTTGAGTTAGTTTCAGTTGATTTATTTCTCTTCTTTGTAAATCACATTTCCTGCTTGGTTTTATTTGCATGATTGGTAATTTAAAAGTTATTATTAGATGTCAGATATAGTCAATTTTATTTTGTTGCATTTTAGATATTTTTGAATTATTACAGGCTAAGCTTAGTCCTGGAACACAGTTGTTTGAAAACAGTTTGACCTTTTTGAGCATTGTTTTAAAGATTTATTAGGTGGAACAAAACTACTTATTGTACAGCTAAATTTCCCCACTCCTGAGACCAGATCCTTCTGCGTGCCCTGCCAGTGCCCCGGGGCCATGAGCTTTTGAGCATAGATTCAGTCCTGTGTGGATGTCGGGCACTGTTACCTGGAATCCGGGGGGTGGCTTCCCTGGCCTTCCCTCGTTTCTTTCTGTGAATGTGCTGATGCATTCTCAGGTGGACATTTGAGGTAAACTTTGCATAGGTCTCCCAGGGTTGGTCTCCTCATTGGATGTGTTGTGAACTCTAACTGCTTTAGTTTCTCTGGACTCTGAATTCATCTCCTCAGTTCGGTATGTCTGCCGGGCTCTGTCTGGATTCTTCTTCCCTGCACCCTGGTCTGAGAGATCTCTTGTGAGGCTGCAGGGGACATATCACCCACTATAGTTGTTTTTGGAGTGTAAGACATCATTTTCCTTATTATCTTACAAGCCATTGTTTTATGTGTTCTGTGCATTTTGTGGTTATTTCAGGTGAGATGCTCTCCTTTTCTATTGTTCCTATAAATTTAAAGTGACTCTTCAAATTCTTTAGATCTATTCTTTCTTCACCCACCCTTAGGTTTTATTTTTGTTTGGTTGTTTTTTTTTTTTTTTGAGAAAGGGTCTAGTGTAGCCTAGGCTGACCTTAAACTTACTATCTAACATACCCAAGATTAGACTTAAACTCTTTAATTTTTTTATTTTTTAACAATTCCATACATGTATATTCTAGGTTTTGGCATTTAAAAAATTATTTATTTATTATTTTTATTTTATATGCATTGGTGTTTTGTCTGCATGCATGTCTGTGTGAGGGTGTCAGATCCTCTGGAACTGGAGTTACAGACAGATGTGAACTGCCATGTGGGTATTGGGAATTGAATCCAGGTCCTCTGGAAGAACAGCCAGAGCTCTTAACTGCTGAGCCATCTCTCCAGCCTGGTTTGGGGCATTTGAATAACCCCCACTACCCTCCCATCCCCTCACTGGAACACTTTCTTCCCGACAGGGCTTCTCTTACTTGAGCACCTTAAAGTCTTATTTGAACCTCCTGAGGTAATTGGGTTTGCTTATGTCTTAGTCAGGTTTCTGTTGCTGTGAAGAGACACCATGACCATGGCAACTCTTATAAAGGAACACATGTAATTGGGGCTGGCTTACAGTTCAGAGGTTTGGTCCATTATCATCATGGTGGGACATGGCTGAATGCAGCAGACATGGTGCTGGAGAGGGAGCTGAGAGTTCTACATCTGGGTCATCAGGCAACAGGAAGAGAGAGAGACACTGAGTCTGGCCTGAGCATCTGAGACCTCAAAGCCCACCCCCAGTGACACACTTCCTCCAACAAGGCCACCCCTCCTCACGGTGCCCCTCTTCATGAGCCTGGGGGACCATTTTCACTGTCGTAGCTTGTATGAACATGAGTGGGGGTTCACTGAAGTAGGGGTAACTTACCAGAGTCTACACCACGGAAGAAAATGAACCCTGTCCCATAGCACTCACTAACTGCCGAAGTTCTGCACTGAGAGCGGGACCTTGAGAGCTCTTTATTCAAGCATGGTAAGAGGGTGACATGTCTAATCTGATGTCACTCTCGTGCAGGCAAGCATAGCCAGTGAGTTCAAGAGTGCAATGGCCCTGTCAGGTCCAGAAGGCACTTTTCATGCCGTTCCTCCCCAGCATCTGGTTCTTATATTCTTCCCAAGCCCCCTTCCCCAGGATTTCTTTAGCCTTGGAGGGGTAACACAGATGTCCTGTTTAAGGCCAGCATCCCAGAGTCACTCATTCCCCACACTCTGACCTGTTTTGGGTCTCTGTCTTAATCATCACCGACTGCAAAATGCTTCCCTGTTGGAGGCTGAGAGCAGGACTAATCAGTGGGTATAAACATAGCGTTAAGAAGGCAGTTTGATTCCATGTCCATTTTGAAGAAAGGACAGCAGTAGGTTTTCCCCTAGGGTCAGTGACCTCTCCAGCTCTTGGCCAGGTTTATGGAAAAGACACGAGTTCACTCCTGAGGAGCAATCCCTAAATACAGTCAGAAGTGATTTGTTGCCCCCATAATGCCATACCACAATTGCTGTGGTGAGCACGTTTTGGCAGGCACGTTGTTATATTGTAGCTGATGGGGCCTACTAATGACTTTTCTCCCCCAGACACATAGCACCTGGCCTTAAACTCTCAGTCCTTCTGAACGCTGGGATTGCAGGCATGGCCCACCATGGTTGAGCTTATTTCCTTTTTACATGTTACTACTGTTTGTTATTAGACACTAACTGAGGCTGCTCATTTCTTCTTGGTGCAGTTTTTGTCTTTTTGTGAAGCTATCCTTACTTATATCCTTACACTAACTCTTGCTGAATTCTAAACACTTTCTGCATGTGTACTTTATGTTTTTCCTTTCATTATGGTAAGAAGCATTGCCTAACTATTGAGCATGCTCCGTGGCAGTAGACTTCTCTTTGGGTAGTTCTTAGTGGAGAGGAGTCAGTTTGTCTGTCCTGTCATCACTTGATGAGGGCTCCGTGGAGGACTGCATGTGGATGCATTTTAGAGTCGTCTTTGTTGCAAGACATTTTTCCTAACAATGTTAGCTGTGGGTTTTATTGAGTATGATTTATTGATTTGCATGGTAAACATGGTAGCTTTAAAAGATTAAGTTTGTTTTTAAACTGATACATAAAAACATGAACATTATACGTGTACATGGAGTGTCATGTGATGTTTTGATTTGTGTATACATTGTTTAATATTTAAATCAGGTCTAACAAACCAAACTTCTCCAAAAATCTATCATTTTTTTAAAAAAAGATTTATTTACTTTTATTTTATATGCATGGAGAGTTTGTCTGAATGTACGTCTGTATACCACATGTGTGCCTGTGGAGGTCTGAAGAGGCCATCAGATCCCCTGTAAGTAGAGTGTGACGGTTGTGAGTCCCTGTGAGGAGCATGTGCTCTTAACTGCTGAGCCATCTCTCTAGCCACCGTCATTTCTCCGTGGAGAGCATTCAGACTTTGTCCAGCCTTCCGTGTGTACAGTCCGTTACTGTGACCACTATTCCCCTGCTCCTGAAGCTCTTCCCAGCACTGCACGTAGCTTTCCTGATGAGTGCTCTGGAATCACTGAGTACCAATATTGTCTGCTAAGAGACAGGCTAAAACCTACAAACACTAGCTCCAGTGATGGTAGGCAAGCCAGCCCCAAAACCAACCCAGGAAAGTAGACATCTTGGTTTGCTATAGAGCAGTTTCTTTATTTACAGTGATGTGAAAGTGACGGACCGTCTACATCACGGTCGATTTTGCTTTTCAGGTGGACTGGACTCTGAATATTGGAGAACAAGCTCTTGATATTTGTATCATCCCTTTTAACCAGTCTGCATCTTCTGTTTTTGTTCTTGGTGAGAGAAACTTTTTTTGCCTGAAGGATAATGGGCAGATTCGATTCATGAAGAAGCTTGATTGTAGCCCCAGCTGTTTTCTCCCATACTGCTCAGGTGGGTACAAAGGTTTTCTGTTATCCTTGCCGTATCTCACGTATCACATATATACACATATATCAGCATGCATACACACATCAGAAAAAGCCACACTCAGACACATATTTTAAACATCTAGGAAAAGGGTTTTTTACTGAATATATAATGGAACCTTTAACTTTGATCGTTTTAGTAGACATTTGATATAAAGCACACGTGGTTTTGCCAGCCTTGGACTCTGTAAGATCACTTGTAGACTGGCTTCCAGCTCATTAATGCTTTCCATAATGTGACTGTTCAAGAATCCTTCCGTGAGAATATCACTCTTTTATAAGCAGAGCAATGCTGTGTAGTAGAATGACTTACAGTGCATGCCTGTCAATCATTAGTTTAGATGTGTGATATGTTAATAAAATTCATACCTTCCGGATGAAATGTGAACACCTTGGCTGATATCCATACTTCCTGTCTGTAAAATGATTTGTTTCTTTTTTGCTCTTGGTTTCTTGAAATTGAAAGCTAATTTCTTATCACCTAAAATCTTTATGTGTTAAAATCAAGATATTACAATTAGCGTGTGATAAATTTCCTGAAAGAGACAGCTGTGTACCATTTTGAATGGCCTTTTCGTTACTATCTTCTTTCTGTGTCTTCACCCTGCAGTTTCTGAAGGCACAATAAATACCCTGATTGGAAACCATAATCACATGCTGCACATTTACCAGGATGTGACGCTGAAGTGGGCCACACAGCTCCCCCATGTTCCTGTGGCAGTCAGGGTGGGCTGTCTGCAGTAAGTGGTTCCATTTAACTTTTATGAAAGGATTTTTGTTTAGTCTCACTTTCTAGCCCTGGCTGGCTTTGAACTCACGGCACTTTTGCCTCAGCCTCTGCACCTGGCTCTTATTAAATACCTTAGTCAAGGAGTTCTGTAGAAATTTTGTGGTTTCACTGAAGTGTTGTAGTGTGACTGTTAATAGTAGAATTTTTTTTTCTTGGAAAAATATATAAAAATTCCTTAATTAGCACCATTAATTATTTTCACTTACTATTTCTAAGAAGTTACTCCTTTAGAATTAAAGGTGAATAGTGTTGAAGAGAACAGGGAGATACTTTTCCTGGTGGATTATTTTCTTTAATGTGAAAACAGAGAGCCACACTCACTTGTAATTCAAAACTTGCTTCAGACTTGCTTATATTAGGTGATGCTGAGTTGCCTATGTTCACGTGCTTAAACAGTTCAGAGTGTAGGGCAATTTTGCACTTGAAATGAAAGAAAAATAAAATTAATATCAGTATTAAACTCATGACACAGTTTGCCAGTGAGTAGCCTCGAAAGGTTGTTAGTGTAAGAGTTGAACTCCTGAACTGTTCTTGAGCAGTTCAGCTCGTGTATCAGGACTGAGGAGCTAAACTGAAGCCTAGAAACAACTTCTCTAAAGTCTCCACGGAGACTCAGATCCCTTTCATTTTGCTCGTTAGAATATTTATTGCGGAAGTTTCCATTGATACCTGTAGTGTCCAGTCAGGATGATTTCTTCCCCAAATGAGGAACTGGATGTTTACTGTTGGATACAATGAGGGGCACTCACAGTTGTATTAATGACTAAGCTATAGCATGTACATTCCTAAACTGAAGTCTGTGTCTTGAATACACTGAATATTTGTATCATTTTATGTGTATGGGTCTTTTGCCTCCATGTGTGTCTGTATCATGTGTGTGCCTGGTACCCAAGGAGGCTAGAAAAGGGTGTTGGATCCCCTGGAACTGGAGTTACTGATGGTTGTGAGCCACCATGTGGGTGCTAAGGATCAAACCCAGGTTCTCCAATGAGAAGCAGTGCTCTTAACTGCTGAGCCATCTCTCTAGCCCCCAAAACACTTCTATGTATATGTGTATCTATGCATCTATGTATGTATCTATGTATGTATCTATGTATGTATCTGTGTATCTATGTATCTATGCATCTATGTATGTATGTATGTATGTATGTATCTGTGTATCTATGTATCTATGCATCTATGTATGTATGTATGTATGTATGTATGTATGTATGTATCTATCTATCTATCTATCTATCTATCTATTCATTCATTTTTAAAGCTGCTTCTCTCCTTGAGTAGGATGCAGGACTCCTAAATCTGGTCCTCTACAGAGTTTAGTCATGTCTTCAGCTACAGGAGGAATGTTTTTATTACCATCTTCAGATCATTTTACTGGTTCTGAGGCTCTCTGGAACTCACAGACACCCACATGCCCCTGCCTCCTGAGTACTAAGATTAATTACATGGGCCACCACACTGGCTCACTGGAGATATTTACCTTTGATACTTCAATAGGTTGACACAGGTGCTACCTACATTCTGGAACTTGAAACATGATTGAATCCTTCATAGTTTGCTGCACGCATGTCCACAGGGGAGTTGTGTTCATTGAGTGCATATTGTGTTAAAAAAATATTCCTTTTTAAAATTAGAATATCATTGACAAAGTTTACAGCTCCTTCCATGTTCATACTTTTAAATAAATATAATCAAGTCTCAGATAGATGCTGCTTCCTTGTATTTTACGAGAAAGGGCCATCATTTATTTCTCATTGCTGTGCATTTAACAGGAATTATAGGTTGTTGGTTTTTTTTTTTTTTTTTAGTATCCAAGTAATAAACTATTTGAAATTGGTTTTTGCAGTGTCCACCAGATTTTTTTTAAAAAAATTTCATCCAATCAGACTCACCAGACATTTTACATCAAATTTAGTTAGAAGAATTTAGAACTGGAAAACCATCTTGCCATCAGGGAAGTGCTGGCCATTTCTCTTCCTGGAGAGTAATTCTTATAGCAGTCCATACATTCATCCACGAGCTGTTCTCTTGGGTTCCATAAGTGACCACTAGGTGCAAAAAGACAGATGTCCCATGGTGGGTTTGTGGCCCACCTTGGTTCTCCAGGAAGGGAGGGGGATGTAATTCTATTTTAACTTTAATATTTTATTTATTTATTTTTTGTGATTTTAGAGATTAAACCTAGAGCCTTGAATATATTAGGCAGTTTTTCTGCCTCTGAGCTATATACCAGGCTAGGAGCCAGTATCTTTACTTACTAAAAAAGTCATATATATATGGGAGTTTGGTGGGAAGAGAGGCTGTTGATAGTATTTTGTTGAAATAGTCGTTTACATTATATATAAGACTTTCAAAAGTTACCTTTCTCTAGGAAATGCATATATTTTAAGTACCTATACTTCCGAAAAAAGCCTGTATTTCTTGTAGTTTTTTAAAGATCATATGCTGTGGGATATTCTGTATGGCAAATGTGTTGCTCTGATTGGTTATTAAATAAAACACTGATTGGCCAGTAGCCAGGCAGGAAGTATGGGCGGGACTAACAGAGAGGAGAATTGAGGGAACAGGAGGAGAGAAGGGGAGACTGCAGCCACCGCCAGGACAAGGAAGATGTAAGGTACCGGTAAGCCACGACCACGTGGCAAAGTGTAGATTAATAGAAATGGGTTGGATATAAGAGTAAGAGCTTGACAACGATAGGCCTGAGCTAATGGCCAAGTAGTTTAAATAATGTAAGAGTCTGTGTGTTTATTTTATAAGTGGGCTAAGGGACTGCCGGGGCTTGGCGGGACCTGGAAAGCTCTTCAGCTACAATCATAATTCTAAGTAACAAAATGAAAATGTTGCCACTAGTATTTTCATAATTTACACATAAATTCTATTCATGCAGTTGGAGATTTAAAAAAAATGTATATATATCTTTAAAGGATAAAACTAGATTATGCCTGCAAGAATTTCATGGCTTTTAGTTATTCTGGGAAGGGCTGGCACAAGCAACTCCCTCTTGCTGGTGTGAGGCAGGCCTTGGTGATGAAGTGTAGGCTGGTGTCACACTTCACATTCTCCGGTCTCAGCTTCCCAGGTGCTGGGATTACAGGCAAGCACTGCCATGCCCAGATGCCTCTGTTTGAGGTCTGTCATCTTCCTGCCTTGTCTGAACCATGTTATCCGGATGCATTGTTCATGAACCTTTTGCTGATTCATTCTCTACTGGCCCATGATGACGGGCATTTTAGTCACTTTTCTATCACTGTAATGAGACACCATGACCAAGGCAACTGATAAAAGAGAGCATATATCTGGGGTTTATAGTTTCAGAAGGTTAGAGCCCGTGACCATCATGGCAGGGACATGGCTGCAGGCAGGCCTGTAGGCGTATGCTGGGAACAGTTGCTGAGACCTTGCAGGCAGGCCTGTAGGCATATGCTGGGAACAGTTGCTGAGACCTTGCAGGCAGGCCTGTAGGTATGTGCTGGGAACAGTTGCTGAGACCTTGCAGGCAGGCCTGTAGGTATGTGCTGGGGACAGTTGCTGAGATTTACATCTTGATCCACAAGTGTGAGTCAGGACAAGACAGTTAACTGGGACATGTAGCAGGCTTTTTCTTTTGGGCCACCAACCAGCTCCCCAATCATGACACGGAGACTTATTATTAGTTTTGAATGCTTGGCCTCGCTTAGGCTCGTTTCTGGCTAGGTCTTTTAACTTAAATTAACCAGTTTCTTTTTATCTACCTTTTGCCTCGGGGCTTTTTGCCTTCTTTCTGTATATCTTACTTTCACTGCTTCTTGTATCTGCTGGCTGGTGGCTGCCTGGCTGGGCCCAGGGATCTCCCTCATTCTGTCCTCTCTTCTCTTTCATTCTCTTTTTCTCTCTTCTCTCTCCTATTTATTCGCTCTGGCTGGCAGTCCTGCCTGTCTCTCTCCTGTTCAGCTGTTTATTAGACCAATCAGGTGCCTTAGGCAGGCAAGGTGCTACAGCAACATATCTTTACATAATTAAACAAATGAAGCATAAACAAATGTAACACATCTTTGCCCAGTTAAAATAATACTCCACAACAGGGAATAGCATGGGTTTTTTAAATCTCAGAGTCTGCCCCCAGTGACACACTTCCTTCCACAAGGCCACACCTCCTAATCCTTTCCGAATAGCTCCATCAACTGGGGTCCAAGTATTCAACTATATGAACCTATTTGGGGCATTTTTATTCAAACTGCCACACCAGGAAATGATTCATCCTGGTTGGTTTGGTTTGATACCACATTAGTGGTAGGGAATAAGTCACAGATGTCAGGGATTTAGGACAATAACCCTTTTGGCTCAGTTCAAGCAGTTGATGTATAGAAGTGGCTGAGGTCATCCATTCTGCTTGCTTTGTGGGTGACACACGAGCATCTCAAAAATGTTGTTCATGCTCCTATGCCAGAAGCTGTTCTTACACAATGAAACCTTTACAGAGGCAAGAGTTCTCTGAAGGCTGATAGGTTCCATTTTAGATAGGTATAAGTTAGTTTCGGGAGCCAGTACCTAGAGGACAATCTTAACGTGAACCTTGATCTCAGAGAGCAGACTAAAGGAATGCTGGGAAGAGGAAGAGCAGAGTCAGGAGTCGCCAGCCAGACACAGAGGAGGCAAGATGACAAGGCAGAACTGAGAAAAGGTACCAAGCCATGTGGCTAAATAAAATAAAAGTTATGGGTTAATTTAAGTGTAAGAGCTAGTCAGTAATAAGCCTGAGCTAATGACCAAGCAGTTATAATTAATATAAGCCTCTGTGTGCTTACTTAGGGGACGTGAGAGGGAGAGATTTGTCCCAACCGCCGGCAGGCTGGGACACAGAAAAACTTTCAGGAGGACAATTTCCCAAGTATCCAAAAGTATGCATGGCTGTCCAGC
The DNA here is from genome assembly GCF_007827085.1 of Peromyscus californicus insignis. NCBI lineage: Eukaryota > Metazoa > Chordata > Mammalia > Rodentia > Cricetidae > Peromyscus > Peromyscus californicus. Next base: position 18,304,109 of record NW_026294402.1, read on the forward strand.
ACCAATGTTCTGACCTTGGTCTCTACTAGCATTTTGTTTGTTGTAATTGTTTCAGAATATTTCATTCCCCAAGGTGGAGGTCTTAAACAGTGTGGAGAATTGTAATAGCCCAGGCAGAAATGAAGATATTCTAAAGAGACTTTTTTTTGTCTCTCAGTCTAGAGTACCAGACTATCCACAGAAGGGACCCCAGAGATATGGGAATTCCCCAGGAATTTCATGTTGGGAGAACCTGTCTCCAGGCTCGAGATTTCACAGCCCTAACCACTTGTCAGGCCACCTTAGAGGCAGTGATGTGTGCTGGGACTGCTTAGAGATTCCAATCAAGCCTTCTGCTTGAACCTTAATCTCACTTGAGGCCTCTTGTGGATCTCTTTGTCTCTCTTGCCAATGTAGCCACATCAAAACAGCTCCCTTTTTTGCTTTCCATTATTGAAAGTTCTCATTGTAGTTTTATCAGAATTTAAAAATAATTTTTAATAACTTAGCATAACATGCTTATGGTACTGGCATAAAAACAGACATGTAGACAAATGGAACACAATCCAAGATCCAAGCATGAATTCGTAGAACTTCAGCTGTCTGATATTTGACGAAGATACCAAAGCACACACTGGAGAACAGAAAGAGTCTTCCACAAATGGTGCTGGGAAAACTGATATCCACAGGTCAAGGAATGAAATTAGACCCTGTCTATCCCCTGCACAGAACTAACTCCAAATGTGTCACAGACCTGAATGTGAACCATGACACACGGAAACTGCTAGAAGTAAACAGGCAGGACCTACAGGATACAGGTGCAGGAAAGGCCCATGGATCGAGGCCAGCAAATGAGACCTCCCTCATAGACCTGCAAAGCTTCTGCACGGCTAAAGAAACAATTAATCAAGAGAAAGCCCAGAGTGGGAGAGAGTCTTTGCCAGGTATTCTTCCGACAGAGAATCAATACCCAGAATATATAAAGGACTCAGAAAACAAAGAGTCAAAAAATGAATGACCCATTTCAAAAATGGGCTTGGGGTCCGGACAGAGTTCTCAAAGGAAGAAATAAATGTGGCTTAGAAATATCTGACAGAATGTTTGTTGTCCCTAGCAATCAGGGAAATGCAAATCAAAACAACTTGGAGATTTCACCTTACCCCAGTCAGAATGGCAAAACTGACAAGACAACAGACAAATGCTGGAGGGGACTGGGGGTGGAGACCGGGGCGGCCACTGTGGAAGTCAGGTGGACAAGAAAGGAAGAAAAGAGCCCAGGGTTAGGACAGCAAGCAGGGTGCATGGGAGGGGTGGAAGGGGAGGGAGGGGGCAAGTGAAGTAATTTTAATATCAAAAAAATCGTATAAGAAGGCCATTATTGTTAAAATTATAAACACCGAAATAACTTCTGCTTTTTATTACATCGAAGAGTGAACCTATCTGTTAGAGACTTTCTTGGATGAATGTGTTTATGTGTAGAGGAATTCACTGCTCCTTTACTGTAGCTTTTCCAGTGAGTGTGAAACACTGGATTCGGATCAAGTGCGTGTAATTATCCCTAATAACAGCGTTTTGCTCAGAAACCGACACACTCTGTTCCCCCTCCCCCACCACCTACTTGGCAGCCCTGGTTCTCCCTTGTTCCTTCTACTTGGATTCTGAGCCTGCACCTCCTTTTTGTACTGGATTAAGGCTGATTTATGGGGTGCCTAGCTGTTCTTCTAGTTTAATGATCTCTCTCTCTCTCTCTCTCTCTCTCTCTGTCTCTGTCTCTGTCTCTCTGTCTCTCTCGTGTGTGTGTGTGTGTGTGTGTGTGTGTGTGTGTACGTGTGTGTGCATGGTTTAATCTTACAGGGATGTGCAATAAGCATTCAGGCTGGAGAGTCAGGATCCTGAATATTTAAATTCCCAGCTCTTACTGCTTCCTTCTGTGTATGAAGTAGACCCTGGCTGAGTGGCTTGCCTCTGCTGTGCTCAGTTTCCCAAGTGGCAGATAATCATCATCTTGTATTGGTAACATCATTCTCTTGAGAGATGTCAAGTATATCTAAATGTGGAAGCATTTGGAGGGAGGTTGGACATGATGAGAGCCTTTCCAGGCAGAGCCTGCAGCCACAGAACCATGCTTTACAGTCAGTGCACCTCACTCCTTGACCTGAAAATAATTTCTAGAACTTTGGGGTTTTCTTTGAGGCTTTGTCCTAAATATACACTTTAACTCTTGGTGTTTATGTTTTTATCCTTAGCTTCCATCGATGTAGTGTGGGCTAGAGGGTTTTTCCATTTCTTCTCTGGATTTTCCAGTTTCTTTCGTCTTTGAATCTTACAACAACTCGTCACCATGGTTTCCTTCTACACATTTCTTTTGCATTTGTAATTTTGTTGGTGGATAATTCCCCCACCATTTAGTATACTCTCTATATTTGCTTATCATACTGAATAATTATGTACACAGACAAACATGCTGTGTGCTGAATAAAGGCTTAAAAGTAATTTTGATTTGTTTTATGTGAAAGGAAGGGATGACTAGAAAGGCCTTTTAGTGGAAAACCCGATTTGAAGTGTGAAAAAACTGGGACTCATATAGAAGAAATGATATAAATAAAAAAATTATATTAGCAATGTCCATGTAGCTAAGCACCCAAGCCATCCCTTATATAGGGCCTGCCATTTGGTTGCGTTGCTTTGCGTAGACTGTTGTGTGGTTCTTTGGCTTGAGGTAATTATACAAAGAAGTTATTTATTTATTGTTATTTGTCAGTTACGGCTACAAACTTCAACAAGTTCTCCTTATTAAAGCAGGGATCATGTTCTCTGTCAGGTTTTCTGGTGTAAAACATGGCGTTACTCCATCTTCAGGAAGAACCTAATAGCCAGTAGAGAGCCAGCTTTCTCTTGGAGTTTTGTTTAGTTCCATAGTAACTCTGCTTCATTTGCTTGCCGAGTGAGATGTTCAAAAGGCTGCATAGCCCAGGGATAAGGAATTGTATTTAGGATGCTAGTTGGGTGCATAGTCTTTTGTTTTACAAATTAAGTATTTTAATTGTTAAGTTCTGCTTATTACCAGGCATCCCCATGGAATAGCCTCCTTAGTCACACTGCCATTGAGTCTGTCAGAGTCTCTTAGGAAAGCAACTCCAGTCTCAACGGAATACTCCGTGTTGGTAGGAAGAGCACCCTAGTGCTTTAGTTGCTGGTTCTCCAAGCTGCAGCGGATAGGAGGGGTAGGCTGAGTGGGGCGGGGTGGGGGACTTGTGAAATGGAGTTCAAGGGCTGAGGAAAGGTATCTGTTTTTTATGAAAGTTTCACCACCTTATCTCTAGAGAGCTTTGGCACCAGCTTGGTTCAGGGTTAACAACCTAACAGCTCCAGGTGGACCAAGAAGCTCTGGACAGGAGGGTTCACTTGACCTATGATACCTGTGAAGGCTTCTGACCAGGGGATCCACACTTGGAGCTACCACATGATGACTGCAGGGGAATTCACCTACTACAGATGGACTCCTCCATTCCCCAGATCACAGCTTCCCATCCTATAATAACCCCGAGATCCCCACAGCACGTGCACAGTCTCACTTCCTCCCAGGGCCTGCGGTCCTCCTGTTCTGATTAAAGCCCAGTTCTGCTCTGGAGATGCCTGTCTGCTGTTCCTCGTTTCCACATCACCTCCGTCACTCCCTGTGGACACATGCTGACTGAGAACTACATCTACGTTTATGCTGCTCCTCTCTTGGAATACTTGGCCCTTGCTGTAACTTGAATTTGACCTGCTTTCAAAGTTCATGTGAATTTATTTTTTTCTATATATCTCTGTTTCGCAGAGGGGGAAATGTCAGCTGCTTAATGGAGAATATAAAAGGGAAAATAATGAGGGTTGTGTGTGTGTGTGTGTGTGTGTGTGTGTGTGTGTGTGTGTGATGTTAGTTTTTTTTTACTGCGCATGCGCACGCGCGGGCAAACCGTGGCTTGTATGTGGAGTCTGTTCTGTCCTTCCCCCATGTGGGTTGTAGGGAGTGGATCCAGGTTGTGAGGCTTGGCAGCAGGGCCTTCACTTGTTTGGCTGTCTCACTGTCTTAGATTTAGTTTTCTTACTGTTAATTCTTGCATGGCCTGTATCTCAGAACTAACTTTGGTACAAATTTGAGTTATTAACAAAATAAACGAGTGTACATATAACTTCCTCTGTAGGCTAATGTTGAATGACTTAAAAGTTAGGATCGTTGTGTGTTTACTGGCAGGAAGAGCTTGAGATGCAGAGATGCTTGTCACTGCTGTGTCCCCACAGTACTGCATCCTTAGAGTCTCACATTCATCCAGTAAGACAGTGTTTAATATGCATGGTGTAACAGTTGAGTAATTCTCTACCTCATCTAAAGAAGAGGTTTGTGAGAACCATGGTTGGTGCATTTTTGCCCTTCAAAAGAATAGGATATTTTAATCTCACTGAAAGTGAGATTCAAACATAAAATATATCATTCTTGAATAATATTTTTAATAATATGAAAACTGTTATTATTTAAGTCCTCTTTATACTTTGAGCTTGGTGTTTGTAAGTAAATGACATCTTATCTGTTAAAATAGGGCTTTAGGTCTTGGTTAATTGACATCTACACTCCGTGGAATCTGCCATCAACAGACACATTCTAAAATGGCAGCCTGTGCTCAGTGGTATGGCCGCTTTAACAGAGAAGAAAATACAATGATCCTGTTCATTAAAATAAGGCTATTTTAAGGTCCAGAGATCATTTTCTAGTTAAAAGTTTGTACCGTTCTTACAGAAGACCTGAGTTTGGTTCCAGCACCCACGTGGCTTACAATGCCTGTCGCTCCAGCTCCAGGGATAGCAAAACCTCTAGTCTCCATGGGCACCTGCATAACATGCACGTACCCACACAGACACACATGCCTACATATGACTGAAAATTAAAAAGTCCTTTATGAATAAGGTTATTTAAAAATCCACAGCCCAGGAAATTTCTGATAGTTTAGTAGTTAAAATACAGTATAAATATGTTTTGCTTTTGGATACATTTTTACCTTTCTCATTTGTATTAATTTCTAACAGCAAACTTCTCTCTCCTTGTTCCCTCTTTTCCTTATATTTTAAATAAATAGGTATAAATCATATTAATTAACAGCTGAAAATTTTCAAAAGATTTACTTTTATTCATGTTTATGTGGATATATCTGTTTATATTTGTGCATGTGCCCATGGATGCCAGAAGAGGGCGCTGGAGTCCCTACAGCTGGAGTTACAGGCAGTTGTGAGCTGCCTAATGTGGGTGCGGTGTGGCAAACTTGAGTCCTCTGGATGAGCAGCAAGCATTCTTATCTGCTGAGCCATCTCTCTAGCCCCCTAAAGTAATAATTAACTTTACAGTTTTGTTTTGTTCTGTGTTTATTTTATTATATATCTGTTATACATAATAAATGTATATAATATTATATACATTATTTTAATTTTGCACGGATTGACGTTGTGCCTGCATGTATGTCTGTGTGAGGGTATTTTATCCTGGAGTTACAGACAGTTGTGAGATGCTTTGTGGATGTGGGTACTGAGAACTGAACCTGGGTCCTCTGGAAGAGCCGTCAGTGCTCTTAAACCATTGAGCCATCTCTCAGTCCCCCTGTGTTTGTTTTTGAGATGATGTCTTGGCATGTAACCGGCATGTAACCTAGACTGGCTTTAATCTGTGCAGCCCGGGCTGGCCTTGAAATTGCATCAGCCTCCCAAGTGCTGGATTGCAGGTGTGACCCACCATATGTGGTTTAATGTTGTTTCTTTTTGGAGATAGGTTCCTGCTCTGCAGCCCATAATGGCCTTGAACTCAAGCTTCTCTTACCTTCATGTCTCCGTGTTGGGATTACAAGTATGCACGACCATGACTAACTCAACATCTTCTTTGAAGGAGAACTATTCTGTCTTGCCCTATATTCAATTTATATTTTGAAAAGAATTTTGCAATGACTTTGTATGTTTAGGAATGTGAAAAGTTTGTACTTTGTTTTTGTAAACCTTTGTTAATGATGGAACAAGTGAATATATTTGTTAAGTGCTATTGTTAGGAAAAAAAAAAAACCTCTATTTTTCCAGGCACTACCTATTTTCATGCTGTGTGAATACAGGATGGGCTTGTGTGTGAGTTAGCAGTGGTGTTCCTATGGAAACAATACCAGGGTACTTAAAGGACAGACATGTATGAGAAATTAAAAGATAACAGCACTGAGAGCAGTGGAGGAGTGGAATTAGGCCACCTCCTGGACTTGTCAGTTTGCAGGCTTCCAGATGGCAGGAAATGCTTTGTTCTTCTCTCAAGCCATCTGTCGATCTTTAGTATGAAGGACATCACCACAGTACTGTGAACATGAATGTATTGAACACCACGTAAAAAGGCAAAATTTAGGACTTCTTACACAGTTTTATGGAAATAAAATCACACAAATCAAAGTTACAGTCTATTGTAAGGCTTTAAAAATAACGTCATGCTTTTGTGTTCGTGTGTGGTATTGTATGTACTGGAAGTGACGCCCAGAATGGTGTACAGATCAGGCCAGATGTCTCAGGCTTCAGTGGTGTGACCAGTTAATGACTTAGAATTGTCATGATTTTTTCATGTGCCATTGAAATGAATTACTTTTCTCATCTGAATTGCTTTAAAAGTAAAGGATATGCTCATAAATGATCCAGTTAGCCTGTGCATTTCTTTCATTTAAAAATAGATTATTAGCCGGGTGGTGGTGCATGCCTTTAATCCCAGCACTCGAGAGGCAGAGCCAGGCGGATCTCTGTGAGTTCAGGGCCAGCCTGGTCTACAGAGCGAGATCCAGGATAGGCACCAAAACTACACGGAGAAACCCTGTCTCAAAAACACCAAAAAAAATTTATTATATCTTTGCCAGAAGTAGAAATGTATATTATTATTTTCTACTCAAGAATTACTTAATTACATCTATTTACTATTTCTGTACAGAGTGAGAGCATGTATGGGCATGTGTGGAGGTCAGAGGACAACTTGTGGGAGTCGGTTCTTTCCTTCACCACGGGCATCCTCAGGTTAGAACTCAGGTTATCAAGCCGGCAGCAAGCACATTTACCTATTGAGCTCTCTGATTGGCCCAAGAACTGCTTTAAAGAGGAAGGTATTAGTTATTTCTGATAACTTCAGTTCAGTGCCCACTCCATCTTTGCATTGAAATATAGTATAAAACAATATAATATGAATCATTATAAAATATTTATTTACTTGTACCTACATGATGGCAGACCTTGTAAATTTTATTGGTTTCTGTTTTAGCTGCTTTTGTAAAGTCAAATTTGTGTTTTCTGGCATAGAATTTGTCTTTATGTGTTCATTCATGTGGTGGTGGTGACAGTGACCACAGATCCTTGTAGTCTCTGTACCATCAAGCTACACCTCAGCTCAGGTAGCACATAATTTTGATAGTAAATTCCTTAATCTTAACCATCAAAATACTTTTGCATTAATCTTTTAAATCTCTTTTCTCTATTTTGTAATTAGTGCCTTGTGGTGATATTTTATTTGTGCTGAAATGTGATATTTTATTTGTATGTTAATAAAGTTTGCCTGGAGATCAGAGGACACAGCCAGCCATAAACAAAAGTCAGGCAGTGGTAGCACATGCCCTTAATCTGATCACTTGGCAGGCAGGGTCTCTGTGTGTTCAAGGACACACTAGGGAACAGCCAAGCATGGTGACACATGCCTTTAATCCCAGTACCATAGAGACCTGGAGGCCTGTACAGGCAGGCAGTGACAAGGAAGTGAGGTAGCTTGGCTAAGAGCCAATGAGAGGGCAGAACAGCAAGGCAATAAAAGCCTGGGTAGACAGGAAGTAGCTCCCTTGGAAAGCTATGGCAGCGTGGTGAGTTAAGGTTAGCTGGTGGCTCTCACTATTTCCCTGATCTCTATGGCAAACTTGATTTTATTAACATACAAATAAAATATCACCACATTTCAGCACAAATAAAACATCACCACAGTGTCTCAAAGTTGATCTTTTAATGTTAGTTTTGTTACACAGGTTACTTTTACATTCTAATAAATTTTAGAACAATCAAACAATAGTTGCATGTTCCTATTAGCAAGACTATTTTGGACTGTTCTTTCGTTATTTCATTCGAATAAATATCTTTCTCCTAGTTTGTAAATATTTCATGAAAATTTACACTAATTTTCAAGGTTATATCACATTTAAATTTAGGAAATCTGTTTTAAATAAAAATCTTAATTTAGCTTTTAAAAAGTATTTGTGTGTGTGTGTGTGTGTGTGTGTGTGTGTGTGTGTGTGTGTGTTTGTGTGTATGCATGCACACACATACATGTGGATAGGTTTATGCCATGGCATGTCTGTTGTCAGGGGACAGTATTCTGAGAATCAGTTTTGCCTTCTGTCTTGTTGAGGCAGGGTCTCTCTTGCTTCTGCTGCATAGCACACTCCAAGATACCTAGCCCAGGAAGTTTCTGGTTGATTCTCATATCTCCCTGTCCTGTTTTGCTGTAGGAATGCTGGAATTACAGATGTGTGCCACCATATCTGGCTTTTTCCATGGGTTCCTGCTGGAATTACAGATGTGTGCCACCATATCTGGCTTTTTCCATGGGTTCCTGGGATTGAACTCAGGGTTTTTGGCTTGCACAGTTTGTGCTTTTATCCACCAAACCTTCTCTCTGGCTCTTTTGAATTACTAAAATGAATTAATGCATTGCTTTGAGGTTTACTGAAACTCATATAAAAACCATTTGTATTATCCAACTCATACTTAGATATCATCAGATGATACAAGACCATGGAGGAATTTGGTAGCTCATAGAATCCTTGTGAGTTGGGTGAGATTTGATTTTACAAAGGTGTGCTAATGTGAGTAATAGTGTTTCATGGGCTCTGTGCATAAGCACACACCATAGCACTGTGCATTTTTCTTATCTGAGTAGTCCTGGGGGTTGAACCCAAGACCTTGCACATGCTAAGCAAATGCTTTACTGTATAGTCATATCCCAAGCCCTAATATAGGTGCTTTCTACAGCTGGATGGAATCCTATGGTAGTAGTCTCTAGGGCCTCTCTTGTTTTGAGTCTTTGAGGGAGTATTACCATTTCTCTCTGAGGCTCTTCTAGGCAGTTGGCTTATAGAATGGGTACTTCTTCTTACCATAGAGGACTGACCCTTACTCAGTTTCTTCATGCTTTACAGCAAGTTGGTATTCAAGAATGTTGGTTGAATGAGTGGATAAATTAGTGGAGGTATGGTATGTAACCAAGACTCAGGACTGAGCTAAAAGACATTCTGTTTTAGACCCTGTATATTTTGTCCTTAGAAAATTCAAAGAGCATTTAGATTGATTCTTCAAATATTTTTGGACTAGAAAGTAGTTGCGTGGAACTATGTTAAAATTGTGCTTCTTAATTTCATCGGGATTTAATGTGCTGTCAGTAAAGCTAACTTTTCTCTGTGGATAATGGGGATTTACTTGTGGAACATTCATTTGTGTTTTAGTCCATTTTACTATCTTATTCTTCTAGCCATTAGTGAATATGTCTTAGAGAATATACACTCCATATTTAATAAAGGTCACAACTGTCTGAATTTCTCAGCTGCAGAATTACTATTTCCTATGGTAGTGTCTTAGTTAGGATTTTATTGTTGTGAAGAGACACCATGGCTGTGACAACTCTTATAAAGGAAAACATTTAATTGGGGACTGGCTTACAGTTCAGAGGTTTAGTCCATTATCATCATGACAGGAAGCCTGGTAACATGCAGGCAGACTGGTGCTGGAGAAGGAGCTGAAAGTCCCACATCTGGATCTGCAGGCAGCAGGAAGAGACTGTGATACTCTGGTCAGGCTTGAGCATCTGAGACCTCAAAGCTTAAACCCCAGTGACACACTTCCTCCAACAAGGCCGCACCTCCTAATAGCGACACTCCCTATGAGTCTGTGGGGGCCATTTTTTTCAAACCACCACAGGTAGTAAACATGCTTGTATTGTTACTTTAGATGCTGTTCATTTCAAAGAATTACATCTTACTGGTATTGACTTTATGTCAATAGTAATGGGCTCAATATTTTTCTGTAAAACATTTCTCATACTACTTTAACAAAAGTAGATTTGGTTAACTTCCTGTGAACCACATTAAAACTTCTCTTATTTCCATATTTTCTATGAACGTATTTTATGTTTTTGTCAAACTTATATAAATAGAATACGGCTACTTGAAATATGTAGTTATCAGAAAGAGAAAACCAGAGCGATAGCAAAAAAGCTAATGCCATCATTATTTAATATATCTGATGCTTTTGAGGGAAAACTTCAGAGTTTAATGATGCAACAGAGAAGTAGAAGACTCACTGATATAGTAAAGATCCTTTCTGTCCCCTGCCGTGTGTGTGTGTGTGTGTGTGTGTGTGTGTGTGTGTGTGTGTGTGTGTAATAGCAAGTGTGTACAGGTAAGAGGAGTTGGTTCTGTCCTTCTACCGTGTAGGTCCTGGGAATTGAACTCAGCTTGTCAGACTTGGAGACAAGTGCCTTACCCCCTTGAGCCATTTCCCTGCCTTTGGAAAGAGCTTTAACTTTCGTAAGTGAGGACATAAACCAGCACAGACTAATGTTTGTACAGATAGCTCTCTAGGCACCGAGCAACCTCAAGCCTTACAATGAAAATTTCCACTGTTTCTATTGAAATGCTCTTTGTTGGGGCTGTACAGTTTCACCTGGGGACAAAAGTATAATTATTAAAAAATTATAACAACACTAAATAAATGTCCTCTAGGATAGATGAAAATCAGTATAGAATGTTACTTCCACATTTCTTCATTTGTTTGAGTTATATTGTGTCTCATTTAGTCAATAATAGGTCCTGTTCTGTAGACTGCTTAGAGGTTCCTAAGCTGGTTTTTTTTTTTTTTTTTTTATGTCTGCTAGGGATTGAACCCTTGGCTACATACATACCAGGCCAGGCCTGTACTACTGAGTCACATCCTCAGCTCCATATATATTGATGAATTTATTTGTTCTGTTCATCATACACCCATTTTTTAGATCAAGCTCTGCTTCTTAAGGCCTTACTTAGCTTTTTTTCTCTCTAAGGAGATCTTCCCTGAACTACTGTGTGTAGCTTCACTCAATGTGGCACATGGTTACATTGCCTTTATGTGAGAGTGTCTTGGAGACCTTTTCTGACTTTGAGAATGGCCTAGAACCTATGACTTGATAGCAGAGAAGCATAGCACTGTAAGTGTTAGTTTAATGGATATTTTCTTCTAAGCAACTACTAATACGTAATTTATCCTATGTTATATCAGAATGTTTGACTTAGATCTGACCAGTTAGTTTCAGTAAGGCTACATTTAAATAGATTTTCATGTAGAATGCTCACTTTTATTAGCCACAGAACATCCCCTCACTGCCCTCAGACATCCACACAAACTTCTATCATCAGTCTGTCTGTCCATCGTCATCGGCCATTGGCCGTATGCTCACTTGTATATATGTGTACGTTCTTTGGCCTTCCTGGTGGCTCGGGAATGGGAAAGTGAGGCAAGAAGACTTGGTTGTAGGCTCCTGTTGATTACAAGCAGTCATTTTTAGCAGTCGGCATCTTCACACTGACTCGTAGCTGCCGGATACCAGTGCTGTAAGGTGGCAGTCTTTTTATTCGATACCTTAGAGTTATGTTCTTACTAAATAAATCCCATTTATATCCTTCTGTGCATACATAGCCATGCTGGTATAATAAAAAGTCTGAGCATGATAAACAAAATGAATTTGTATTCATGAAGCTAAATTTGATTTTCTAAATTCAAATAGTTGCTTTTCGTGTTCATCTGTGTAAATCTACAGTCTCCAAAGCAAGCTATGATGCTTTGTGCTTGGTTGCAAATGGTCTTCTTGCTGATTGGTTTGTTTTGCTCTGTGTTCCTGAGTAGAACCTGTTGCTCACTGTCAGAGGGAGGCCAATGTGGTCTTCTACTTTGGTCAGTACCTTGAAGGCAGGCAGTCTGAGAGTTTGTGCTCAAATGATGTTAGATTTAAAATCAGATTCAAAGAGGCCCAAGTTCAGAGGAATTTGGTTTTATCTGCTTGTAATGTTAGAGACAGACTGGACTGCCCAAGATGTTTAGGGTAAAATTGACCTTGCCAGATGTGATGGTGCATGCGCATAGACCCAGAGGTAGGAGATAGGACCAGGAACATATTGAGCTTAAAACAGATTGGCCTATGCAATGAGACGCTGCTTCAAAAACAAAACAAAAGTAAAACGAAGAGTGAAGTTTTTAAACAAAATAGGTCATTTTTACCTTTTCTGACCTTGCATTCTTTTATATTACTTATATATAACTCTTAGCGTTTACTTCTGAATTGGAAAGAAGACGAAAATTCTGGAAAACATTTCTGAAATTGACACCCAATGCTACAGACTATGTAGGTAAATGGTTAGTTAGTCAACAAGCCTTCAACTGGGAAGGGAAGGGACAGTGAAGGCAGTGGATGTGATCAAAGCACATCTGTATACTTACATGAAAATGTCATGTATGCTACTAAGTCTGTTTACTTTAGTTTATGGGAAAGTGGTGTTCCCGTTTACATTAGAGTAGAATGTCTTTCAATTTTAATTTTAGACAATTCTGTCATTCAAGGAAAGCCATGAGAATGTAAAGCCTAGCTGTGGTAGGCAGATAAGTTGTGAAACCATTGATAGGAAGCACTGTGCTATGAAAAATGCTCAGAAAATGTAGCTGGAGCTGGGTGTGGTGGTGTACACTTGCAAGCCCAGAAGCGCTCACAAGACGGAGGCAGGGGATCACAATTTTGAAACACACCTGCTATTTGAATCCCAGCCAAATTGGGTTCAAATTAAGACCCTGCCTTAAGATTTTATAAGAGGAACTGATACGTTTATTCATTCCTGACTCTTGGTAGCAACTTTCTCAGCAGCCCTTGGTTGTGGTAGTTCTTCTGAGTCTTTAGTGTTCCATGTTGTGTGGGTCAGATCATTAAAAGGTACTTTGTGCATTGTTTACATTCGCATCTGGATACCTAATCTAGTTGAAAACAGTTGTATCCACAGACTGCTGACATGCTCTCATGTTTGGTTTGTAGTTTGGAAATTCTTGAAGTTGCTTCATTGGCACGTTGGGAAGCTGAGGGAGCAAAAGGGCTTTGAGTGAAATTGGACCTGTGACCCACACTTGGCAGTTCCAGGAGCTTGCCTGGGAGAGCACTCTCAGGGTCACTACTTCCTTCTGTTATCTTGAGAGAGTCTTCCCTTTTTCTTCCTTCACTGACTAACCTCTGACACCCCAGGCCGGCATCTCTTTCCAACAGAGGTGAATAAACACTCTTGGTATGTGAAGATTAAAGGCCCGTGGCCCCTGCAGGTGCCCTGAAGCAAGTTTGTTCAGAATTAGTTTGGCACCTTCAATGGCAGTTTGTTTAGGATAGGAAACCAAATAGAACTCAATAGTGTATCTTGACTCTCAGCACGTAGGACTTCTGTTACAAACAACAGAAGAAAGACAAGACTGAGAGAGTGACATTTACCCTTTAAAGGAAAGTTTTTGTCTTTCTGGGCCTGATTATCTTCAAGAATCCTGAGTGAAAAAGAACATTTTAATGAAAATACTGTTCTGTCTCTGACATGGAGGAGGCCTTTGTGGGAGTGTTTGTTGACAAGAGCGGGAGCACACTGCTTTTCTGGCATGTCAGCCCTACAGGAGAAGCCAGAGGAAGAGAACACAGAGAAATGAGATTCTTATGGCTGCCGGATGCCCTGCTGTGAGTCACCGCAGGATTCGGTGGGCACCTGAGGAACACGCTCCTGTTGGAAACTCCCTTCCCTTCATAGTGGGCATCAGCTTTGTTTGAGAGTGAGAATCTCTTCAGTGAACTCCACTGTTGTAGAGACATAAAATTGAGCCACAGGACATACTGGGAGGGATGCACTGTAAGGTGCAAAGTGAGTGTCTCTGTGATGTTCAGCAGTGGAGGGCTTGGCCTATGGCATATCCAGTCTGTAACTGTGGGTGCCATTTGACAATCACAGTAAGATGATTCTGGTCCCAGATCTGGCAATCTGGAAGTAAAAGTGGGCTCAGCAAGAACGACGGGAAGGAATAGATCCATTTCCCAGCATGCACTTCTCACTGTTTGCAGAGTAAACAATAAAATATATGTTACACATTGTGTGTCACCAATATAGCTGGCTTCTGGGAGTTCAGGTGATTATATTCTGTTTATAAGTAGGTGAAAACAAAGGCAGTGTTTGGCAATAATTCTGCATTAGGCTGGTAAAATTGTATATTAAGAATCATGAGGGCTGGGGATGTAATGTAACTCAGTTGGTAGTGTGCTTGCCTAGAATGTCTGAGGCCCCAGGCTGATTCCCAGCACGGTGTAAACCAGGCATCATGGGGCACGCCTTGTAGTCCTTGCACTGGGAGGGAAGGGAAGGCAAGACGACCAGGAGTTCAAGTTCAGCTTCAGCTGTGTAGAAAGCTCACAGCCAGCCTGGGCTACAGGGACCTTGTTTCCCTTCACTTTTGTTTGTTTTTTAAGGAACCATGAAAATGCTTCTCTTTAGGACATAATTGACATCCTTAGATAGGAATACCATCATCTCATTGAAAATGTCTTGAATGATTATGTCCCTTATGAATGGCTATCAAATACATTTTATCAGTTATTTAGGATTTTTACCATAGTCAACTTTTTGAAATTTCATTGGGTATAAATTTTATTGCCATCTTCCCTTTTCTAGGAGCGATACACTTTGTTTTCCTTTTTGGGGGTAAATGTAGAATGGATTACTGACTTGAGAGTAAGTGGAAGAGGTGAAGGAGAAGAGAGTTATAGGAGCCTCTGAATTCAGTGATATTCTGATTCAGGAATATTTGTAAAGTGTGTCCTTAGTGTGGCGTTATCATAATGCTTAAAGCAGAGGACTGTCACCATGGAGACCTTGGGCAGGGCATTAATGTCCTCTGCACCTAGCCCCTTCTTTCTGTGAGATGAGTCTTTGCCAGTTTCTCCCTCCTAGGGTTGCTATGGAGATTTGTGTTAACATAAGCCCTTAGGAAGGTGCTAGCTCTTAGTACTACACATGACTGTTGTGGCTGTTGTTTGCTACATATGCCAATTGGCTTGCTTGAGAACTTAGAACTAGAGTGATGGAATTGAGTCTTCTCATTTAGAAGACTGGGTTCAAGTCCGAAAGCTAGACAAAGACTGGAGTATTTCCTTGTAAAAAGGATGTAATGGGTCACTTCAAGACATCAGTTAGTGCCCACGTGTGTGCTGTGCCCTTCTGGCTCCCTCCCTTTGCTTGGTGACATCAAGTTTGAACTGTTTATATGAGAGGGGGTTGGAGATTGTGATTCTTAAAGGGATCTGATCCAGGAAGATAGCTAGTTGTGGTTCCTACAATCAAGGACTTGAACTATAGTCCACATAGAAGCCTGGGCTCACGGAACTGCCTACTCAAAGCTGGACCAAGGAACAACTTGAACAACTTCTTCTGCCCATTGAGTCAGTACACAGCTAACCTGGGATTTCCTAGCATTCACCAGTCTTTTGTTGCAATTAATACTCTTGTTCACCTAGAGAAGATTTGGAAGACAGTTATCTGTCTGGTGCCACCAAATATGTTGTTAGGATTGAGGTTCTGTAGGCAGCAAGCCCAGTTGTTTTTGAAGGACATGCAGCCGGTCCAGCAGTCATACACCTTTCCTGTTGTGGGCTGTATTTGGCTGTTTCCAGTGGCATGTATGCCCAGACTTTCAATTACAGCATTACAACTAAAAGATGGATACTGTGTTTTGATGGTCTATCTTTCAGCTGTTCTTAGTTTAAGTTTTCAAATTGCTGCTCTTATTTTTCAGTATTTCTGGTCAGAAATGTGTGTTTGATTTTTGTCTGATCCATCCTTTTTGCAGTGGGGTGGGGCTTAGGGCAGTTGTGTAAGTATGTGATTTATTCATTTGGCTTGACCCAGTTAGCCTGTAGCTAGCTGAATTGATTGATCTAATTCATGTCACTATTTTTTCTTCTTCCCCAATAATGCTGAACTGGAGCAGAACCAGTTATTGTGAGAGTGCTCTCTTCTAAAGCGCAGATGATTATTTACATAGGAGATTTATGTACACTACTTGCATTTTAATCTTGTGGTAGGCGAAGTGTAGCTTTGTAAAAGGCACATTTTTCCCCCCTTGGCTTGGCTTTCTGGTATGAAAATTGATCTGTTAACTAGCAATCAAAATAAAAATCTTTAAATATATTCACAACTGTTATGTGGCCAATTTTGTATTATACTTGTGAAGGAAATAGTAATAATGATATCAATAATAATGATAAAAATTTAATATTTATTTTAACCTTTACTTTGTGTAAGTTGCTAGCTTGAGCTTATTGTGTCAAATAACACCAAGTTTAGGAGAAATAACTGCTGTTATTTCTACATAGCACAGTCAGATGACTATGGTTGACAATATTTAAGTCCATGCATCAGAACACCTAGTAAACTTTTGAGTAGTCCTAACACAAATGATAGATGGTTGAGGTGATGGATATGGTAGTTACCTAGTTCTTACTACAGACTGAATGTCTAGATCAAAATATATATTATCCTGTAAATATCTATAACTGTATGACAACAAAATATATGTAAATTAAAAACAATTCACACTAACCAGTACATTAGAAGTAGGCATTGTTATTAATTTTTTATAGGTGAAATAAGAAAGTCTGACATACACTAGCAAGTTTTTTTAGTCAGTTTTGTTAGTCCTGACTTCAGCATGGGGACTATTGGTCTCTATTCTGTTTTTATTACCTTTCATGTTATAAATTGTCTTGGCAGAAAGTAGATGACACATTCAAATGTGGTAGTTGAAACAAACTGTGTGTGCACATGTAAGAAACATTTATAAGAGATGGAGGTGCATCTTGATGACACCAATGAAGCTCATTATTTCCACACACCAAGGGATAGCATTATGATTTGATCCTAACAGAGTAGCTGTAACTACGCAGAGGGCTGCCTGACATGGTTCTTGTCTTAGGTTGGATTATTTATCAACCTTGGTGATAGTCGGGAGGGAGTTGGAGAATGAGAACCTGGAACCCGTGTTCCTTCCTCTTCAGGCTCTTGCCAACCCTCCTATTTGGCCAAACTCAACTGGAAGTCAGAGGAAGAGGGATCCTTGGATGTAGTGGTCAGTTTCTTCTGGCCAGGATTTAATTGGAAACAGATGGAAAATTTGCAAGGAAAACAGAAAATATCCAGTTCTCAGATGCATTACTGAGAAAATAGTTTCTCAGTGTCAACAAAAATGTCTCTAAATCTTTTAACCTACTTCTTTTCCTAGTTATGGTAAAGAGAATGTAGTTAGTTGCCAGAGTTACCTTTAGGATTTTGGACAGATTAACTCTGGAAACACTTTTCCTTTCCCCATCCCCTACTTTAAAAAATATGAATAACATTTCTAATACTGTCCCATGTTTGGTAGATTTAATAGTGATTTACAAAATAGTCATACATTTTGAGTATTTAATAACACTTAGGTATATCCACATTTTACCTTTCTTATTACCTCTCTTCTTTCCCAAATCTTTAGCTGCCCTTCTCCCTGCCCCCAGACCCAGGGCCTATTGCATGTTAGCTTGGAGTTTCACTACTGAGCTGTTGTGTACCCTTATCCTTTTCTGTTATTTTTATTTTGAGACTGTGTCTTAGGTTGCTTGAGCCTTGTTTCTTTTTAACATGGTATACTGGTAAGTAAAGCTCTCAGCTTTTGAGAAGATTTGTTTATCTTATGCCTACTTTGGAAGGCTATTTTTGCTGGGTATAGAATTCCAGTTCCTTACTAGTCATAGTCTTTTAGGACTTCTACTGGTCATCTGGATCCTGTAGACACTATTGAGAAATGAGGTGTTTAGTATATGTTTTGAATCTTTACAGTTTCTTTTTTTGGGTGGTTTAAATAATAATTAAAAAAATTAATCTAACTTTGTGTGTACATGCGTGTGTGTGTGTGTGTGTGTGTGTGTGTGTGTGTGTGTACATGTGCGTATGTGCCCTGAAACTTATTTGGAGGTTAGAGGACAACTTGTAGGAGATGGTTTCTTTTTGCATATCGTGAGGTTCTGGGGATTTAACTCAGGTTATCAGGCTCGGCACAAGCACCTTTTTATGCTGATTTATCTTGACTGCCCCTTAATTTTTTCAACTTCGATTTTCAGTATTTTTATTAAATAGGTTCAAGGTTATATGTTTATTCTCAGCTTGCTACTTTCTATAGTCTTCCTTAAAAAGAGTAAAAAAGACTGGAGCATTAAATATTTGTTTGAAGAATGTATAGTTCCTCTTTTTAAATTAAACAGCATGTGTGTAGAAAGTCAGAGGATACTTTGGGAGTTGTTTTCTCTTTCTGCTATGGGTTCTGGGTATAAACCAGATTATGAAGTTTGCAAGGCAATTGCTTTCGTCAGCTGGGCCATCTCTCTGCCCCCTGGCTCCTCTTTGGTAGCTTTACACGTTCCCTTTTAACATTGATTTATAATTCCTGGGCCCCATGTGTAGCCCAAGTTGGCCTTGGTTCATGCCTGCTTTCCTGACTTGTCCTCTCTAGTACTACCATGCCAGGCAAACATGGATTCTTACCAGAATGGTAGTAATTATGGTGGAAGCCACCTGGAAAGGCCAAGGAAAATATAACAAGGTTTCTTTTCCTTTATATGGGACTGCCCTTGTTCATCCCCAACACCATGTAAACAAATTATTACCTATTATAGTTTAATAAAATGTAATATAAACTTATTAGCCTTTGTCTTGTAATTTCATGATTAATAATGCATTTTACATGCCAGGTCAGCTGCCCCCCCTCCACCCCACGCCCCTGCCACATGCCTTCTCTTTAAAATTTTGGAGACAGGTATAGTTGTTTGAATGAGAATGTGGTCTCTAGGCCTAGCATACTTGGTCCCAAGTTGGTGGAACTGTTTGGAAGAGATTTGAGAAGTGTGGCCTTGCTAGAGGGAGTGTGTCAATGGGGACAGACTTCAAGTATATAGTTTTGCCCAGTCTCTGCTCCATGTTTACAGTTGAAGATATGAGCTCTCGCTTCCCCTTCCTGCTGCTGTGTCTGCAGCTTGTGACAGTGCTTTGCCATCCTGGCCATGGTGGACTCTCATCCCTCCGGAACAGTAAGCGCAAATAAACTCTCCGTTTTGTAAGTTGACTTAGCAGAAAAGTAACCAACATGCAGCGTCTCACTCAAGATGTCCAGCCTCTAGTTTGTGATCCCCCCGTGTCAGCCTCCTGAGTGCTAGCATCGTGAGTGTGTGCAGCCCTGCTCAGCTGACAAATGCTTGTTGATGAGGAGTATGCCAGTTTTGAAGCGTTATCTAAAGTTAAGGATTTTGAAAATGGTAGAAGATTGTGATTTAAAAGGACAAGTTATTTTATCTAATGAAGTCGTAATTAAGGCCATCATACTACTGAAGTATTTTTCATTCCACACATCAAAATCATTTTATATTTTTATTACTGAAATCTTCATAGTATTCCTATTATTCAAAATAAAAACATGGGGGAAAAGGAAGCAAAGAAAAGGAAAGTTTTTGTAACTTTAAAATATGTCTTTTTTGTAGTTATTAAACCATCTTAGACTAAAAACGAACTGCTTTTCTTTTGATTCTAATCGGAAAGGTTTGTGTACTGAATGCTGTCAGCCAGATGTTTGAATTCTTAGGTTGATGTTGCAGGGTGGAAAGTATCTGAAGCGTTTTCAGTTCGTGAAAGGTTATGTTGTGAAAAACTTGTTTTGTAAGAGTAGACATACAAAAAGCATGCGCCTCTGTTATTACCTAGAATCCAATAAGAGATAGCTTTGCAAAAGATTCCCACATGTGTGTGGGAGTTGTTGTCACAGTCAGGTTGTTTTAAATACTAGTGTAATTTGCTTCATATTTTTAACATTAAAAAATCCCCTCAATTTCTATCTTCATGTGACTCTAGCATGATGTATTATAGAAGAAGTATAAAATAAGGTATTTTGGCAGATAATTGAGATAGCAAATTTTATAAGCAGTCTATTGAATGAAATGATATTTGTAGGAACAATCCCTGTGAGCAATGTCTGTGAAGAGTCCTAAAGCTGTGGAGTGGGGTATCCTGTCCTAGACATCATAATTAAGAAAATAAGATCTTAAACAGTCTGGTTATTGATAGTCTGTAGCTGGAGAGCTTCTCTCCAGGTCCCACCAAGCCCCCGCAGTCCCACAGCCCACATATAAAATAATCACTCAGACGCTTTATATTACTTATAAACTGTATGGCCGTGGCAGGCTTTTTGTTATCTACTTCTTTTTATCTTAAATTAATCCATTTCTATAAATCTATACCTTGCCACATGGCTCGTGGCTTACCAGCATCTTCACATGCTGTTTGTCATGGCGGCGGTTTGCAGTGTCTCTCTCTGCCTTCCTGTTCTCTCATTTCTCCTCTCTGTTAGTCCCGCCTGTACTTCCTGCCTGGCCACTGGCCAATCAGTGTTTTATTTATTAACTAATCAGAGCAATTTGACATACAGACCATCCCACAGCAATAGTCACCAGTGATTGCAGTGACTGTAACCTTGGCTCTCATTTGGTCACATGTATTTGCCTCTAGTGTGTCATCTAGCTGTGTGCATGCAGTAACAAGATTAAGATTTTTCTTTTTTTTATAGCCTGTCTTTATTGGATAAGAAGTGATGCAGTGTTTTGAAGTCTTTTGAACCCCAAGGGTGTTTACAGTCTATAGTAATAGTAGTAGCAGATATAATTAGCAACCATAAAGAAAGCCTTTTTCATTCCTTGCCTAGAAGGGTACATGCTTTATGTGATTTTTATATTCATGGCTTGTCATAAATCATGTGGAATTTTAAATAATCTTTACTAGTAATCAAACATGCTCTAAAAATATCCTCCTTAGTATAGTCTTTGCTTTAGCAAATATTTGTTTTATAGAAATTTCTTAGTTTTAAAGACAGACAGACATAGAAAGTATCCTGTAACAAAAAGTGTTACCAACTCAGGTTATGTCTCAGTACATCTGGATGATTTATGTATTGCTGAATGTGATTATAAAAGTAGCAGGTTTTGTAGAAGTCTGTAAATGAAGATAGCATTGTGTGATAATAGAGCTATTCATCCTCTTCAGTTTGTCTTGAATTTTGTTGCAAATTGTTATTTTATAATATCCAAAATTCATATTCTAAAACAAACCAATGGCAAGATATTGTTAGCAGGTCTGCAAAGTGGCCTCACTTAAAGAGCGACAAGTCCCAATCAGGTGAAATAAGTGACCTGTGTCCTTGAGAGTGTCTGTGTAAGCAAGCAGGTAGGATTGAAGATGCACAAGCAATACATGTATACATGGCATCTTCTGCCTGCTGAAAGTGTGTTCTCAGGACCTTGAGCATCTGGGTGACTGTAAACCTCTTAGAACAGCCACTATTTAGAGGTACAGCAGTATAGCAGTGTGCTCCCCAAAACTATGGAATGAAGTTAGCAAAGACTGAGTTTGAAAGATGTGGCCCATCACAGCCTTCTCTGCTCTTCTGAGGGGAGATAGCGTAGAACTGAAGAGTAGACTTGTTCTCCAAGGGGAACTGGGAAAGCAAATTTCCAGGTTTAGTTTTTAGTGGTTGTCCTAAACTTTCAGGCAATCATAGAATAGATCAAGGGTGAACATCAGTGAGTTTTGAAAGCTATTTCAACTGCATTGTACTCAAGAATTATTATTGCTAAGAGTTATCATAAGATTAGGTACTAAAGTTTTAATATTTGGCATTTTATGAATATAGAGCTACAGAAAAGCACCATTTATACCAATTCTGTACCCAAGAACTGTCATTTCTTACTGAATTTTGAAGGCTCTAGTGAGAGTCTTCATATCAGTCAGTTGATAATATACTTAAATCACATGGAGGTATTTTTATCTTGTGTATGTGTACATGTATGTAATGTGTGCATGGTGTATGTGTGTATCACTGTGGATGTGCCAGAGTGTGCATGCAGAGGTCAGGGGACAGCTTTGGCCTTGGTCCTTGCTTTGCTGGCCTCCTTTCTCTTTGTGAGAGTGTTGAGACGTGTACAGTGGCTCTGGCTCTCCATGAGTTCTGGGCATCTCCAATCCTTTTCTGGCAGTTTTGGGAGACGAATGGATCTCTTCCTGGAATTTTGAAAATGCATTCTCCAAATCAATGTGTTATGAGAGTTGTTTTAAAAAGGCCATAGTGTTTGTTCTCAATCCCAGCAGGGTTTCTCTGGGGAAAATGAGATGATTCCCTATCTGACTTATGCTTGTTTGGAGCCACTATTCACACATAGATGGGGATAATGAAGCATTTTCTGAAGCAATGTAAGCACTGCCATTACATTTATGCACAGTGTATGATGAAGCGTTAGTTGCTTTATGGCTCAGTGGCACAGACCTAGATATGAAGCCTTGAGCTTATTTCTCTCAGTCTGAACTTTCTCATTTGCAGGATGGAAGTGATAATAATGATGGTCTAAATCAGTGGTTCTCAACCTGAGGGTCATGACTCGTTTGGTGTTCAAACAACCCTTTCACAGGGGTCATGTAAGACCATTGGAAAACACAGATATTTACATTATAATTCATAACATAGCAAAATTGCAGTTATGAAATAGCAATGAAAATAATTTTATGGTTGGGGGTCACCACAAATGAGGAACTGTCTTAAAGTGTGGAAGCATTAGGAAGGTTGGGAACCTCTAGTCTAAACCCTACTTCTCCATAGCAGTGATTTTTAGGGACACTGGACTGTGAGGGTCTTTAAATGTCATGGACCGTGGGGCTGCAGGGTCACCAGCTTCCTGTTTTATAGGTGATTCTCAGGTGATTCTAATACATTGCTAAACTTGAGAACAACTAATTTAGACTAACTTAAAATCCACAGTTTGAGCTAGATTATTCTAGCTGCTAGAAGGTACATTAGTTCATTGGCTTGGCTACTCCATTTTGCAAGTGAGTAAACTCAGACACAAATAGAGGGTGTCTGTCCTGGTTCTTTACACACACACACACACACACACACACACACACACACATTTGGTCAACCTGACATAAATAAACCAGTGTCATCTGGGAAGATGGAACTTCAACTGAGAAAATGCCTTCTTCAGAGTGGCGTGTGGCATGTAGGCATGCTTTGGAAACATATGACAGTGGACCAAACCTGGACTATGAAATCAGGAGAACAGTTTTTGGCATTTGAGTTGAAATTTATTGGCTGAGTTAACTTGAACTATGTGATGATTCCTTTAAAGAGGAGAGGGGTGTAACACTTCCAAAGGGAAGTAGAGGGTGACTATTCCACAGAACTAGATGCGGGCGGGGCACTGGGGTGGAGGCTGAGGAGGTAGATGGTGGAGGCAGTGTGCAAGGTTGGGAGGTTTCTCGTGGGGCCTGGTGAGATCAGCATGCAGCAAATCTTATCAATGTTCATAGTATTTTGATTTTCAAATGAGAAATCATTGCAGGCTCCCATTACAGGGAGTGATGTGATCAGATGGGTATTTTAAAGAGGATTACGTTTGTGAACTAGTACCTAATTGTGTTACTGCTCTTGCCGTAATCGAGTGCTCCCAGCACACTAGGCCTGCCGGCGTCCGCCTGTGCATTAGTGCTTTTCTCTCTCACTGTTATTCTTACTTTGTATTGTTTGAAAGCTGTTCTGGTTTTTCTTCTAAAAGATGTCTATGTATTAACATTTTGGTGGCTTAAAAACAGTTTTCTACTGATATTCTTTTATTCAATAGAATGTAATAAAACTTGTAAGGCATACATTTTTCCTTGTGACATATTAGAAATGTTTTAGTTTTGGAAAGAATAATGTAGTCCATAGACATTTGCATTTTTGTTGAATTAACTCTCATGCAAAAAGAAGTTTCTTGCCAATGTCTTAACACTGTCACATTTACGGTGACATTTGTGTTCACATAAACTTCCTTCCTGATGCCTCTCTGACTTAAATGCCTTTCTTCTGTCCATTTCTTTTACTCTCATTTGACTTCAAATCCTCCAGGGAACTTTTTTCAATTCTCAGGGTTAATGTTTTATGCTTCTTTTTAAATGTTGTTTCACTGTATTCCTTCAATATGGTGTTTTTAAAGATAAATTTTATTGTTTTAGTTATGTGTCTGTGTGGGTGTGTGCGCATGTGAAGGCAGATGCCGATGGAGGCCAGAGGCATCGGCTCCTTCTAACCTTGAGTTATAAGAGGATTGTTAGCCACTTAATGTGAGTACTGCTAACTGAACTTAGTCCTCAATAAGAGCAGTATGTGCTCTTAACCACTGAGCCAAATAGACTGCACGCAGTCCAAGCACTGTGCAAGCTGAGGCAGGGGAAATCTTGAGTTTGAATTAGTTTTGGCTGTTTATGAGATTGTTCAAAAAAATAAAATGTTGTAGGTTTTTGCTCTTTTTGGTGGGGCCTGCCACCCAGCTCTCAAATAAATCACACACGGAGGCTTATTATTACTTATGAATGCCCAGCTTTAGCTTGGCCTAATTTCTTGCCAGCTTTCCTTATTTTAAATTATCCTGTCTACCTTTTGCCTCTGGGATTTTCCTGTTCTCTTACTTCTGTAAATCTTACTCTTAGTCTGTGGCTTGCTGGTTATGTAACTGGGTGGCTGGCCCCTGACGTCCTCCCTTTCTCTGGTTCCTCACTCCTCTCCCTTTCCAGATTTTCTCCCTCTCTATATTCTCTCTGCCTGCCAGCCCTGCCTGTCCTTTCTCTTGCCTTGCTATTGGCCAGTTCTTTCTTAGACCATCAGGTGTTTTAGACAGGCACAGTAACACAGCTTCACAGAGTTAAACAAATGCAACATAAACAAAAGTAACACACCTTAAATTTCTACTACGTTTCCCCCTTTTGTCCAAATAAAAATAAAGGTTTTTAACTTTAACATAGTATAACTACATACAACAAAAGCAATTATCAAGTGGGAATTACCCCCTAAATGATAACAAACATCTATAACCCACCAAATAACCAACAGCCACCCACACCCCCCAGTTCTTGGGAATGTGGGCATAGTTTCTCCATACTTCTTCCTGCTGTCTGTGGATGAAGTATCTTTAAGATCCCAGAGAGAAAATTTTGAGATAATGATCAAGTCCTGGGAAGACCAGCAATAACCTTTGCTGATAGATATTACCTGTCAAGTTTCAGGAGGTCTTGCCTGATTAAACCTTATCCATATTAACGCTGAAGGAATCTACACCCTCTCATCTCCTCTGGGAACAAAACTCCAAAGCATTTTTGATTTCCATTTGACAAATATATTTTTTTACTTTAAAAGTTAAGGCATTCCTAAAGTATGTAGGCTGATTTATTTTATCAATCCCTCTTTCAATCCCATGTCTCTTAGCAGCTGTTCTTTGCTTATGACCATTCAAAAAATTCAAAATCAACACAATATACAGGATCCAAACTCCCTGTGTATTTCCCATCTTTACATGGCTTATTTTTTTTATTGTACTTTCCTCTTTAAAGGCTTTATTATTTTTAAACTGTTTCTTTTTATGACTGTCCATACCCTTTTTCTTTTTTTTCTTAAGCCTATGCACATTGTTAAACACACTAGAACCCGTTTAGAGGTTTTTCCCTCTGGATCTCTTTTACTGCATATCTTTTAGCCTTTTTTGACTGTAGGAGCAAACTTTTAAACTGATAAGGTACACCTGGATTCTCCCTGTGAGAGGCTCTCAGCTGGCTCCACACACTTCTCCAGTTGTGAAAGCCAAGCATGAAATTTGAGGCCGTTCAAATTGTCTGACCGGAACTGCATTCAACCTTCCAAAAGCTCTAGGATGCTGATGCTTGTGCTGTGGCAGGCGTTTACTTAGTTTTTTGTTCCTACTTAACATACTAGCTGCTCACAGGCTGACTGGCAGAAACTGTCTGGCAGAAACTCTTAAAGGACCTGTATACTTTTTTTTTGTTCAGCTTTCTCAGGCTCTAGATGGATATTCAAGCCCCACATTGGGCACCATTTTGTTGTTAGGGGGTTTGGGGCTCTTTTGGGGGGGCCTGCCACTCAGCTCCCAAATAAATTCACACACAGAGGCTTATTATTACTTATGAGTGCCCAGCCTTAGCTTGGCCTAGTTTCTTGCTAGCTTTCCTTATTTTAAATTATCCTATGGTGATATTTTATTTGTGCTGAAATGCAATTTTATTTGTATGTTATAAAGTTGTCTGGAGATCAGAAGTCACAGTGAGCCATAAGTGAGAGTCAGGCAGTGGTAGCACACACCCTTAATCCTATCACATGGCAAGCAGAGTCTCTATGGTCAAGGACACATCCAAAGCAAGGTGACCTGAACTTTTAATCCCAGTACCAACCATAGAGACCTGGAGGTCTGTATAGACAGGCAGTGACGAGGAAATCATGTAGCTGGGTTTAGAGCCAATGAGAAGGCAGAACAGAAAGGCAATAAAAAGACAGGACACAGGAAGAAGGCCTCTCTCTCAGGGGAAGGACAGCAGCGAGTGGTAAGATAAGGTGGTCTTAGCTCTTGGCTACTGCTCGATCTCTGGGTTTTTAACTCTGCATTTGGTTCTGTGTTTCTTATTTATTCTTATTCTGTTTAGAATTTCATCTACATTATCCTGTCTACCTTTTGCCCCCGGGCTTTTCCTGTTCTCTTACTTGTGTAAATATTACTCTTACTCTGTGGCTTGCTGGTTGTATAGCTGGGTGGTTGTTCCCTGATGTCCTTTCCTTCTCTGGCTCCTTCTCCATCTCCTCTCCCAGTTTTCTCCGTCAATATAGTCTCTCTGCCTGCCAGCCCCGCCTGTCCTTTCTCCTGCCTCATGATTGGCCATTCAGCTGTTTATTAGACCATCAGGTGTTTTAGACAGCAAAATAACACAGCTTCACAGAGTTAAACAAATGCAACATAAACAAAAGTAACATACCTTAAAATGTTCTACTATAACAAAATAAAACCACATCAGAGTAGCATAGGGTATAAGCCTTTTCATCTCTTAGTCACTGGAGAGGACTCTTCTAAAACTAGAGTAGAATATAATTGTTTTCAAAAGAAAATGAAATCCATCACTCTCACTTTTGCAATGGGATCTTCTCTTTATAGCCGTTGTTGAGTCAGTTCTTACACAGCCCAGGAGGGCCTCAAACTCAATCTTCCTGCCTCAGCTTCCACAGTACTGATATTATATTGTATGTCTCCACACCCACCATAGTGTTAATTTGAAAGTACTATTTTGAACATAACATTGTGTAGCTACATAGTGAATGTGAGTAGAGAATGATAATCTTTGTTTTTAGGTGTGATGTAGAAACAGGGAGAATGAGCAAATGCATGGTGGCTCCTCACTTGGATCTTCTGGTGACCTTCCTATGGTGGGGTACAGTCTACAGTACTTGCCAGATACCCACAGCTCTAGAATACCCTTCTTAGTACCTCACAGTCACTGAGCAGTTTCCCCTCTTCATCCCATTCGAGAGGAAGACGTTCCTAGCTGATGGCAATGCCTGTACGCTGACCATTGCGATCTTCTGCAGGAACTCCCCAGCCCGACTCCTGTGCATATCATAGCTGTGCTCTTATGTCCAACCTAACTGCTCTATTTATTTCTAGTTTTAGTTTTTGATATGGAGTCTACGAAGATCAGGTAGGTCTTGGAACTTCAGATCTGTCTACCTCAGCCCCAGTGCTGAGACTGTAGCATATGCTTCACCCTTGACCCAATTTGATTCTTGATTTTCCTGCTCATTTTTTTTCTCCACAGCACCAGCCACTGTTGAGTGCACTGTGTGTTTATTTGTTTTTGTTTATTGCTTTCCTCTCCTCCTTAGAGTGTGAGCTCCTGGAGCTAGAACTTTTTGTGTCTTTTCTTCACTGATATTCTCACTCTGGAACTGTGCCCGCCACATCCTTGTTACTCAGTAGATTCTCATTGAGTGACTTGTTCCGGCTCTTAGTAAAAGCACTTTCTCTGAACATGCCACACTCTGGTGTGTGTGTTCACGGAGAGCTCTGTCGTGGTGCCACACTCCCCCGTCACTTCTCCTTCTGTGTCACCTCCTGTGGAATGGGTGCTCTCCCTCCTGTTGGAGTTTGATGGTCTTCTCTTGTTTCCGGAGTCTCCCTTGACATGTCTTTGCCACCACTACCCTTGCAGTGCTTTGACAGGAGTGCACAGAGCAGCTTGTGTGTCTTTAGCCTCTAGGATGGTATCTGGACATAGGTGCTAGCTGATTTTTACAACAGTGAATGAAGCTATAGTGAGTAAGCCCTTCTAAACACATTCTGTGTCCAAAGTAAAAAATAGACACTTCTAAGAGTTACATCATTTTCTTTTTTTTCTAGTTAGCAATTTCTTGTTTAGTCTGCAAATATAAATTAGTCTGATTTAATAGCCTTATGTAGACTGTCGTGAGTCTAATAAAAGAACAGGTTTGTCTTGAGTCTTGATGAAAAGAAATATCGTTACTACAAAGGAATTTTGTTCAGTTCCATTTATAACCCTGTAATTTCTGCAGTTTTTTTGACTACTTATTTTTGCAGAGTTCATGCTACTGTGATGTCTTTGGAAGCTGGCCTTGGTCCCTCCATTTTGCTTGTACATTTCCTGGGCATTCTAATTACCACATCTCTCCCTTAAATGACCCACATTCTTGATTATTAAGAGTAATGGTGGGTAGCAATAATAACTGAGTGTCGTTTACCAAGCCTCAAATTGCACCTTAAAAATCATTAAAATTTTTCCTTCTTTGGAAGTCAGCCTGGAAGAGCAAGGAAAAACACCTTAGGAAATTTAGATTCTAGATTTGCTTCCTCTCGGCACGACACTTTTGTGTTCAGTGTGAGCTGTGTGCACCAGACTACAGTAATAGGAAGCTTTTTCTGAGAAGTGGTTATGCAGAAAAGGGCCAACAGAGCTTAATTGTTTCTAAAATTTGAAAACGTAACTCCTTGACACATACTTTAGAAAATTACGCCAGTGGTTTTTTCTTAATGTCAGACTTATTTTTGTATAGCAGTAAGTGAGTTTGTTGGAGAAAGCAGGAGTGGGCAAGATGACTCAGTGGTGAAGCACTGCTCTGGTGGGCCTGACTTCCCTAGTTCAATCCCCAGAACCTCTGTGAAGGAAATAACTCACTTGACAGACTTGTCCTCTGACCTCTACATGTATATCGTGGCACACCCTTATACAAAAACAGTAGTATTAGTACAGCAGTAAGCATGGTCGTTCAAGCATCTCTGTGGTAACATATAGAGTCCTTCGTGTATATGTCCAGGAATGGTCTAGCTGGATCATAAGACAGTTTCATTCTCAATATTTCTATTGAGAAATCTCCAGGTTGCTTTTTTTTTTTTTGGTTTTTCGAGACAGGGTTTCTCTGTGTAGCTTTGCGCCTTTCCTGGGACTCACTTGGTAGTCCAGGCTGGCCTCGAACTCACAGAGATCCTCCTGTCTCTGCCTCCCGAGTGCTGGGATTAAAGGCGTGCGCCACCACCGCCCGGCCTCCAGGTTGCTTTTATAAATGGCTCTACCAGGGTACACTCCCTCTGGGAGTGAGTCAAGGTTCCTGTTTCCCTGGCTAGCATTTGTTGTCTGGCAGTGGGGCGGGGGGGGGGGGGGGGGGGGGGGGGGTGTCCCTGCAAGTGCTACACCTGAGGCAGGAAGGAAATCTGATTCAACACAACTTAGTCAGCCTGTGTTGGTTCAAACTTTTGGAGTGTCACCTCGAGTTTATTTTTGTCATATCTAAGCACAGCACAACTTTGGACAAAAGTTTCCTTGTGACAGTTATCACACAAAGCTTAAGGCCTGACTACACTGAAACTCCTTTGCAAAGTACCTGTTCCCTCTTCCATAAGAATGCATTCTGAAGCCGGGCTGTGGTGGCGCACGCCTTTAATCCCAGCACTCGGGAGGTAGAGCCAGGTGGATCTCTTTGGGTTCGAGGCCAGCCTGGGCTACAGAGTGAGTTCCAGGAAAGATGCAAAGCTACACAGAGAAACCCTGTCTCAAAAAACCAAAAAAAAAAAAAAAAAAAAAAAAAAGAAAAAAGAATACTTTGCTCAGGATAAGGATCTAGGGAGGAAGGGTCTGGAACAAGCATCATAGTAGACTGTTTTACAAAGTACATGGGACCTCTTTCATAAGAATGGGTTCTATTGACTGAGAAACAATACTCAGAAGTCTGGGATAAACATGATAGTCTGGGGCATTGGGTGAGGCTAGGCTCTACAAATAGCAGAAGATCACCATGTTATTAACTACCTCCAACCCCAGCCTTCTGGGTGGAAGACAGGTGTAAATCCTTTCCATTGCAGAGAAAAGCCTGCCAGTTTAACTTCTTGGTTTCTGTAGTGTTATCTGGGAGCGTGAGGACCTCATGCCCTCTACAGCTGTCCTTTGTTTTCTTATCGAAAGCCTCTGAAAGGGGTGCAGTAGTGTGAAAGTTTTAATCAACCTAACACAATCTAGACTTACCGAGGAGAGCAGCCTCCGAGGCATTATTTTGATTACATTAGTTGATGTGGGAAGACTGGTCCACTATGGGCAGCACCGTTCCCTGGATTTGGGATCCTAAGCTGTGTAAGGATGGAGACGCAATGTTGAACAATAGCCTGCTTGCATTAAGCCATTGCCCTGTGCTCTTGACTGTGGCTGTGATATGGCCACTTGCTTCAGTTTCCTGCTACCTTGCCTTACCCCAGTGATGAACTGTGACCCGGAATTACCAGCCAAGCAAACTTTGTCTCCTTAAGTTGCTTTAGCCAGGAGAATTTTACTACAGCAACGAGAAAGGAAATTCAGACAAGAACTTCCAAAGTTGTTTTAATTTGACATTTCCTGATGGCTAAAGATAGTGACTGAAGATTTCTAGCGCCGGGTGTGGTTTCCGAATTGTTGAGCATGTCTAAGGTTCAGTTAGACATCTCCTGGTTACCATCAAGGTTTGTTTGCCCTACTGCACCCTTAGGACATGCCTACTGCACCCTTAGGACATGCCTACTGCACCCTTAGGACATGCCTACTGCACCCTTAGGACATGCCATGCTGGTTGTTGTTGTGGTTCATAGTCATAGCTGAGTAGAACTTGGTGATTTCCCTCCTTTGGAAGTTTGCATGGTGCCTTCTGGTGCTGTGAAAGCCAGTCCTCAGGGAGGAGGCCTTCAGATTAGTTCTAGCTCATGGGCCCTGGGCCTCCATCTGAAGTGAATGGTTCTTCAGCATAGGGACTTACCTTCTATGCCTGGGGTGAGGGGTGCAACCCAGGGCAGTAACGTAGCCTGTAATGTTCTTGGAGTGTCTTGGACAACCTTGACCAACAGTTTGAAAGAGGGCTTCTAAAACTTGGTGTTGGTGTTTTGTTAGATGGTCTTTGGCTCTTGGAGGGTCCGTGGTTAGCCCAGATGGGAAATTTTCATTTAAACTTTATGTCTATGTATGACTTAAGTGTATTATAGTTGTTTTTAGCTAGATAGTTAGCAGTATGATTCTTTATTATTTTCCAGACATCTTCAGTATTATTTTAACCTCTTCCTCTTTCTGTATTTATTTCTCCCCACCGATTTAGAGCTCCCATATCCCCCATCAGGTCATTTGTACCTTACTGTTCCTCTCTATTGATCCTCCATCCTCTTAACCAGTCAGTAATCTAGTTTCACTTTTCTGCTTCCTACAGGTACTTCAGAATAGGTACTCACATCTGAAAATTTGCAACTAGGAGCCTCAGACAAGAGAGAATAAGTGATATTTGTCTTTCTAGGTCTGTTTATCTCACTCAATATGATCTTTTCTCCTTTCATATACTTATCTGCAGTGTTAGTGATTTCATTTTTCTTTACAGCTGAATAGCATTCCATAGTATGTATGGACCACATTTTCATTGTCTGTTGCTTTAAGGACATTTTGGTTGTTTATATTTCATGACTGTTGTGAATAGAGCAGCAGTGAACATCGCTGAGCATGTGCCTGTGAGTAGGAGGTCTAGTTGGGCATATTGTGAAGGACTGGGATAGCTGGGTCATATGGCTTCTTTCTTTCTCCTTCTTTCTCCCCTCCCTCCCTCCTCCTCCTCTTCTTCTAATTTAGAGAATTCTCCACACTTATCTCCAGATTGACCACACTAGTTTGTAGTCCCATCAGCAGTGAATGAATGTTACCTTTGCACACACTTTCTCCAGCATTTGTTATACATTGTTTTGTTGGTCTTTGCCATTTTGACTGGGGGTAAGATGCAATCTCAAAGTTGTTTTGATTTGTATTTTCCCAATTGCTAGGGATGATGAACATTGTAGCTAATTCTTTTTCTTCTTTTGAGAACTCCCTGTTCATGTCCCATGCCTAATTTTTGAATGCATCATTTGGTATTTTGAATTCATTATATATTCTGGATGTTAGTCCTTTGTCAGATAGATAGCTGGCAAAGATTCTCTCCCATCCTGTGGGCTTCCTCTTTAGTCAATTGATTGCTGCGTTAGCTGTGTGGAGGGTTCTAAGTTTTATGAAGTACCACTTGTTAATTTGTAGGCTAGTGGAATCCTATTCACAAAGTCCTTTCCTACACCTGTATGCTGTGGGGTACTGCCTAGGTTTTCTTCTGGCAGTTTTAGTGTTCCAGATTTCACATTTAGGGTTTTGATCCATTTAGAGTTAGTTTTGTAAAGGGTAATGGATAATATTCTCCCTCAGTTTTCATAAATAACTTTGCTGAGTAAACCCTATTTTGGTCGACATTTATTAACTTTCACCGCTTGAAATATATCATCCTCTCTTTCCCTGGGCTTTAGGGTTCTGATAGAAGACCTGAGATTATTTTGTTGTTCTGCCTTTGTATCTGAATTGGTGTTTTTTCCTTAAAGTTTTGGTATTGTTTTCTTTGATTTGTATTTTTGACCTCTATTGTAAATTATTCTCTGGATCATGGCTATTTGGGACTCTCAATACCTGTTGTGTTTTGATGTCCATTTCTTTTAAGTTTGTTACATTTTCTTCTTTAGTTGCATTAAACGAATTTTCGGTGCTTTTAGACTTTATACTGCCCCACCCCTGATTCTTAGGTTTGGTTTTTTGAATAGATCTCAGTGTTGAATACTTTGGTGGTGACTGTTAGATTATATAATCTTGGTTTTTGACCTCTACCTTTGAACTCCATCCTTCAGCTTGCTCTTGCCTGGTGATTATGCTGTCTGTTTATTTGATTGATCAGTTCTTTCATTTCTATAATCTGTTTGGTTCTTTTTCAGCATCTCAATTTCTTTATGAAATTTTTTTGCCCAAGTTAATCACGATTTTGCCCAGTTTGGTGATTTTCTTCTCTAGGTCCTGAATTGATTTTCTTGCTTTGTGTATCTTGTCATTGAGTCCTCTGTCAGGTCATTGATGCTTTTAAAGTAGAACCCATTGTCTCAATGTTTGATTTCCATTATTGAGAAGTCATAAACTTGTAGGCTGACATGTTGGGTTGCCAACTTGTGTTCTTTGAATTTCTTTGTTAGGTTTGGTTTATGTTTATTTATTTTTACATTTGTTAGCATGTGTGAGTCCTCCTGTGAGTTGTCTGGACTAGGAATTATATTTTATGCTATTGTTTAGGTGGAAGGTTGTTTCAGTTTCTCCTGCTAATTTTATCTACGTGTGTGTGTGTGTGTGTGTGTGTGTGTGTGTGTGTGTGTGTGTATGTTTAGGCTAGAGATGAACATTTGGTGTTATTCCTCAGGTACCATATATCCACTTTCCTTTTCTTCTTTCTTTCTTTCTTTCTTTCTTTCTTTCTTTCTTTCTTTCCTTCCTTTTTTCTTCCTTCCTTCCTTTCTTCCTTCCTTCCTTTCTTTCTCTCTCTCTCTCTCTCTCTCTCTCTCTCTTTCTTTCTTTCTTTCCTTCTTTCTTTTTTCCTTCCTTCCTTCCTTTTTTTCTTAGACAGTCTCTCTTTGTCTTATTGCTCACTAAGTATGCTTGGCTAGCCCACCCTTGACTTCCAGGAATCTGTCTTTCTCCGTCATCCTAGCCTGGGATTACAAGTACATGCTACCACACCTTGACTTTTTCTTTTGTAGGTTCTGGAGCTCAAACACATATCCTTTTGCTTGCATGACAAGCTTTTTTTTTTTTCCTGAGCTGTCTTGAGCTCTCATATTAGTTTTTACATGTAATATGAGGTTTACTTTTTTCTATGTGAACGTTTATTCATCATAATACCATTTTGGGAAATTAACTGTGGGTAGATTCATACTTTGTGGGGCCTTGAAGGGTCTTGTAAAGGAGTTGGCTTTCACTCTGTGTGCCCGGGGAGTCACTGGAGCCACAGGAGGACTATGGAGTGATTTAAGGATTCTGCCTTCCATGCTGGGAAGGTACTGTAAGCACTAAGACAGTGTGAATCCCAAAGATGGGAGGAGAAAGACCACCCACCCAAATCATCATGACCAAATTAATTAAAGCAAGCAATTAATTGAAGCAAGCTTTTTTGATTCTTGTACATGGGCTGCCTCCCACAAAGGCAGGGTTCAAGAAGTCAGCATTGGATGTGAAGAATATTTTATTTTATATCTCAGGTATAGAGGTTTTCAAATGGGAGATTTGGTGGACAAAACAGGCAGGGTTCCAGGAGCAGAACATAAGCACAACACGTCAGTTGTTGTGTGCCCTGAAACAAAGTCATGGCTGCAGGGTGGCCATAACAAGGTAAACAAGGTAGCCATTAGCAACAGGCAGTCATAACAAGGTAGTCATGGGTGGTCATATAAACTTTTGAAACAAAGGTAGGGTTGCAAGATGGTTACAAACAACCTTTTGAAACAAAGACATGGTTGCCATTCCTGGAACAGGCAGCCAGAACCATCTGTAGTTAAGGTGACAGGTGGGGCACAGCCCAATCCTTGGGAGACAGATTTGATCATAAACAGGATTGAACCTAGTTTGTCTTTACTGTAAGACGACTGTTAAGCCTAAGATGAGGCAGACTGGGTAGTCGCTGGTACGTAGGGAAGGAATGTGAGTACTTGTTCCAGGCGTGCAGTAGTGGACTTGATGAGAACTTAGATGTTATTTGCTGCTGCTGGTGTGCTATGGTTTGTATTCAAAAGGGTTTTGTGCTTGTGTCTAGACTTTGGGACAGGTCTCCCTGGAGGTTCACAAGCTATGTCAAATGCTGAGACTGAATTGGTTCCCTGGGGCTAGTGTCCAGGCTTCCGTCTGTCTTTCTTCCTGGTCTTTGCTACTCTGCTTATAAAGAGGGTCTGTGTGCAATCTGAGGTCTGTCTTCTGTGCTGTCTGCTCTGTGAAGCTGTGGTCAGCTCTTTCACACAGGTCACAGGACCAACTGTCTATTGAGCCATAGGACCTGCCAGACGGGGCTACAGTTGCCATTTAAAACAAAACATGGCTTCCCTTCCACCTTTGCTGATTTTTTACAGGGCGAGAATCAGATGTTGTTTCCCTTGCCTCTTCTGTTGTATAGTGAATGTTTAATATATGGGTTCTAAATGAATGGTAATAGATTCAGTACTGTTCAGATGCCCAGGCCAGTCCTCTGGGCTGAGAAATGCTCACGGGGGCTGGCTGTGCTTGAAGACTTCCTTACAGCATGTGCCGCTTTCCTGAGGTGCTGGAAAGATCAGGCTTTAAAGATTGCTTTGCTATGTCTCAATTTATATAGGAATAAACCCAGCTGCTGGCAAACAGCTTAAAGTGCTTGTGTTTTGCACAAAGTGGTTCTGGAGAAGAGCCAGAACCATGTGTATCCTTTTGTTTCTAAAAATGAGTCATCGTTTGTGTGTTGTAGCAAGTGAAAGGAGCTGTTGGTTTTCTGTCACAAACAGAGCTCCAGCCCTCTCAGGGTGCCCCATACAGTACCTTTGTCAGCCTGAGAGAAGAGAGAAAGGCTTTGAATGCCACAGAGGTTTACTTGCCAAGTAGCTGATTCAAATCCAATCTCTGACAATGGAAAAGAGAACCTATTTTTGCCTGAAAAGAAGTAAAAATTTTCCTCAAAATCTGTTTTGTAACTATAAAACACAACCAAAATAAATTATAACCCTATGAGTAGATCTGGTTGTCATCCTGTTAGCAATTAGGCTTTTGAAGATAATCTGTGTTTTATACACAATGTGTATCCAGTGTTATGTGTTTTTATGCCCAGTAATCTCTTTTCACTACATTTCCTATGGGTGCTGTTTGCAGTGCTCAGGATAGAATTGAGGGACCCACATATATTAGGATCCTGCTCTCCCTTGATCTACACCACAACTTGAAGACACGACTTAGCAGCTCTTCAGCATTCTCATGGATTTGCCGTGTTTGAAAAGCTTTTCTCCCTTATCATCTGGGTTGATTTTAAATTTTCTTACTAACTATAGAAGCAGATTACTGTGTATATTGTAGTGGAATTTCTCAGGTTTAGATATGTATTTCTAAAATGTTCTCTGAAAGAATTGAAACAAAATTTTAAAAGTCAAAAGTAGTGAAGAATAAGTTTTATTCTCAGCAAAGATCTGCTGTGTTCTCTAAGATCTCTGACAACAGGAGTCCTTATTGAACATGAACCCACAGAAATGTTTGCAGAGATGCCCAAATTTAGAGGTTAATCCAAAACATACATTTTTTTTATTTTGAATTTTTCTCATCTACTCACTGACTGTGTCATTAAAAGAAACTTAAAAATCTATTTATTTACTCTGTGTGTGTGTATGTGTGTGTATGTATGTGTGTGTATGTGTGTGTGTATGTATGTGTGTGTACATGTGTGTGTGTATGTGTATATGTGTGTGTATATGTGTGTGTATGTATGTATGTGTGTGTATGTATGTGTGTGTGTATATGTGTGTATGTGTGTGTGTATGTATGTATGTGTGTGTATTTGTATGTGTGTGTATTTGTATGTGTGTGTATATGTGTGTGTATGTGTGTATATGTGTATATGTGTGTGTATGTGTGTATATGTGTGTGTATGTGTGTGTATATGTGTGTGTATGTGCGTGTGTGTGTGTGTGTGTGTGTGTGTGTGTACTTGCATATATGCAGTGGCATTTACATGGAGTTCAGGAGTCCTTTCTCTCCTTCCACCTTGCTGAGGTAGGTGTCTCTTGTTTCTACTGCTGTGCTGGGTGCTCTAGGCTGCCCTGGCCCAGTGAGCCTTCAGTCTAGTCGCCCTTAGCTTGCTCCCAACCCTGTGGGATTATAGCTGCAGAGCATCATGTTAGGTTGTTACCTCAGGTCCAGGATGTCAGGCACTCATAAGAAGTGCTTCTATCCTCTGAGCCATCTCCTGACCCTGGGTGAAGTCTGAATGTCTACATTTCCTTGAACTTTTTCTTGTTGGGATATAATCTTGCTGTTTTGTAAGAATTCTTTTTATGTATTAAGTTCTACATAATTTTTTGTTTGTTTTTTGAGACAGGGTTTCTCTGTGTAACAACCCAGGCTGTCCGGGAACTCACTTTGTAGACCAGGCTAGCCTCGAACTCACAAAGATCTGCCTGCCTCTGCCTTCTGAGTGCTGGGATTAAAGGTGTGCCTCACCATGCCCAGATATAAAATAGTTTTAATAGTTCAAAAATAATTAATTGAACAACATACAAGATTCAACCTAAAAATTAACATTTTTATGTTAGCTGCAATTGTTTTCCAAGTTTGACTATTTATTTATATGTGTCTGTGTTTCTTTTTTTGAGACTGGGTCTCACTGTATAGCTTGGTTGGTTTGGATCTTGCTGTGTAGATAAACTTGGCCTTGCACAGCAAGCTCATGGCTCTCTATCTAGTTTGGTGGCAGGGTTGAGATTATAGGCATGCCCAGCATGCCAGGCTGTTGAGCATGCAACAACCGTAAGTGTTTATGTGACTTCATCTAGAGGGACTTTAGTTTCTAGTCTACTGCTTTCTTCCAGCCAATGTTCTTCCCATCTCAAAGGAAGATAAATATTTTTATAGTCTCATATTTTAAAATGTAACATTTAAAATCCATCTGGAGTTTGATTTTAACGTGCTGTGAAGGCAGGGGTTGTCTGTGAAATGATGAACTCATTCGAGTTCTTGAGCTCCATTCTTGTTCAGTTTCATGTTCTTTGGCTAAAATCACAGTGATTATATATCCTGGGGATGTTGCATCTCTGACCCTGACCCTTCATAAAGTCCACTAACATACCTTTGGTTAGCTGACTTGCATCAAGAAATAATTTCATCAGTGTTAACTCTGCTTTTCAGTTGGAAGTAATTGGATACACCTTTCTGCATGAAATTCTGCCATTCAGAGGTCTAGTCCTTATAATCAGTTTGGACCATATTGTTCTATAAAACATCCATTAAGTAGAAATAGAAAAACATATTGTTTGATAATATTTTTCTTTATAGTTAGTTGGAGTTAATGTTAGAAACTATATGTGCGAATATAAATATATATTTATTTTTTCATTGTATATAAATGCCAAATGATTACGTTACTCATTTAGTAGTTGTGTAGGCCTGGGTCAAAGTCTTTGCCTATTGTAGGTATTTTATACAGAAATTCTATTGACGAACACTAGAGCTTTAAAGCTTGTCTTTGCAGCTTTTTGAAAAAAAAAAATGTAATGATAGATGAATTTATCTACAGCTTAAATTTCTCTTATTTGATCTAAATTGTATCCAGTGTTTCTGGTGTGAGTAAATAAAAGGTAAATGACTCAAGCAGCTGCTGGACTTTCTTTAGATACCAATATATTCTTCTGGTATTTAGGTCAGGTATCTCTGTGAGACAAGTCCTAGCCCCTCTCTCTTCTGTTTGGACACCAACCACAGGTAAAGAATGGATTTTGAGAAGCTAAAGGAATACACATATCCTTCATTTTCTAACTCAGAAACTTAATAGTTTTCTTATATCTATATTGGCAACTGCTTGCTATTTAAACATTGGAACAAAGTGACTGATTTTCCTATAAATCAACATATATTTTTGGAAATTTGCTGAATTTCAGAACATATTTAATTACCAGTATTGGAATGTGAGAGAAACCTTAAACTATCTAATTTAATGAGTGATACATTTGAATAAGGAGGAATACTTTTATCGGGCCATGCCAGCTCTCCTGCTTTCTAGGCCACTGGGAGGTTAAGCGTGAGCTGGGAGTGTCTGTTTGAATTCAGAAAAGGATGGGTTCTGCCTTGTCTTGGGAAGCCAGCCAAAGACTGGCCTTTCGACATCAGGGACTTCTTGAGGACTCAGGTTTCTGGACCTTAAGGCGCGGGAGTGAAGGAGAACTGGAGTTACAACTTGGAGCAGAATGAGCTTTTTCCCTCTGGAATTTTTTGTTTCTTTTTGGGGGCTGTGAGCTTTGTCAACCACTAGGTGGCTTTAGTTCCCTGCAGTGACAGGCGCAGCCCCATAGGCACTGTGGGTTGTTTTCACATTTCACTTTCGGAGATTAATTTCATTTTGGGTTGACTTCGTTTTGTGAGGTGGATGACAGAAGCAATTCTTGCAACTGGACTTTGAGGATCCTCACTCTCACTGTCTTGATTTGGGGGTGAGGAGCTTTGGGAGGACCTCTCCAGGTTGACTCAGCTCTAGAGCAGCAGCGTGAGAACTCGGGCTCTCCTGTTCTCATTTAGCTCTGCTGTCCAGTAGCTCTTACTTCTATGAAGCCATGTCACAGGGTCTGTGGCACTTACTGTACATGGGCCTCAGAGAAGGTACAGCATCTATAGTGTATAGGAACGTTGTAAATTATGTTGGTTGTTTTTGTCTTTTTGAGACAGTCTCACCATGTAGCCCAGGCTTGTCTGGAACTCAAATTTCTCTTGCCTCAGCTTTTTTTTTTTTTGGTTTTTCGAGACAGGGTTTCTCTGTGTAGCTTTGTGCCTTTCCTGGAACTCACTTTGTAACCCAGGCTGGCCTCGAACTCACAGAGATCTGCATGGCTCTGCCTCTCAAGTACTGGGATTAAAGGCGTGCGCCACCACCGCCCGGCTTTGCCTCAGCTTTTTAAGTGCTGGGATTATAGGTAGCCACCATCACATCTACCTGGAATGTTGCATTTATGGTAGGTAGTGAAGTGGTTGCTGGGGTCACTTTGTAGGAAAGACTGAGGATAACTTGTTCTCAACCCAGTTGAGCTTTTATGTTAACAGCATGACTATTGCAATGATACAGAGTTGGAGAGATTTAAAGTTATTTCTTCTGAGTTTATTAGATCTCTGTCTCTCTCTCCTCCCCTCTGATTAATTGTTCTTCCAAGAACTATTAATTAAGAATAGGGACAACCAATTGATACATCCATAATGCAATCCCTACATGTGAGGTTCAAGGATAATGGTGGAATAGAGCATGGAAATATTGTAAGAGCCAGAGGGCCAGGATACCTGCTACTAGATAGTGTCTTGTAGACATACCAGGGAGGCTGTACCCGTGAGATCCCAACATATGATTGTCTAAACAAGACATATATAATGGAAACACCAGTTGATACACCAGTGTGGATGGGAGAAGCATCACAAGGCCACACCCCTAGATGAAGAGCTACAGGGAACCAATGGTTGCTAAGAGAGGGAGAATCAGTCTCTTGAAGGGACAAGCTCTCTGATAAGTTATCCAACCCTAAGAGGTCAGGCCTAAACACATGTACAGATGAGTAATACTAAAAGGACTTAAGAGGTTTTGTGTGTGTGTGTATGTGTGTGTGTGTGTGTGTGTGTGTGTGTGTGTGTGTGTGTGTGTATGTGTGTGTGTATATGTATGTGTGTGTGTGTAAAATAATAATTGAAGAGGTCATGAATTTGAGAAGAAGTGGGGAGGTCATGGGAAGAGTTACAGTGGGTGATCGAGGGTAGAAGTGATGTAAATACAGGACTAATGTATGAAATTCTAAAGAAAGTTAAAAAGAATTATATCAAGAAAAACAGTGGCAAGTAGGGCCAAAACAGCATGGTGGACTGGAGAGACGGCTCAGTGATTAAGATCCCAGCACCCACGTGGTAGCTCAAAACCATCTAACTCCAGGGCAGGGGAGCCAGCTCCTCTTCTGGTCTCCAAAGGCACGAGGCATACACATGGTGCACAGACATACATGCAGGCAAAACACAAAACAGACATGTAGATCAACAGAATAGAACAGAGATCCTGATATAAACCCACACAGCTACAGCCACTTGGATTTTGACAGAGATAGTAAAAATACCCATTGGAGAAAAGCATGCCTCTTCAAACATGTCCTTGGGAAAATTGGATATCCATGTGTAGAATGAAAATAGATCCTTATATTTCACCCTGTGTATAACTCAACTCCTGATGAATCAAAGATGTTAATGGAAGACCAGAAACTCTCTAACTACTCGGGAAAAAGTAGGAAAAACAGTCAAGATAGAGGAATGAGGAAGGACTTTCTTGATAGGACTCTAGTCACTCAGGAGTAAGGCCGACAATTGACAAATAGGATCTTATGAAATTAAAAAGTTTCTGCATGTCAAAGAAAACAATAAAGCAAAGAGATAGCTTACATGATGGGAGAGAATCTTTACTACCTATATGTCTGACAGAGGATAAATGTCCAAAACGTACAAAGAACTGAAACAAAACAAAAAAGAAACTAATCACATCAACAAAGAAGCTAATGAAATGAACAGATGGTTCTCAAGGATGAAACACAAATGTTCAATGAACATTTCAACTTCATTAGCTATCACAGAAAACAAATCAAAATTAGA
This sequence comes from Peromyscus californicus insignis, assembly GCF_007827085.1. NCBI lineage: Eukaryota > Metazoa > Chordata > Mammalia > Rodentia > Cricetidae > Peromyscus > Peromyscus californicus. Next base: position 18,345,850 of record NW_026294402.1, read on the forward strand.
TTCCATCTTACTCTAGTCATAATGCTAGTGATTAGGAAAAGGTAACAAATGCTGGCAAGTGTGTAGACAACAAGGAACCTATGTGCTGCTGGTAAGAAGGCAAACTAGTGTACTACTATGGATATTGGTTTGGTGGCTTCTCAATAAACTGAAGATAGATTTACCACACGACTAGTACTTATCCAAAGGATTCCAAGTCAGTTATCTGCAGAGACACTTGTACCCACATTTATTGCAGCACTATTTACAACAGCTAACTCATGGAACCAACAATGTAAGTGTCCAACAGCAGAAGAACGTAAAGGCAAATATGGTAACACATGCACAACAGAGCTTTTTCCAGCCAAGAAGAACGAAGCCATGTCAATTGCAGGAAACTGATGCCAGAACAAGATAAATCATACTAAGTGAATTACTTGTCTCAAAAGCAAATGTATGTTTTCTTCTCATTTATCATTTCTAGATTTTTATATAGATTCTTAAAATCTGGCATGCATATATGACATGAAAATGGGAGTAAAATTATCTAGGGGGACAAATGGGGACTAACAGGAGAGGGGGCAGGGAGCAAGCAGGTGGTTGAGGATATCAGGGGAAATAAGCCCCCCCCCCCAGGACATATGTGTATGGACATTTAAAACAACAAAAAAGGCAACATGTTTTTGTTAGGTCAAAGACCAAAGTAGAACATATAACAAAAATGGAAGGAACTCATATATTAACGCCAAATGGTTTAGGACAATGTTGAATTTTTTTCTATGAATACCAAGGAACAAGCAAATACAGTATTTCCTTCAACTGCTTTTTATAGTATGTTAAGAGAAATGTGTAATTTTAATTTCTAAACATTGCATATTAAAATCAGCCATAATGTATATATTACAGGTAAGTTTTAGAGAGAAGCAGAGATGAAGGACCCTGAGAAGGAAGAGCGAGAACAGTGTCTTGATCCATTCTTTGCTGCTATTACAGAAATCCAGAGATTGAGTGGTTTAGAAAGGAAGGAAAATTGTTTGACTTATGCTTGTGGAGGCTCAGGAGTCCAAGATTGAGGGTATACATCTGGTGGAGATCTTGTTTCAGCATCTCAGGGTGAAGTTTCAGGATGTGGAGGGAGGGAAAGGGAAGGAGGGAGGAGGGGAGGATCGAAGTGGGGGGAAGGGAGGAGGGAAGGAGGGAGTGAAGGAAGGAGGAAAGGAGTGGTGGGGGCGGGTGGCGGGGGAGAGACCGACACTGAAGCTCCTTGTCTGGAAGATCTTTCCTAATCAGTCTTGATCTGTGAGGGTAAAGCACTCATGTCCTGATGCCGTCTCTGAGGTCCCGTTTGAGGGATGCACCCAAACAGTAGATGATGAGGAAAAGGAATGATATGAATCGGAATAGCGGTGGAGAAAGAGCTGGTGCTCAGGAAAGTGGCCCTTTCTGTCTAGGAATGGGGAGAGAAGAAAGGAACCAGAAAGCTCCTTGGGTAGGAGTGTGTGTTAGGGACGCCTTGAGGGGTCCTGAGTGGAAAGAATTAGTCCCAAGAATCCAGAGGAGGAGAGATCATATCTACTTTCAAGACTTCTTTTTTCTTTCTTTCTTTCTTTCTTTCTTTCTTTCTTTCTTTCTTTCTTTCTTTCTTTCTTTCTTTCTTTCTTTCTTCCTTCCTTCCTTCCTTCCTTCCTTCCTTCCTTCCTTCCTTCCTTCCTTCCTTCCTTCCTTCCTTTCTTTCTTTTTTTCAAGACATGTTTCAGGTCTCCAACGTCTTTGCTGTGGCTGTCCCTCTCTTGGGGTCACTTCATGGCTGTCCTGGCCTTGAGCACATGCCTTATTCTGTGCCTTCAGCTAGAAATCTAGTCTCATCTCTTGCTCCATTGGTGCAAGTGGAATTCACATGTTGGATATGACATTGACAAGTGGCACCTGTACTGTGGATTAAGATCAGTATTCAAGATCAGAATTTACCATGTAATTAGATTCCTTTGGTAGACAGATAATACATTTCAATGTTTATCCACTTCTGTAATACATCTTAACACTGAGTGTACATCTATAAATATAGATGATGTTTGAAACATTAAAATTGAGTTTTGGAAATAAACATATTTTATACTTATTTTTTTAATGGTGTATAAAGCTGATTTGAGTAAAAATGTCATTTGTCCAGGCTGATAATTAACCATGTCTTATATTCTCTTGCACGCTACAGTGATTTGAAGGGCGTGATAGTGACCCTCAGTGACGATGGTCACCTGCAGTGTTCATATCTGGGGACAGATCCTTCTTTGTTCCAAGCTCCAAAAGTTGAATCAAGAGAGCTCAACTATGATGAACTTGATGTAGAATTGAAAGAACTTCAGAGAATCATCAAAGATGTAAAATCACAAGGTATCTCATTTGCAGTTTTTATTGTATAATTTTAATGTTAATTATAAAGTTCACCTTATGTTGTATATGGATATTGCTCTGTAAATATTAGTTAAATTTCACTCCCAGGCCTAGTTCAAGATTTTGAATAAAGTGTTGCTCTTTAGCATACAAGTGCCTTGTGCTGACTTTGTATAGGTGGCTCCTGAAAACTAGTCTTATTGAAGATACTGTTGTGGTTAATGTGTTCTAGGGACAGCTCTGTCTAGACTTTAGGTATTTTGCCTTCTCAGTGAAGGCGAAGTAGTTCTTGGTGGTGCTAGGCTGGTGAAGAGCACTGAAGCCTACAGTCAGTCAGTAACTTACAATATCCTTGGTTTCATTTGCTTCTTTGAAAAGAGATCCAAGTAGTACATGAATTGCCACTTTGTTACTAAAAATGTAGTAATTTGCAGCTTATATGATATAATTTATGCTTGGAGTTAATTAGCCGTCCAAATGGAGTGCAGTCTGGGATACTCTGATTTCCAATGACGCAGGGACTGGTGATATTTTCAGTTCTCAAGTTTTGAGTAGCTCAATGTTATTTTATGTCCGGACTCACAAGGGTGTAATTTTATTGTAAATTAAAAGGAGAAACAAAACACCAATCCTCTGGCTCGTGTTGGACATGTGAAAATCATTACTTTAAGTTCCCTTTTCAGGGTCAGGTAAAAGTATTTTCTTAATGAGAAAAAATATGGACCATTTTCACATAAAAGAAATGTTAAAACAAGTAGTAATAATAAAAGAAACGGAGCATCAAAAGCCAACCAAAGCAAGAGAGCCGATCTTAATCCTGGTCTGTTTGCTTCGCTCGGTTTATGTACTTTTTGATCTCTATTGCCAGGATTATATTCCTCTGTCTTTAGGAACTGAGATGATATATTAAAATAGGAGTATTAAAAGTAAAGATGTTATGCTTTGGCTTCACACGTTCTTATAGAAAGTTTTCAAAGTAAACTATTGAAATGGAGATCTTTCAAGCCTCTTGTCAGCATGCCTCGTCAGAGGGGAAGTGATGAAGATGGATGCATCAGGCTGCAATATACAGTTTAAGTTTTCAGTTTTGATACCAATATTTTAGAGGATGAATGGAATTTACAGTTTTTTTTCATTTTAGTGTGTAATTGGAGAAGATTGTTATATATCTATATATAACAATATATATAACTATAAACTATATAACTATAAACTATATAACTATAAACTATATATAAGTTTCCCAAGCTCATTAAATAATGTGGGTTTTACTCGAGTTTCTGTCTTGTAATCCTTGCCATTCCACAAGGAATGGCTAATGGTAGTTTAATTAACATGAATTATGTAAATTGTTCAAAAATCCCGCATAGCTAATTATTATCTCCTAGTAGTCACAGTGATGCCCTTCAATGAAAAGGCTTGGACGTTTTATTTGCTACTTCCTTAATCCTTTTGTTTATCTTGAAAAAGTTTCTTTTAAATAATTATTATTTTATTTTGGGGGGGGGAATTTCATACATGAGTACTGCATTTATATCAGTTTCTACTCTTGTTTTTCACCCTCCACCTCTTCCCATGCCTTCCCACTCTTCAAATCCATGACTTCTTCTCTTCTCCTTTAATTGTTATTACTGCACACACACACACACACACACACACACACACACACACACACACACACACACACGCATAAATATAGCCTGCTATGTCCATTTAGTATTGCTCATATGTGTTGGTGTTTAGGGCTGACCTTTTGGAATTAGATCACCTATGACAGGGCTTGTCCCTGGAGAAGACTGATTCTCTCAGCAGCCATTGACTGACTGTAGCTCTTTATCTAGGGGTAGACCTTGTGAGATTTCCCTATCCATGTCAGCTTGTGCAGTCGTGTTTAGGCAGCCGTATTGTTTAGATTTCATGGGTGCAGCTTCCCTGTGATATGTAGAAGACATTGTCTCGCAGCAGATACCTCAGTCCTCTGCCTCTTATACTTGAAACCTTCTCTTCCACACTGGTCCCCGAGCCTTAGCTGTGGGGCTTGTGTTATAGCCATAGTGGTTGGGATTTGGCTCACAGTAGTTGTTCTCTGCATTTTTTCCAGTTGTAGATTTCTGTGATGGTCTCTGAGGCAAGAAGAAGCTTCTTTGATGAGTGAAAGTTACACTTATTTGTGGATTTAGGGGTAAGGTTTTGGACGCAGTTAGAAATTATACCAGCTTAGCAAGGTGGCAGTCATAGACTCTCCCTTCAGCTCCACGACCTCAACAGCCATGGGGAGTTGCCTGGGTTTACAGGACCAGGCACAGTTGCCTCCTCCTGAGTACACTTTAAGTCCATTTATTTGGCTCTTGGATCAAGTGCCATGCTGCACTCTTGGGGACATCTTGCTGTGCTGACGGTTGTGGTTTGTAAGTCTTACAGCTGGGAAGGACTATTGATTATTTGTTTCTCTTGGCAACTTGCATAGGACCTTAAGGTTCAACAAAAGTTAGTCCTGAGAGAGGAGGCTTCCAGATCAGTTCCAGCTTGATTCTTCCAAGTCTTGTGTCTGAAGTATGTGGTGTCCTCAGAAATAAGGTCTTACTTTCAAGTTCTGGAAGACAAGTTTTTGTCTTCAGAGTCTCTTGAACTCCCACAACTCAGTAGAGGTTGCCCATGCTTGGCATGGGTTTTTGCTAGACAGTCTGTGGCTCTTGTGGCCAACGTCATCACCACAATTGGTATAACTTCATTCAAACTATGTACATGTGTACACATTTACATTTATTATGTATTTATTTTTAAGTGAACATAAAACAATAGCTTTTCCAAATATCCTTAGTATTATTTACTGACCCACCATAGTGCCCACCTTCCTAACTTCCTAATCATCACTTCCATTTCCCCCATTTCCCCTCGATAGCATCTGTATCCTTCTATCCCTTCTCTCTAGAACTATCCACCCTCTGCCACGAGGCCATTTTATTTTATGGTTACGTGTCTACTCTAGATATATTACTTAAGCTAGGGGTGCACCCACAGACTTGGACGAAAGTTGTTTTTTACATAATCTCAACATTTGATTAATGTTTAAACTTCTCTGTATTTTTGTGCTACCTTTGTTTGGTTTCATTTTTAAAATAGATACAAAGAGAAACTTTTAAGAAATAGAAGATTTTACTCTATTTTATTTCTAGACATAAAGAATATTTAGTGTTCTGTTCCTTTGTGAAAGTTTGATATTCCTATTCACCTAAATACTTTTAATTATAGGAAATGACATATTATTTCAATATAGATCATGAAAAGTCTGAATGCTAAAGTTCTGGATGACCTCATTGTTCATTTTACTGACACTTTAGTATAGTGGCTTTTTAAAAAAATAAATTTGTTACATAAATATTTAAAAATGGAACAATTTGTTTCATACAATATATTTTGTTCCCAGTTTTCTCTCCCATATCTCCTCCCATACCCTCTCCACATCTCTACCCATCCAACTCCATGCCTTCTTTCTCTCTCTCATTAGAAAATAAATAGGCAAATACAAAAACCATAGAAGCCGTGCTGAAAAAAAAAAAACCCAAAACAAAACAAAGAAAAAAAACACAAGAATCACATAGATACATATATACACACAAAAAAGCCAAAACCAATAAAAACACAGAATTAGAAACCATATTATACAAGCAAAATACCAATAAGATAAAATATGCCCAAACAAAGCAATATGAGACAAAAAGTCTACAAAAATACCATTGAGTTCATTTTGCACTGGCCCTCTACAGCTGGGCATGGGGCCTACCCCAAGTGTGTTTATATACCCAGAGAGACTCCATTGGAGAGAACTGTTTCCTTTGCCAGCGGTTGTCAGTTAAAGATAGCTTCTTGGTTGGGGTGGGAGCATGTGTCTACTTCCCCCTCTTGGCACTGGCTTGGACTTGTGCGGCCCCTCTCTATGCTACCACAGCACCCTGTGCATGCTGCCACAGTCTCTGTGAGTTCATACATGTGTCAGTCCATGTTGTATCTGGAAGACCCTGTTCCCTGAGTGTCTTCCATCCTCTCTGGCTCTTAGGATCTTTCTGCCTCCTCTTCTGCATAGCTCCCTGAGCTGAGGGGAGGGGTTTGACTTTTTTAAAAAATGTGCATTGTTTTGTGGGCTATATTCCATACTTAAAGCTTTTAAAAACTTTTTCAAAGAAAGGGTTGCAGCAAAATCTAAAACCAGTGTCAAGAAGATGTTTTGTTGCACACATGGTGTATAAATCTACTGTAATAAAATTTTTTGAAGCTGATTTTATGTGTGTAAGCTATATAGGGAATATATGTTATAAGCATGAAATTATAGCAATAATTTCTGTGCATATGGTGAAGCTTTTGAAAATCAGAGTGCTAGTATGAATCCTGCCAAGTGTTTTCATTAGGAGGAGTCAACAATATCTTTCAGTGGGAACTTTCAAGAGATGGGGTTTCCATATGACTTAAGCACTTATCATACACTCTTTACCTAGTGTGTTCATGAAGCCCTGGATGTGGCATTTAAGTGTGCTTTCAGACAAGTGCAGAGTGCAGACATGGGCAAGATAAATACGTCTGTATTCCATTTGGAATATGTGTGGGCCGCCTTAGTTGATGCTATGTCCAAGAGCTTGGAACAGTTGAACTTAGTTTGTTCGTTCCCGGTTGTGTGTGGGTACATGTAACAGAATGCCGGAACATAGCAGCTTAGACAGAGGGGAGAGGCTTGTTTGTTTCTCTTGTGAAAGAAGCCGAGGAGTAGGCAGTTCAGGGTTGGCTCCACAATTCTTCAGGGACTTTGATCCTTCTATTCCAGCATCATGTCTTGGTTCAGGAATGCTTCTGGAACTTCTGCCTCACATCTGCAGCTGAGTCAGCCCCTAGAGGAGCTTTCCTGGAAGGCACACCCTGAGCAGCTTAAGCTTTTATCTCACTGACCCTTCCAATCTGCAAAACAGCCCGGAAAGTTTCGTGGGGTTTGCTGATGGCTGTCCTTCTGGACAACACTGAGCTGCTTTTAGTGAAGAAGCAAAGAGTGGTTATCACATGGCCAACAAAGAGCCTTTCATATCCTTCCTAGGTTTAGAATTCCCTTTTCAGACTTTGCTGTAGTGATGGATCCACCTTGTGGTGATTTAGGATAGTCCTGCTGTGAGACACCCGAGTCAATGGTATTATCCTCCATCCTCAGCGTGTGTGAACCTTTCCTTTTAAAGATCTTGGGTAGCTGTAGATGCTCTAGGCGTTGTGTGCAGATAGGATTTCCAGACATGAAGGCTGTTCTTCAGAATCCCCCTTTTAGGGAGAAACAGCTCTCATAAAAGCATATGTCTCCACTGCCCAGCCCCAATACCTCTGGTCATGCTATTAAGAGCTGTTCACATCTAAAACAACCACTGTGATTAAATTTGACCCTGGAGTCAGGGGAGGAACCTTTTTCTGTGGTGAAGTTGAAGACTTCCACAACAATAGTGCTTGGCCACAAAGAGAAATGTGGGAAGAGTGGATGTTGGCTGTCAATTATCTGATCTGTATGAACGTGTATGCACATATATTTATTACTTAAAATATGTTATTTAAGCACATATGTTATTTAAGCACATATTTGTGTGACTATACATAAATACATACGTATTTTATACATATCTATAAATATAATTTGTTTCTTATTTAGGATAACTTGCTTTTTGTAATATTTCTTTGTGCACCATAAACATTAAAATTAGGGAAATGAAATAGTATGCATTTGTTAGTCTACTTTGTGTTATAACAAAAGGCTTGAAGCTGAGTATTTATGAAGGAAAGTTTTATTTAGTTGACAGTTATGAGAGATTCAAGGGCATGAAGCCAAGACTGGCTTGTGTTTAGTAGTACTTCAGAGAAATGGGCGAGGTGGAGACAGAAGTATGTGTAAGGAAAACTGTGCATCATAAACCAGGGACACAGGGGGAAGGGAGGGGCTAGGTTTGCCCTGTTCCTAACAAGGCTCTTGTCAGAACTAACTGGGGTCACAGGAATGCTGCATCAGTTTCTTCCATGGGCCATGACCTTAGTAGCTGAAGGACTTCCTACCAAACCTCACCTTTAAAGATGCTGCCAATCCTTAGCCCTACAGAACCCGAGACCAGCCTTCAAAGAGACAGCCTTTGAGGGACACAGTCAAACCCTAGCTAAACCATATGTATGTGTCGGTGGTATATGTATGTCTGTGGTATATGTATGTGCATATAGTCTATGTGGTATATGTATTTATATGTGATATATATGTGTGTGTATGTGGCATATGTATGTACATATGGCATATGTATGTGATAAAATAATTCAGACATTACTAAAAGGATAAGTGTGGAAAGCAAGTCTCTTTGACCCTAGAACCTAGTTCCAGTCTTTGACTATAAGCCTTATTGAGTTTTGAATCTTCCTTCCTTCCTTCCTTCCTTCCTTCCTTCCTTCCTCCCTCCCTCCCTCCCTCCCTCCCTCCCTCCCTCCCTTCTTCCCTCCCTTCCTTCCTTCCTTCCTTCCTTCCTTCCTTCCTTCCTTCCTTCCTTCCTTCCTTTCTTTCTTCCTTTCTTCCTTCCTTCCTTTCTTTTTTTTTTTTTTGGTTTCTCAAGACAGGGTTTCCCTGTGTAGTTTTGGTACCTGTCCTGGATCTCATTCTGTAGACCAGGCTGGCCTCGAACTCAGAGATCCAGAGTTTTGAATATTTCTTAAAAATATTAAGTTTTGTTTACACCTTTTTTTTTTTTTTTTTGGTTTTTCGAGACAGGGTTTCTCTGTGCAGCTTTGCGCCTTTCCTGGAACTCGCTTTGGAGACCAGGCTGGCCTCGAACTCACAAAGATCCACCTGCCTCTGCCTCCCGAGTGCTGGGATTAAAGGCGTGCGCCACCACCGCCCAGCTTTGTTTACACCTTTTACACAGATATGTTCATGTTAGATTATACATCTTACTGTTTAAAATATTAAGAAGTACTTCTGAGTCCTTTCATGTTAGTTCACATGGGTTTATGAAATTCTTACTGCTCTGGACCACTGGATAATGTGGATATTTCATATTTTATTTAATCATCTCCTTATGAAGATACATAGATATTTAAATTGTTTCATCTTTTATTGATTATTAATAACAGAGACCCTCCTTGGGCGTGCCTGTGCATAAGCTCTTGAGTGTGGAATTGTTAAGTCAGAGGATCTTTACATTTTGTGTCTTTCCAGTGGGTTGTACTAGTTCAGGCTTTCACTAACAGGGAAAAACCTACAATTCTCAGTACTTGGTGCTTATTGCTCGGTACTTAGGTAGTACTGGAGGAAGACAATTTTTGTTCAATGTCTTATTGAGGAAAGAATTAGCATAAAATTTTTAATTCTATAATTCATTATATTTTTGACTCATGAGCATTTACAATTTGGTTTTTGATATAATCACAGCACATTTTACTTTATGATTAGATGTATTGTTTAATTACAGGTGTTTGGCCCATGACTGACAGAGAAGAGGACTTGAAAGTGTCTGCAGTAGTTTCCTCTAGCCTCGATTCTGTGTCTGTAGGTATATTTATGTATTTTGAATTGATTTAAATTCTAGGCTTCTTGGTAGGAACTTACGTGATGATAACACATTTCAGAGTTTGTTATTTTCTAGACTAGTGGTTCTCCACCTTCCTAATACTGTGACCCTTTAATGCAGTTCCTCATGTTGTGGTGACCCCAACCATAAAACTGATTCTTTGCTACTTCATAATTGTAATTTTGCTACTGCTATGAATTGTAATATAAATATCTGATATGCAGGATATCTGATATGTGACCCTGTAAAAGGGTCATTTGACCCTCAGAGATTGAAAACCACTCACTGTTCTAGATGAAAACCATCTCTTTTTTCTTAGTGTCTTGGCAGGATTTGTTTAAAAAAGGAGTGAGAGGTGAAGGGGCAGAAAGTTCCTTAAACCTTCTCAGTACCGTATTACTGAACCTGTCCCTGTTGATCTTTTAGAAAGTGAATGGGATGAGGCTGGAGAGATGGCTCAGTGGTTAGGAGCACTGACTGCCTTTTCAGAAGATCCACGTTTGGTTCTCATCCCCTAACTGGTAGCTCATTATGGTCTTTAACTCCATTTCCAGGGATCTGAGGCCCTCTTCTGGCCTCTGTGGGCACCAGTGTATACAAACAGGCAAAACACTCACCCCCACACATAAAGTAAAAATAAGTAACTCTGGAATAAAGAAGGTTTAATGAGGTAATGCTTCTGAGTGGTCCCTGTCCAGGTTTGATGGTTTATAGTCTTTCATATGTCACAGTAGTAACGAGGGCAGGAGTGTAGTATACACGGATAGTGGGTCCAGAAATTGTTTTCCCTCTGCTGGCCTCTGCTTTGTTGAGTTGTTACCGCTGTCATCATCATCAATCACATTTGTCTTTTCCGACATCACTTCCACCACCTCGTCCCACACCCTCTACTCATCTTGCTCACTGCCGTACGCTTCGGACCGGCTGTGTGTTGGGTGCTCTGTATCTGTTTGCTCTGTGACTGATTAAAATGGAGAAACAGGAAGGCTGAAAGGGGCTATTACTCCATGTCCTTGTTTACTCTTCCATAGAACACTTTTTTGTGTGTAATCATGTCTCATTGCTTGAGGTTTGTATGGAATTCATTAAGTTTATATGTATCTCTGTCCAAACTTGATCAGTTAAGTGACTGAACTTGGACATTTTCTGCATTTAGAGTTGATATCATCATGTAATTTTGCCTTGGAAATGTGTTTGCTATTTAAGTATCATAGCATAATATAGCAAGTGGTTGTCAGAGCCTTCAAAGATTAACTTTTGTATAACCAGCCAACTCAAATTATGGTACAAACCATGTTAATGTTGCTATGGTATAGTACATTAGGTGCAGTTAAAAGCGACAGGAACATAATGTGAAAGAAACATTGGCCCAGCTCACTCACACAGTAGAGGCTCTGTATGAAAGGTTTGCCCTTCAGCAGACACTGTTTTCACCCCACCTGAAGAGTGGAGTGGGAAGGGAGCTTAGTTAGCTGACAAATGTTCACACATTTTCTTACTGTGGAAATGACTCCTTTCCGCTATGTTGGGCAACCCATAGAGTTGTTTCTAGGCTCTCTGAAACATAGGCTATTTGGAGTGAGGAGTTCTCTTTGTCTTTAGGAACATTTTGGACTCTACATTGTAATATATTTTCCCTGACTGGTAACTTTGAGTGCTGTTTCTTCTTACTTCATGTCTCTTTCCTGCTCCATTTCCTGTCTTACTGTACTTCCTGTTTTATTTCTGTCTTCCTGCTTCATTTCCCCTGTCTTGCTGTACTTCCTGCTTCATTTCCCCTGTCTTGCTGTACTTCCTGCTTCATTTCCTCTGTCTTGCTGTACTTCCTGCTTCATTTCCTCTGTCTTGCTGTACTTCCTGATTCATTTCCCCGTCTTGCTGTATTTCCTGATTCATTTTCTCTGTCTTACTGTATTTTTTTTTTGAGACAGTTTCTCTGCATAGCCTTGGCTGGTATTTTTCCTTTCTAAGAACTGTTTTTAGACTATCATACTTACTTCGATGGAATGAATTAGCCTGACAGTTTATGTGGCTGTGGAGTCATGATGTCTTCTTACAGTCATTTCTCTGCTATGATTTCATGTTCCTCAGATACTGCTGTCCTTGAAATGTCTAGGTGTTTAGATATGGGTTGAAAAGGAAACAGGAGGTGTTTCCTGCTAGATCTGTAGGCAAATGTGAAGTTATTTCCTGGCTTTAGGTAACATAGTACTAGAGCAGAAAGCTTGAATTAATATTTTTTTAATCATTATTATGAAAGTGCAAATCTCTGAAAAAGAAGTAAATTTTTCTATTGGAATAGGATATTCTGCAGTAGAGACAAGCACCACGGTCTCATCTTCCTCAGGGAACAGCTTTATAGCTTTATCAGGGTTCAAATGGGACTTCCTGTGGAGCTGGAAGTAGAATGTGAATTTCTCAGCTCTTAATTCTTCAGATGCCCATGGCATCATAACGATCTCTATTTAGAAGTAGTTAATGTTTTTTGCATAAAAACCCAAATAAAATGTACAATAGATCTGATTTATTCACTGTGCACAGTCATTATAATCTCAGTTGTTCCGTATGAATCTATATGCATATTGTTAGAAAATGTATTCCCTCTTAGTCTTATTCTATTATAGAGTGAGTATTTTTCCCTCACATTGTATAACATTATAAGGAAATATTTGCCTTGCTCTATTATGCTAGAAGTTCTTTAAGCAGTAGGACCAGGCAAACCAAGCTAATGGTGATAGATTACCCACTGAACTCTTTTATGAGATGTGGTAGTTAAAAAAAATGCACTTCCATGTTTAGTTTCCAGGTGTAAGGTTACTCAGTATATCATTAATTACATGTCTCAGGTATAAATTATTAACCTGAATAAAGCATGCTTTTTATATAATGGTATAGCATAATGTTTCTATGGGAATTGGAAGGAGAGATTTGTCCATATACTATAAAGAGCTAGTTAGTAGCATTAATATTTTCAGCGTTCAAGTGAACTAACTTTTCTAACTCTTCTTCCCTTTTTGATGAGTGGGTTTTAAATATTGTTCATGATTTTCTACATGAACATTTCCAAAACGTCCTATGGACTCTTAGACTATTGTGTGATGAACCCTTCAGTTAGCTTTCTGTGTGATGGTGGAGAATGTCTGTTGCACCCAGTATATTCACTCAGTTCCAATGCTGTTGAAATCAGTAGGAAAACGTTTCTCAATTCTGTGTTTGCAGCAAGCCACTAATGTTGAAGTTGGAGCCGACTCCGTTCCGTCCATCACGGTGAAGGTAGGTACCACTTCTAGATGACAGTGGGCAGGCAGCATTGTGTATTCCAGCCTCTGGTCCCTGACACTTTCCTCAAGTGTACTGTCATGTAAATACATGCTTAAAATCTGGAGTTTTCTTCAATTTTGGTAGCGAATAGAAACCCTTGGTTGTTCCCTTCAACTCTAAGTTATAATTACACTTGTAGAAAAAATCATATATACACAGAAATGTGTGAGGCTTTTCTCCTCCCTTGTTTAAGAACATAGCATGACCTGGGCTCCTTTTTCTAGAAATAAGTTTTCTTTATAAGACTTAAAAGTCTTATAAAGTTTATCACTTAAAAAGTTTTCTTTATAAGACTTAAGTCTTTATAAGTCTTCTAAAGGATTTGTGTTATTACCATCCAGTTATAAGCCAGTCACTGTAGCATCACGTATGGATTGTGAAGGGATATTGGAGACGTACATGTATATTAAGAAAATCATTCTTTTATTATGATTACATATGTGTTTAAAAGAATTCTCAGGCATTTATCTGCTATGACATTAGCTTTAAATGGATGCATTTATGGGGAGAAAATATGAAATGAAGAGGCTATAAAGTAGAGTAATGACAAATTGATAGTCCTGGAAAAGTAGAACATGAATGATGTAGTTTTGGTTAAGAGTTTCAGTATTGTCACTGCAGAGTTTCAGAGCTAGAACTCAAATGTGGAATGTTCTTAAGGCACTTAAAGTGTGGTAATCAGTCAGCACGTTATTAAGCTGAAAATATTTATCACTGTCCAGACCTTAGAAGCCAGGAAAAGTTGTGGATCTTGGCGATTCACTTAGTCAAAACTTGGCCGACTTTCTGTTCCCTCAGATTTTAGCTTGCTGTCCTTGGAGAAGCTTGACAAGGTAGGAGGCTTTAGCAATTGTGTTCGCTTACACTGGCCCAGCGGGTGGCCCAAATGTGGAGATCTTTGGTAAGGCTGAAGGGAGCCCAGTCTTACAACAGTTTCCTAAGCTAACGTTTCTGGATCCTTGCCATTGGAAACAAGGGTGGTCTTTCTCCAGCCACCCTGCCCCTCCCCAATCACAGACTCTTCTGGAAAGGCATTAGTGGCAAGAAATCAAACACTTAAGAAAGAAGTAACTGCAGAGGTGCAGGAATGACCTATATGTTTGTGTAGGGAAGCTGTTTTAGATCTGTGTAATGGCATTGTTCAGACACAGTCATATGACCGTCAAGGCTCTCTCTACATTGCCAAAAGAAGTCTTGTGCCCAAAGCAGATCACACTGTACATGTCCCCACCCTCACCATCAACAGGAGGTGTTGCTATTAGTGAACACACGTTTCCCTCCCACACATTTCCTAGACTCTCGTTTGTACCAGCCACCTTAAAGTGATGACACGAGTTCAGGAAAATTCTCTTCATTGACTACACTGACCATGCCTCGGTCACAATTCTTCTTCTTCTCGCTGCCATGATAAAAGTAGAGGAGAGACCATGGCATGCAATGTCACATGACATGGGCCGGACTTACACAGCAGACAGGATGATTTTCTGATCCTGTCTGATAGTCTCTATACAAATTTCTGCTGTAAATCTCTCCTTATGGCCTTTTATAACAGCAGCAGCCAAGATATATACCCAGTAAAGTTTCCATCATAATAAATTCAGTTAATTGAGAAAATTTTTCCATCCGTTCCAAATGAATGAAGATGTGGCTACCTCGAGTATGTGTGCATGATGCGTGACCATCTGCTCCAGGCAACAGGCAGAGTGCTTGTTCATACCTGGCCTGGCAGTCGTATTTATATACCTAGGGTAAACATTTGGTGTTATATTTCCTAAGGATTATATTTTATTTCTTTAGAATCAGAAAATGGCATGGAAAGTTCTTGTATTAACGTTTTATATTTTCTCCCTAATATTCTACAATTATTTTCCTTTTAAAATATGAGGTTTATGATTTAGCCAAGTCTTTAATTCACTTTTTGGCTAAAAAACAACTATTCTTTGTTACTGTAGTTATTTTTGTCCTATCTCTTTGATTTGTGCTTTGAAAGTGCCTAGACCATTGTTGGATTCAATAAATCTGTTGGGGGAGCTCTCACGGTTGTTCATCTAACCCAGATGCACACCCTGAACAATGGGAGACTGTGTGATTGCTGTCTAAGCCACCACCATTATGCCAGCAGAGTCAGGATGTCTGCTGCTTTCCAAACAGTTTGTTATTACTTCAGGGAGTTGTCTCTCATGCTCACATGATGCTCCTGAGGGCAGTTTGCAGCCCTCTAGTACCCATGGCCTCAGTGGGGTTGGGCACGTTGTTTACTTTCTCTGCACTAACTTCTGAAGTGTAAAATGGGGACCTTTTTATTTATAAAGTTACGATTTAAACACTGCTGTGTGAAGGCCCGGCCCTGGGTTTTGGCAGAGAGCAGCTCAGTTACATTTCTCTCCCTTTTAATTAGTGACTTCAGGAAGGACTACTCGGCTCTCGGCACCGTGGTTTTTGGTCTTGTAGGATGCTGTGTGATAGTCCTTATTTCACACAGCTGTGAAGATTATTAGAGATAAGACACACAAATCACTCATGAGCATGCTTTATGAATACAGAAAGCCACTATGGCTATTACATTTAATTGTAGGTATGCAGAGGACATTGTGTTGTTGTTAATAGAAGAATACTTAATTGTGTCCTGTTAACTTACTGGTCCACCTAGCCATCTGAAAGATGCTGGTGTGTGCCACTTACACAGCTTCTTTTTGCCACAATCACCTTGAGGGTTTTGTCCCAGTGGCCAGACATCACTGAGGAAGTTTTGTTTCTGGTGCTGCCTTGTGCATTAGCAGGGTTTTTATAGTAAAATTCCAGGATACATTGTTTATTTGCTCTGTTTATCATATGTATTTGCCTCAATAATTTTCTCTTAAAAACATTACTTTACATCTCAAAACATTTTTGTTTGGATTATTTTTAGGTTGTTTAGAATATGTCACTTAAAATCAATACATAACATTTGCTGACTTTAATTATATGCACATTTTGTTTGTAGTCAATTATACATTTTTGTATATTTTACATTAATATATTTGTGTAATTGAGTGACAAGTGATGCATGCCTTTTATCTAAGAGACAGATCAAAACTAGTTTTCTTCATAATAAAGACATCATTGTGTTATGTCAGTTAACAATGATATGTGTCTACCTCATATGGTAGAATCTACTAACTAGATTGAACTGCTCTGTAGCAAAGGAAGAATCACTTTCAACCAACTGCTGATTCCAGGTTGTATATAAGGATCACCAAGGAGGTATAAAAATCTCAGCACTTGAGTTTGCCTCCAGATATTCTGAGTGACCCTATTACATAGACTAGTGCTTGGCTGTCTATTAATAGTTAGAAGAAGTCATCTTACACAGACAATTCCAAGATGCTGAAACTTGTAAGAAATCAGAACCAAAGGGAGAAGATACCCAATGCAAAGCAGGTGTTTCATTCTTTGATGCCCTCACTGACACATGGCACTGTACTCTAGTGAAGATGCTCGGGTCTGATGTTGCTACCCACACCCTCTTCAGAAAAGAGTGAGACATCCTGGCCTCCTGTCCCCATACCCATTCCTTCTTCTGGGCTAACTATTATCTCACATGTCTTAGCTTTTGGTTTTACAGGGGTAGAATTTCTTAGCATCACCAAGTAAGATCAGCAGTTTGGAATTTTAATCCCTCAGGAGTAGAGTAGTTAACACCCTTATTCTTTGATGGTGTCTAGAACTGGTTATGTCATAGTAATTTTGTGATTAGCCACAGAAGAAAATGCAGTGCTTTGATATGCCCTAGGGTGAAATTAAATCCATACAAGTGAGGAAATTATCAGGATAATTGCCGTTTGTAAAAATAAGTATACTGATACTAAATAAGATAAATAATCCACAATAGTATGAGTGTGTTTAAGGAAAGAACAAACACATTTATGCCATTATGCAGTTTTTCAATACAGATGAGAACAGCTGTTTTCTCTCTCTGTTACTCTGAGACATCACTATATATAATTATATGGTTCACAGTGATTGGTAGAATCTTTGCAGATTTGGCCAGCCATACCCCCATCTAATTTTAGAACATTGGACCCCTTAAAAGAAATGACAATAGCCATTGATTGTCCCTCTTATCTCTTTTATTTTGAAGCAAGTGCCAATCTATTTAATTTTTTTGTAGAGGTTGTCTGTTCTATTTATTTTATTGAAAATTTAAATAAAGTTTTTTGGAATTGTTTTGGAGGTAGGGTTTGTCTATATAACAGATAAGTTTTTTAATATAATATTTTTATTAATTCATGGAGGATTTTATACAGTGTAGATTGATCATATTCACCTCCTGTTATCCCTAAGTCCTCCCTGATCCTTGCCCACCAATAACTTCTGTAGTCTTTGTTTTTTAAAGGTCACCAAGTTCAGTTTGTCCTGCCCATATACTCAGGGATCTGGGGCCATCCACCAGAGCATGGTCAACCTACATCCCTAAGGAAAACTGTCTCTTCATGCCTCAGAAGTCATTAACGGTCAATTTCTTCTGAACTAGGGGTGGAACCTTATGAGCCCCTTGCCTCTCCATGTTGGAGTGTTGACTGGCTTGGTCTTTTTCAGGTTGTGTGCAGGTAAACACACCTGCCATGAGTTCATGGGCGCAGTGGTCCCGCCATGTCCAAAGACACTATTTTGCTTCTGTCTTCCTAACCTCTGGTTCTTAAAGTATTTCTGTTCCCTCTGCTGAAGTGGCTCCTGGGCCTTGCAGGGGAAGGGGAGCTATACATTTTATGTAAATAGAATTATACTATATGCAATTCTTTGTGATTAGCTTTTTTAAACTTAATATAATATTTTTCATAGTTTATGTGTCAGCTTCATTTATTTTTACTGAATGTTACTTTGTGGTATAGACCACGCTTTGATTGCCCATTGAGATGGACATTTGGCTTATTTATACTCTTTAGCCATTATGAAATTTTTTTTGCTGTGAACTGTTATAAAACTACTCATGTTTTACCAGGTTTCCTAATTATTTGTTAATGATTTTTAGTTGGTTGTAGTAGTTTGTCAACTTGAATAAAGTGGAATTTAATATTATCAATGATTTGTGTGTCCTTAGATTTCCCTGCAGAATCGAGTGGTGTTGCAAAAAGTCAAATTGTCAGTCTATGTGCAACCGCCATTAGTATCGACCTGTGATCAGTTTACCTTTGACTTCACGGGTAAGCTTCTTGTTTGTCCCATGTTTACTGTGGGGTGAGGTTTTTAAGGAGCACTGAGATCTTCCTGGGAAATAAGTGGTGGCATTCTTTCACAGATATTTCCCTACCATGTATCACGTATGATTATTTGATGAATAATTTTTAGATTATGAACTTCTAAGTATATTCCTTAACTAGCTATATATGTTATTGTATCTGAATACTAGAATTTGGAAGACTTCTCTCTCTCTCTCCCTTCCCCCTCTCTCTTTCTCTCTCTGTGTGTCTCACTCTGTGTGTGTGTGTGTGTGTGTGTGTGTGTGTTTGTGTATGTATGTGTGTGTTGCTAGAGATCGAAGCTTTGTGCATCAAGGTAAGAACTCTATCAGCTGAGCTGTGTCCTCAGCCCTGGAAGTCTTCCTTTAATGCTGTTTCCCTAGTGATAGCTGTAGTGAATCAGTATCATTGGAAGACAAAGTACTGGCTTGAGATTTGTCCCATATTTGAATTTTAACTCTTATACTACTTGATGTATGATTTTGGTGAACTATTTCAGTAACTACTTAGAGCCTGTTACTTTAACTGGTAAGCAGAGAGTAATAACATCTCTATGACATGCTTGTTTTGAAGATGTAGTTTAGAAAATGAAATTATAGGAAGTATCTAATAACATATAAAATAGTAAACATGTCATAAATGGTGATTATTAAGAGTTCTTTGTATTCATGAATTCCACATGAACCTCTTATAAGTTGCCATTAGTCCAGTGAGAATGATCTCTTAGTTAACTTTTTAAATTTTCTTTTAAAATTTTTTTTTAAGACAGACTCTCTCTGCATAGCCCTGGCTGTCCTAGAACTCACTATGTAGATCAGGTTGACCTTGAATTCATAGAGTGCTGGGATTCCAGGTGTGTGCCACCATGCCTGGCTTCCTTCCTGTTTTTAAATGATATCTCCAATTTATCTTTCTTTACAAGTTTTTTAAATTTTTTCTTAAGTTTTCTTTTACACATTATTGGTTTAATTTTTAACATTTATTTTTTGTTTATGTGTGCCCGTGTGTATGTGCTTGCCATGTCTGGAGGTCAGAGGTCAACTTTCAAGAGAGAGTTTTTTCCTACCATGTGATGCCTGGAGTTAGAACTCAGGTTTTGGGTGTGGTGACAAGTGCCTTATCTGCTGAGCCTTCTTGTTGTCCCATTTATCTTTCTAAAAACTGTTCTGAAGAACTTTTGTTCTAGGTAAACTCTAAAGGCTCTGCAGTAATGGTAGGCAGCCCATGCACCAACACAGGAGGACAGGACAGTCTGTAAAGCTGCTGACATCACCTGTGTCCAATCCCATTCAGACTTTGTTCTAGCCACCACAGAGTACAGTCTCCCCAGGTTTTCTGGCCCTTTTTGTTCCCCCTATTTTTTCTGCCTGTTGACCCAGGGAAAGAGATGCAGGGTTGAGGAGTGCGAGATGCCTTGTGTGGGGTCAGTTTCTGGGTCACAGTAATGGCATAACCTAAGTCCCTACCTCTGTATTCTGGACACCTCATAAGTAAAAAATGGAGTGATAATGGCACTACCTTACAGTATTTCTGTGAGGATTGTATGAGTGGCTCTTTAAAGTGCTTTTTGAAGTACCTGGCATGTAATAAATGCTATAAAAAGTTTAGTCATTGTTAATAATTGCATCCATCACATAACTTATGTATAACTTTCATATTCCCTATAGTACCAGATATGACCAGCATAGTTGTGTTTTCTGTTTACCTGAAGAGAAGTTACGTACCATCCGAATTAGAAGGAAATGCGGTTGTTTCTTATTCCAGACCAACAGGTAAAATATACAGTGATTTGCAACCTTATAAACCAAATTTAAGTTAAATGACTTAAGTGTTTAAGATAGAAAAGAATACCATTAAAGAATGTTCTTTTCTACTGCAACTCCATGAATTATCATTCCCAATACTTCCATGTGCTGTGTTAATGACAGTGTGGTCATACAATTTCCGTGTGTACTGTCCTCTTTCGCTTAATAGCAAATATGATGTATTTTTTATTAGCACTAGAAAAGTGTTCTCTAGATCATACTTCATTTATTTAAACTAAAAGAGCTGGTATGAATTAGTGAAAAAAACGTAGGTTACTATAACATTAAGCCACTATTTAATTTTAGATAGTTTTTTAACTACTAAATAAAACTCCTTACCTTCCATGTTAGAGTATTTAGGAACAGATCTGTTACATTTTCATCTGGAGTTTAAGTCAGTTTTTTTTTTAGATTTAAAATTTTTTATTTTAAAAATTAGCATAAAAGATATTAGATATCATTAGATTGTTCTTAATAGGCATGATTAGGTTCTCTCTAGTCTCGGAGTGATTATCATGTTACAAACTTGAACTTAGTTGACTTTGGTATGATTGTCTTTTCCTTTCTTGTGTGGTAATGATTTCATAGTAACACTTGGATGACAATTGGTTGTTAGAAAATAGTAATTGGTGGGTAACTCTTCAAAAGGTGTTTCCGTGTAGTAGAGCTGGAATCAGATATTGCAGCAATTTTACATTTGTGTTTTAAGAACATTTCTGGACAGTTTTAAGGTTTATTTTTCCAGTTAAAAAGTTTTTAAAACCCCGTCTCCATGTTTTAAGCTCAGTTTAGCTGCCTCGGCTTCCTTCATGACTGTATTCTCCTTGCTGAATCTTCCTGTTTATTCATTGGAAGTTCTTGATGCTCTGATGTAATTTTGGAGCTTAGTTGTATTTTTAAAAAATCTAGTTTTATTTGCTTTGTGGAGTACTTGGATTTAAATAGTCTCAATATTTATTTTTACTCAGCAGTGATCACTTTATCTGTTTCCCAAATTCTTACACTTTGGGGCTGTATACTCACCTTTATGTTTATGCAGATTTGATTTCATGGAAACTGAAAACTTGATAAAGGGTTCAAGGAGGGCAGACCTTTTGGTGACTTCTGAAAGGACTGTCAAGGTTTTGAATGTTATTTTTATTTTGAGTTCTGAGACACAGAAATGATAAATATTTGGTTGCTACCTCTAGATCCTTTATCATTAACTTAACATCTGAGTAATCAGTTACAGTATTGCATAGTTGTTTATAGAGATGGTTGATGTCTTAATTTATACAATTCTTTCACTAATATTCAAGGAAAAGTAGTGATACTGGTTGAAAATAAAAGAGAATGGCTAATGCCTTGTGGACAGCGCACTCCAAGTGCATTCCGATACTGTGAAATCGGCCATTGCTCTGTGGCCTGTAGTAGCATTTACCATTTTGGTCACATGTACTTTCTTATAGATAGAATTTAGAATATCATAAATTATTAGTAAGGCAGAGGTCCCGACACTATTTGGTTCACAGTTAGTTGTAAAAGAACATAAGAAGTGTGTAAAATAAGAACAAGAAGACAGTCCTCAAAATCCAAATGAACATTATTCCAGAGTAGTATCTATGACAATTATTCCAAGAAGGACTGACTGGAAATGTTAACATTGTGCTTTTACATTTTCACTCAGCCTTCCCACTTGATATTCTTCGTGTCTCTTGGATAGTGAGTTGCTTTCTTAACCACATTTATACTGGAGTACCGTTCTCATGTACTTTTGAGAACAGAGGCACAAACACATTGTTGAATTTCATTTACTGAGGGTTTGCTCTTCAAATAAGGCTTTTGTTTTCTTTGTTGGGGTGTACGTGCTATTCCTGTAAATTTAAATTATATTTTAAACAGATGTGTATCAAATTTGTCTTGTAGCTTTACCACTGATAATTAGTTTGCATTCTTTCTTTCCCACTGTCTTTTGCATTGCTTCTTATGGATAGATCGAAATCCTGATGGTAAGTTAAAGGATAAAGGGGAAATGAATTATTAGGCTCAAGTTTGTTGTTAAACTCAATGGGCGTTACACCATGATCAACCCTTTACGTTAGCTTACGTTGTAACAGACTCTTTAGGGCGATGTCTTAGTCTTGCTATGAAGGGCAATGTGCCTGTTTCAAGAGGATTCTCATTACAAATGAGGTGAAGGGTAAGAACAGAGTGACTTAAAGAAGATTTGTTTTTAATTGTACGCGTGTGTGTACATCAGGTTGGTGGGTGTGTGTGCATGTGTGAGTGTGGGTACCCTTGGGTCTGGAAGAGGGGTTGCATCACTTGCCGCTGGAGTTATAGGTAGATGGCAACTGCCTGGTGTTGGGAACTTGATTCCTCTGGAAGAACAGCTGTGCTCTTAACTGTTGAGCCATCTCTCGAGCCCTAGAATGCCTTTGTTGAGGAACACCAAAAATGACATTGGCAAATTTTTGCTGAAAGTCCTTAGTACATGTTCATTATTAGATTATTTTGCCCACATTAAAGAATAGAGAATTTAAAATGTACATGCCAGTTAATTTTAAATGTTCTTCTACATGCTCAAATAAACCAACCTGTGTCTGATAAGAACGCTATGTGAACTATTATACGACTGTCTCTTGTCTCATTCAGGATTTCTGAAAGATTGGTCTGGCCAGGCTGAACTTGCCCGAGCTAGTGTTGTTGGTCACTTTTCCATAGTGCACACATGCCAGGCTGTGCTAAGTTTACCTTAGTTTCTTAGGTTTCCCAATAGATGTGATCTCTTTAAGGGTGGAAATAAATGACTCATCTTTGAATTGTGGACTATCAGGGTGCACAATAGACATTAAGTATCTCCTAATTTACTTTCCCCTTAAAGTTTTATAGATTTAACACAGCAGATTATCTTTATTAAAGTTACCTTAAGACAAGTTTTAGATAATAATATCCACCAACTAGTAGTAATTAGATATAGTTAAACCACTGTTAAAACAGCAATATTTAGTTACACATCTTTTTCTTTTTCTTTCTTTCTTTTTTTTTTTCTTTTTAAAGACAGGATCTCTCTAGATAGCCCTGGCTGTCCTGGAGCTTACTATATAGACCAGGCTAGCCTCAAACTCACAGAGATTCACCTGCCTCTGCCTCCTGAATGCTGGGATGTAGCTAGAGTTTTCCTGCCTGGCCCACAGTCAGGACAAATCTCTATCACCTGCCAGTCCCACAGCCGCTCAAACCCGACCAAGTAAACACAGAGACTTATATTGGTTACAAACTGTATGGCCGTGGCAGGCTTCTTGCTAACTGTTCTTACAGCTTAAATTAATCCATTTCCATTAATCTATACCTTGCCACATGGCTCGTGGCTTACCGGCATCTTCACATGCTGTTTCTCATCGTGGCGGCTGGCAGTGTCTCTCTGACTCAGCCTTCCACTTCCCAGCTTTATTCTCCTCCTTGTCCTGCCTACACTTCCTGCCTAGCCAATGGCCAATCAGTGTTTTATTTATTGACTAATTAGCAACACATTTGCCATACAGAACATCCCACAGCACTGGGATTCAAGGCTTGCACCACTATACCCAACATACTCATACAATCTTGATGATGCAACAGTTTGAGTCATGTGGCTTGTAATAGCATGTGATCTAAAGGCAAACATATATTTATATGAGCAATGTCTTAATATTAGTGTAGATTTGTAGCTTAGTAATATGAAACTTACTTGATGAATTAAAATTTAGTTGAACTAAAACTATTACTATTTAAATTCTAATCTCCAGAATGTATGTAGCTAATACAATTTTAATTTAAATTTTGTAAATTACCATATTCTTATTCAAGTGATTAAGTTTAAAAGAGTTGGTAAAGGTTGTTGTCGAAAGATATTTACCCCTTTTATCATAAGCTCAGCTCAGACCATGAGAAATATCAATCAGAATGGAAATTTCCATATTTCAATATACAGGTGATCGTGATTTTTAATAATTTCTTTTGATGTGATTTAAATTATTATTAAATGCAAGGGGGCAGGGTTGAAATACACAACTGTATCTAGTAGTCAAAAGCCCTAATATGCTGTCACTCAGATCTCACTCACACATACGCTTTATATTTCACAGACAGATCCATTTTCTTGTCTTGATCTGTTCAGGCCGTGTTGCAGAAAAGCAGTTCTGGTCTCCCGTGTCAGAAAAAGGAAGTGAGGTTTATGCGGTCTCATAGGAGTTAGCCTCCATTATTTCTACATTAAAGTTACATGCAATGTAGCTAGAGTTTTCCTGCCTGGTCCACAGTCAGGACAAATCTCTATCACCTGCCAGTCCCACAGCCACTCAGACCCAACCAAGTAAACACAGAGACTTATATTGGTTACAAACTGTATGGCCGTGGCAGGCTTCTTGCTAACTGTTCTTACAGCTTAAATTAATCCATTTCCATTAATCTATACCTTGCCACATGGCTCGTGGCTTACCGGCATCTTCACATGCTGTTTCTCATCGTGGCGGCTGGCAGTGTCTCTCTGACTCAGCCTTCCACTTCCCAGCTTTATTCTCCTCCTTGTCCCGCCTACACTTCCTGCCTAGCCAATGGCCAATCAGTGTTTTATTTATTGACTAATCAGCAACACATTTGCCATACAGAACATCCCACAGCAATGCTATGGGCAGAAAAAAATGTGCCTGTAGATATGTTACCAGTCACTACAGGAAGGGTCAGGAAGTTCTGGCTACGAGACATTGCTGCCCCTCTGGACTTTCTGTTTGCAGTAAGAAATGACTCCAGCAGCCTTGCAGAGCGTTCACAGGTCTTCTATAGAAGTCTAATTTATAAATGTGGCTGTCCTATTCATGTATATGTGTGCGTGTGTGCGCAAACACACACACACACACACACACACACACACACACACACACACACACACACACATACACACACACACACACGTCCATTTTATTTTTCAAGCACTTGTTGGCTTCCTATTTGAAAGTGATCCTGGGCTGGTGTGTATGCCAGGTATAATTAGAATTTTAGTATTGGAAAATTGTTCATTCAGGAGTGGTTTTAATGTAACTTTTCTCTCTGATTGACAAATGGCTTTGTGATTAATTGCATTGTAGTAGTTGTTACTATCCATTTCCTCTAGCGGGTTATAGGAAGGGAAGCCATATGAAAGGGAGGTGATTCAATTTGCTTAAAAATTCCAGATCCTATACAGCAAAGTCAGACTGATGAATGACTCGGTTGATATTGGAATCCAATGAATGATGAACACTTCTTTTCTCAGCTTAGATTGCAGAGTTGAGTTAGCCAGCTAGGCAGACAGTTTTTGCCAACAGCAGAGAGGAGGTGTCACTGGGGGCACAAAGAGTTAAGACCAATTAGGCTTTTCAACCAGGTTCAAAACTGTTTCAAGAGCAACAGTGAAAAGGTCTTTATTTTAATTTTTCTTTTTCCTCTTGAAGCAAGGTTTCGTGTAGCCCTGGCTGGTCTCAAGGTCGATACATAGCTAAGGATGACTTTGAACTTTTTACCCTTCTTTCTGCCTTTAGATTCCAAGATCTGGGATTACAGTATGTGCTACCACACAGGCTTGAAAAGTCTATTAATCCAGGCAATTCTTGAAAAAAATCCTTTTATTTTATGTGCATGGATGTTTTGCCTGCATGTGTTTATGCATACCATGCCTGTTCCTGGTGCCCAAAGAGGCCAGAAGAAGGCATCACATCCCCTTGAACTGGAGTTACAGATTGATGTGACTCACCATATGAGTGCTGGAAGTCAAACACGGGTCCTCTGGAAGAGCAGCAAGTTCTCTTAACCATAGAGCCATCTCTCCAGCCCCCCTTTTCTTCTTTTTTAAAAAAGGTATTTATTTATTATGTCTACATTGTTCTGTCTGCACATATCCCTGCACACCAGAGGAGGACACCAGATCTCTTTACAGATGGTTGTGAGCCACCGTGTGGTGCTGGGAACTGAACTCAGGACCTCTGGAAGAGCAGTAAATGCTCTTAACCTCTGAGCCATCTCTTTAGCCCCCCTTTTCTTTATCATAAGTGTGCACACACAGCCTTCTCTCCGGCCCCTCTTTTCTTTATCATAAGTGTGCACACACCTTCTCTCCAGCCCTTCTTTATCATAAGCGTGCACACACACACAGCCTTCTCTCCAGCCCATTTTTCTTTATCATAAGTGTGCACACACCTTCTCTCCAGCCCCCTCTTTTCTTTATCATAAGTGTGCACACACCTTCTCTCCAGCCCCTCTTTTCTTTATCATAAGTATGCACACACCTTCTCTCCAGCCCCTCTTTTCTTTATCATAAGTATGCACACACCTTCTCTCCAGCCCTTCTTTATCATAAGCGTGCACACACACACAGCCTTCTCTCCATCCCCTTTTTCTTTATCATAAGTGTGCACACACCTTCTCTCCAGCCCCTTTTTCTTTATCATAAGTGTGCACACACCTTCTCTCCAGCCCCCTCTTTATCATAAGTGTGCACACACCTTCTCTCCAGCCCCCTTTTCTTTATCGTAAGTGTGCACATACCTTCTCTCCAGCCCTTCTTTATCATAAGTGTACACACACGGAGCCTTCTCTCCAGCCCCCTCTTTATCATAAGTGTGCACACACCTTCTCTCCAGCCCCCTCTTTTCTTTATCATAAGCGTGCACACACGGAGCCTTCTCTCCAGCCCCTCTTTATCATAAGTGTGCACATACCTTCTCTCCAGCCCCTTTTTCTTTATCATAAGTGTTCACACACCTTCTCTCCAGCCCTTCTTTATCATAAGTGTACACATACATGGAGCCTTCTCTCCAGCCCCCTCTTTATCATAAGTGTGCACACACCTTCTCTCCAGCCCCCTCTTTATCATAAGTGTGCACACACCTTCTCTCCAGCCCCCTTTTCTTTATCGTAAGTGTGCACATACCTTCTCTCCAGCCCTTCTTTATCATAAGTGTACACACACGGAGCCTTCTCTCCAGCCCCCTCTTTATCATAAGTGTGCACACACCTTCTCTCCAGCCCCCTCTTTTCTTTATCATAAGTGTGCACACACGGAGCCTTCTCTCCAGCCCCTCTTTATCATAAGTGTGCACATACCTTCTCTCCAGCCCCTTTTTCTTTATCATAAGTGTGCACACACCTTCTCTCCAGCCCTTCTTTATCATAAGTGTACACACACATGGAGCCTTCTCTCCAGCCCCCTCTTTATCATAAGTGTGCACACACCTTCTCTCCAGCCCCCTCTTTATCATAAGTGTGCACACACCTTCTCTCCAGCCCCCTTTTCTTTATCGTAAGTGTGCACATACCTTCTCTCCAGCCCTTCTTTATCATAAGTGTACACACACGGAGCCTTCTCTCCAGCCCCCTCTTTATCATAAGTGTGCACACACCTTCTCTCCAGCCCCCTCTTTTCTTTATCATAAGTGTGCACACACGGAGCCTTCTCTCCAGCCCCTCTTTATCATAAGTGTGCACATACCTTCTCTCCAGCCCCTTTTTCTTTATCATAAGTGTGCACACACCTTCTCTCCAGCCCTTCTTTATCATAAGTGTACACACACATGGAGCCTTCTCTCCAGCCCCCTCTTTATCATAAGTGTGCACACACCTTCTCTCCAGCCCCCTCTTTTCTTTATCATAAGCGTGCACACACGGAGCCTTCTCTCCAGCCCCTCTTTATCATAAGTGTGCACATACCTTCTCTCCAGCCCCTTTTTCTTTATCGTAAGTGTGCACACACCTTCTCTCCAGCCCTTCTTTATCATAAGCGTGCACACACACGGAGCCTTCTCTCCAGCCCCCTCTTTATCATAAGTGTGCACACACCTTCTCTCCAGCCCCCTTTTCTTTATCATAAGCGTGCACACACACGGAGCCTTCTCTCCAGCCCCCGCTTTATCATAAGTGTGCACACACCTTCTCTCCAGCCCCCTTTTCTTTATCATAAGCGTGCACACACACGGAGCCTTCTCTCCAGCTTGTTTCCATTCCTGATCTGCATTCTCACTAGTTTCTTCAGTTTAAAATAAAGCCAGTGTTGTTGATCACCCCTAATTTTAAAACCATGAGTCCATGTACCTGGTGCAAATGGTGTAGAGGCCGTGACACAGTGTTTGAAGAAAGTTTGTTTGAACAGTTAACTTAGATTTAGCTGAAAGTATATATCAGTACTTTGGTACAAAGAGTTAGGACCAATTAGGCTTTTTCAACCAGGTCCAGGACTGTTCCAAGAGTAACACTGAAAAAGTCTTTATTTTAATTTTTCTTTTGTTTTTCTTCAAGCAGGGTTTCATGTATTTGGTTTGAACAGTTAACTTAGAATTTAGCTGAAAGTGTATCTATAAGATTATATTCTTTGTGTATAGAGTAGTCAGAAGTTAAAGCATTTTTGTTGTACTATTCATTTAAAATTAAAGAGATAGAAGCAACTTTTGTTCTTTCCACACTGTATCTGTTAACTGGGGTTGTAACTTATCTGTTATAATAGAAACCTATTTAAGGCTTCATTTTCATAATTTGGGGATATATGTAATATATGGAATTTCCTTAAAGTTAGCAAAGAAGCAATTTGTAATTTTTTACGTGTGGTGGAATTGATAGCTGTGGCTTTGAAAGTATCTTAAAATGTGTTACCATAATATTTTGACTCCAAACATTTCATCATTATTAAGTACAAACACATATGCCCCTAAAACCCTCATCAGAAAGTGATACCTAGGGACTTTTCTGAACACACACCATTCTAGGATTCCAGAAGTAAATTTAACATCTGTAGGTTATGAACAAAATCTGAGCTGGGTAAGAACTGATGGGTAATAGATTGTGTGGAGAAGAATGACGGGTGTGCCCCACGTGATCTGAAGAAGGATGTGATTGTCTCCACCAGCAGGCCCAGCAGCACTGCTGATCTTCCTTCCCTCACTGTCCTAGGAGGAAGGAGACAGAACACATCTCCATCGTCCATGGGGATTCGGCCCCAACTCAGTCATCTTGACAAACTGTGTTTCTAATTCAAGGCCATATTTTAACTGCTTCTGCTTTTCCTGTTGGAAAGCTCCCACCGACTCCCCCACAGAGAAATGAAGAAATTAGTTTGCGAACGCACTAAGTAGGGTGGACATTTTGAGTTTTCCATTTCTGTACAGGACTTTAGTAAGATACCGATTTCTATGTTTTGCCCCCACCTTTCATATTATCTTGTCAGAAACAGAATCCTAGAATGAAAAAAGAGCAAGCTCATGGTTAAAATACTGATTTTTAGATTTATAAACAACTTTATAAATTTAGTTTCATTCTTGGTTGTTTTACAAAAAGAATGAAAAGTGATTTAAAATAATTTTGAGAATGAAATTATTCAGCTTTGTTATTAAATTAAATTAATTTAATTATTCAGTTACCTGCTTAACTATACCTGTATGAATACTGACAACATTTACCATTAAATATTAGGCTTGAGTTATAAAAATTAGAACTTAAATTATAATGTGAAATTGTGATAAAACCTAATTTTCCTAAGTAACATTTTCAATATTAATGTGTAAAATTGTCACGAACTTCAAAAAATCTCATGTACATTGTACTTTCACAGTAATAATTTATTGAAAATGGTTAATATAATTTGAATCCTCAATATGTAAAAATATCTAAGGATTTAGAATGTCTTGGGTAGACCAATTTGAGATATAATAATACAGAGTCTCATGGAAACTGAGTGTTCTTTGCTCATTTTAACTGATAGCTGTAGGCTGTGGCTAGGGCTTTGGAAATCTTAAAGAATTGTCTCAATAATTGAATGATGTTCATGGTGTCTAAATGAGTTGGTTCTTAAAAATATCCTGCTTAAAGATAGACCTCACACCTATGCTTGTTTTAACTCTTTAAAATATTTTAATCAATTCTTTAAGCATTTCATTCAATATATTTTGATTATATTCACTCCTGCCCTTCCCCCACCCTCCCCAGATCCACTTCTTCCTCCCCACACCCCCTTTTCTGTTTGATGTCCTCCTTTTGAAAATCTCCAGCCCCCAAATTTTCACTTTCTAATGTTTTAAAGAAGACTGTGTCACAGCAGACATCCTGGTCCTTTGGCCCTCACAGCCTTCCCATTTCCTCTTCTGTGATGTTCTCTAAGCCTTAGGTGTAGGCACGGTGTTGCTGATGTGTTAACTGGGGACAGGCACCCTATGTTCAGTTGTTCTTTGCATTTTCACAAGTTGTGGCTTTCTGTAATGACCTCTGTCTGCTGCAAAAGGAAGCTTCATTGAGCGGGGAGAACCACACTTGCCTGTTGACAGTATTTAGAGTGCACTTAGAAGTTATGCTGGTGTAGAAAGATGGCAGCAGCTGGTTCTCCTGATTTCATGGCCTTAGACACAGGTAGGCCGTGAAGTTTACAGTACCAGATAGGAATTCCTTCCAGCTGAGCAGCCATAAGTCCAATGAGATGGCTGTTGGTTACTCCCAGGACATAAGCACCACTATTGTACCTTTTAGCATACCTCTCTTTTCTGGCCGTTTCTGTGGTTTGTAGGCGTTGCACCTCTGTAGGACTCTTGATGGCTTTGTTCCCTTGGCATCTTGCATTGCTCCTTCCCATGCTGTAAGACCTAGTCCTCAGGAGGAGGCTTCCAGGTCAGTTCCAGCTAGATTCCTCCAAGTCCTTTATCTGGGAGACAACCGGGGTAGTGGCAATAGACTGGACATCTTGGGGGTTCTTGCAGTAGCCTGAAGGAATGCTTCCCATGCCAGGCACTTGGAGTTGGTAGATAGTCTATGTTTTTATGTGGGGTCATTATCACCACAACTGTGTAACTTTAGTTAAAAGTATGTATGCATACAAATACACTTATATATATTATATGTAATTTTAATTGAACATAAAATAGAATTTTCCATGGCTTTCTCAAGCACCCTCAGTGTAACTGATCCCTCTTCCTCTCTCTGTGTTTCCACTCCCCTAGGTAAGTCTCCCTCCCTGATTTGCTCAGTTTTCCCCATAGCAACGGTGCCATGTGGTCTCCTCTTCTAGAACCCCTGTTCCCCTCTGTGCTCTACGACTCTATGGCTTCTTTTTCCTTTCCTTACATCTGCGGTTACCTCGGGTTATATATCACACTGAAAGATTCCGAGCTCGGGTCCACAGATAAAACACTCAGTGTTTGTCTTCCTGGGTTACCTCACTCAGTATATTTTTTTATTTCTGTTCATTTACTTGCATTTTATCTCTCTCCCTCCCCTCCCCCACCTCTTCACACTAAAATGAATGAGTGAATGAATGAATGAATGAATGAATAGATGTGAGTCCTGGTAATGTTTACCAGTAACTTGGCTGGAGCTAAACGGAGAGGCAGGCAGCAAACTAACCAGGGCTCCTGCTCAGAATACACATTCTTTCTACCCAGATGTTTGTCCAACTCAGAGCTACAGTTTTAATTTTTTTGTAATTTCAGGAATTCCTCGGGTTATCCAATGTAAATTTAGACTTCCCCTGAAACTAATTTGCCTACCAGGTCAGCCTTCAAAAACTGCAAGCCACAAACTGACTATCGACACCAACAAACCTCCTGTCGGCCTGCCCAGCCTCTTTCCAGGTAGGACTTGGGGTACACTCCGTGGGGAGCTGGGAATGCTGGGGTTCCATGTGGAATGCTCCAGCAGCAGGTGTACCTGTAGGGTGAGGACCCACCCCTTCTCATGCGCCTGCTTAAAGGTGAACAGCCTAGTCAGTAAGGTGATGGTACACTTTCTATGTTTTATTAACAGTTTATAATCATTATTTTGCTTCAGTGTTCAGATATAAAACAATAAATGATTCTTTTCTAGGTTGGAAGTTTTGGCTTGAAATATAAATATTTATTGCTAGGTGTTACTGTAGACCTTTGGATGTATCCTGTTCTTAGTATTCATAACAGTTCATCATTACGGTCGCTTCTGAGGGTTGTCTCAGGGATGGCCATTCCTCAGGACTGCTGTCTACAGCAGCTGGAGGAGCAAATGCTCTGGTTGCTGAGTGGTCTTTGTGTCTTGGACTTGAGCACGCAGAACATCCCACAGCACACTGCTGAGTATGCTGGGGTGATTTCTGAGTGTCTTAGAAGAGCTGCGGCTTTGGCCACCTCGTACAGCATTGTAATCAGGGTTTAGAATAGACACCTGCCCGCTTTCTGTTTTCTTATAATTTCTTTTCAAACACTATATTTTGATCATGATTTTCCCTTCTCTCACTTTGTTCCTGATCCTCCGCAACACCCAACCTATGCAATTTTACTGTCCCCTCCCCTGCAAAAAAAATCCATAAAACCACAGAATTGAAAATCAAACTAGCAAAAGATAAAAGAAACAAACACACAAACAAAATGCCAAAGCAGAATGAAACGAAGAGCTCCCCCCACACCAAAAACAAAACAAAAACCCAGAAACTCATCAATTAGTTTGCTTTGTGTTGGTCAACTACTGGGTGTGGGGACGGCCCTGGAGTGTAGTTCATGTACTCAGTGACACTGCATTGGACAACATTGACTCTCCCTTTCTCAGCAGTCACCAGCTGCAGAGAGCTCCTTGGTTGTGGCGGGAGCCCATGTCCCCTCCCCCTCTTAGTGCTGGGACCCATCTGGCTTAAGCCTGTATTGACCCTGTGCATGCTGCACAGTCTCTGTGAGTTCATGTATGCGTCTGTCCTGTTGTGTCTGGAAGACACTGTTTCCTTGGAGCTATCCATCACCCACGGCTCTTAGAATCTTTCTGCCCTATCCACATTCTTAGTGATGGCATGGAATCAAAAGAAAAAAATCCGACAGTTGAACAGCCTTTTAAAGTACTTCATTAAAAGTCAACCCTGTTCACTATGAGGTGTATTTTTACTCTTGTGTTTAAGGTGTGATTTTTAGAATCCAGACTATTTCCCACAAAACTGAGAAATTTGTTGTAAGTCATCCCTTTGTGTTATTACATAAAATGCTTTTGTTTTGCTACTCATTAAAAGTAGTAGGGCTTATTTACTTTGGTTTTTATTTTGAGACAGGGTCTCACTGTGTAACTCTGCCTGTCCTGGAACTCACTATATAGAGTAAGCTGGCCTTGAACTCAGAGAGATCCTCCTGCCTCTGCCTCCTGAGTGCTGGGATTAAAGGTGTGCACCATCACACCCAGCCAGGACACAGGCTTTAAAACCTTCATTTATATATTGCCATGCAAAAAAAGTATTTTTTAAAAACAACCATTCAAGTCTTAATTTTGAATTGAGCTCGTGGACACATAGTGAGTAGTTTTTTTTTTTTATTTTTTATGCATACAGTGTTGTTCTGCCTGCAGGCCAGAAGAGGGCACCAGACCTCTTTATAGATGGTGTGAGCCACCATGTGGTTGCTGGGCATTGAACTGAGGACCTCTGGAAGAGCAGCCAGTGCTCTTACCCTCTGAGCCATCTCTCCAGTCCTCAGTAGTTTTTTTTTTTTTAATGGTTTCCTCCCTGTTATTTTCTCCTTTCTCCCCACCTTCTCTTTCTTCCTCTCCATTTTTTGTAACAAATCTAGACTGTAAAAATGTAGCACTTTGCACAAATTATTTCCTTGGATTGCATAAACTGCCATGGGCACATAGTTGGAAATTATATGTGGAACAATAACAAATTTATTGATGCTGTTGATACTGTTTAAGTATTGGATTCTGAGACGTTGACATTTATTGGCATAAACAGAGCTCAACTAGAGATTGAATAAAAATGTAGACTATTAACC
Organism: Peromyscus californicus insignis; assembly: GCF_007827085.1. Classification (NCBI taxonomy): domain Eukaryota; kingdom Metazoa; phylum Chordata; class Mammalia; order Rodentia; family Cricetidae; genus Peromyscus; species Peromyscus californicus. The sequence continues at coordinate 18,379,872 of NW_026294402.1, forward strand.
AGGGAGTTTATCTTGGTAAGATACAACATAGACTACATATTTAAAAAGATTGGTGGCCCCCCACTTTTCTGCTGATTTGGAGCCTGTTTTGTTGATATTGTCGGGGTATCATGCCTGTCAGCCTTTTACTTGCTTTAGAAACAGCACTGAGTGACAAATTAGAAGCTGTTTTCCCCAAGATTGTATACATGCAATATGTATTTTTATTTTAAATACAATGAACATGATAGAGCCATGTAATTGTGAAAGTAATTCTAACTCTGTAATTAAAAGCTCTTATATGTTGACATTAGATACAGTGGCTATTTCAAATCTATATATTCTACTGAAAGAAATGGATTAATGAGCTTCATACAGAAGAAATAATTTTAAATCTATGTCTCTTCCTAATTGTTTATCTCCTTTTTTGTGAAGAAATATAGGGCATATGTGGAGTGATTTTACCTTTCATTACAAATAGATGAGAAGTTTAAAAAATAGATAAGTTCACACAAAGAACCAGCCAATAATTTACTATCCAGTAATACATACATACATCTATTTCTCTATTTTCTCCTAATGTTGCTAAAATAATTTTTGTAAGCATCTACCCCTCCCATAGAGACTTTAAAAATATTTTTAGAAACATTTTTATAAATATTTTCACTTGTGGCTTTGTTACATGGTGTTTTATTATAAATGGACACCATAAAATTATCTGACTCATTCTATTTTTAGATATTTACATTGTATTCTTGTGATATCCTTCCAAAAAGCTACTTTAAATTTATAATCATTTCTTGGATGAAGGTCTGAAAGTGGAGCTAACAGGTTAAAGGTTAAGAATACTTTGAAACCTTTTGAAATTTAGTGTAAAATTGATTTCTTTAAGGGCCAGAATTTGTGTTACATGATTTTTCTCAACTCAGTGAATATAAGCATTTTGGAGCGCAATCAGTTGCAGGTGAGGGTAACTTATATTTGAAGAGTGGATGTATTAAGTGTGTTTCGACTTGATGAACTTTAAATTTATTTTAGGATTATTGGAATCCAATCCCTTTATAATAAGGGAAGTGTCTATATTTAGTATAAAATGAATGCAATAGATTCTCTGGAATCCTCCAATAGGGACAATTTGTTTTTGTTTTGGAATCAATATAAACAAAACCTTTTAAAACATTTCAAGTTTTACTACAATTTTCTGTTTCAATGCTCATATTTTTTCTCTGTTAATCTCAACCTTTCCCCCTGCCTCTGTCTTTTTCGGGATAGAGTCTCTCTGTAGCCTAGGCTGACCTTACATCAGAGTTCTTCCTGCTGTGTACACGGGGTAATTGACATTCACCACTAGGTCCATGATAGTCTTCTGAAGTTGGCTCAGACATCTTCCTAGACAGCTGCAAATCGTAGATGTTTTCTTTGCTTTCTGGAATGACATTGTTTCTTAGGTTTATCCTGTGCACGTTCAGCCTCACACCTGTGCTCATCTATGAAAAATAAATAAGGAAAATGGAATCATTCTAGAGTGTTACTATGAGGCAGAAGTTGAGCAATTGGGAGCTGCTGTGAAGACCAGCTAATATAGTTCAAACATGCATTTAAATATTAATAAAGTAAAACTTACCCAACTAAGCTTCCTATTTCAAGTATTAGTGTTTATTTTGTGATTAAGTAGATGATTATTTTCCCTTTGCTTTGTAGACTTTGCCAATCAGTCAGATGACGACCAGGTGAATGTCATGGGTTTTCGTCTCTTAGGTGGTTCTCGAGTTACTCTTCTTGCTTCCAGAACTTCTCGTAAGTAGAACTGTGCTGTTACTGTTGCTAAATGTTCGGCATAGGACATTGTACCACACCAGGAACTTTGCAAAGGGTGCAGATGATGTTTTAGGTATAGACAGACAAGGGCCATGAGTATAAGATATGAGAGTTGTGGAGACTAGATTATATTAGGGACATGTAGCTGTAGTTTTGGGGATGAAGAGGGTTTGAAAGGAATTTTAAAATTTAAAATGGTTTTAAGATACATATACAGTGATTTGGGTTTCAAGAACTCTTAAAAACTAGAGTTAGTTTTCTTTTTTTGCATGTTTATGTATATATTTATTTTTTTAATGTTTCTTCAGACAGGTTCCCCCATATGTAATTCTACTGGGTTTGAACTTGTAACTTTTTTCACTCAGCGTCCCTCATGCTTTCAGTTCAGGCATATTTTACCTTGGGCAACTTAAAAAGAATCTATCTTTCTGTCTGTCTATCTATCTATTTATCTATTATCTATCTATCTATTATCTGTCATCTAATCAGTCTATCCTCTATCTGTCTACATATCATGTATCAGCTATATTTATATCTATATTTACCTTTATATCCCTATTTGACATTTTCTTAGTTAGAGATTCTATTACTGTGTAAAATGCCATGACCAAATGTAATTTGGGAAGGAAAGGTTTTATAACTCTTAGGTCATACTCCATCTCTGAGGGCAGTAGAACAGGAATTCATGCCAGGATCCTGGAGGCCGAAATCGAAACAGAGGCCACAGAGGAGTCCTGCTTATTGACTTTCCCAGGGGTGGCACTGTCCCTCATGGGCTAGGCCCTCCCAAGTCAGTCATTAATCTATAAAATGCCCTCAGATTTGCCTACAGACAGTCTAGATGAAGGCATTTTCTCTATTGAGGTTCCTCTTCCTAGGTAACTCTAGAATGTGTCAAGTTGACAACACACACATACACATACACACACACACACACACACACACACACACACACACACACACACACACACATGAACACACACAAAAAACCTAAAACCAACCAGGGTAGACATTGACAGAAATGAGCATGAAATGAATGATTGTTTTTGGCTGAGACTAATATCAGATAGAAATCCATTAATTATATAGCCAAGATTGAATTCCAATTTAAATATGCTTTATTAATTTAACTTTTTCATATGAGGAAAATAGTTGAAACTAATTGATTTAAAACTTCTGCTGTATTTACTATGCTAAACAAATTAACCTCACTTTTTGATATATACTTTCATAGAAATAAACATGATAGTAATACACATTTCATTGGGATAAATTGTGTTTGTGTGTGTGTGTGGACGATGGCGTCCATTAGAATAGTTTGAATACATGCCAGTTTAGAAAAATCTGCAGTTTTGTGGGTAGGGATGTGATTCAATGGTAGGGTGCTTGCCTTGGGTTTGATCTTCAGTACTGTGAAATTTAAAAAGCATCCTGTCATTTTAGCGGTCGGCTTGCCCTTTGTACTGTCTACATCTGCAGTCGTTTTGGCTGTCTTGCAATAACAGACTGAATGAAATGAAGACATCTTCTCTGAAACTGAAACTTGTTAGCAGGAGCATATTTCCTGCTATTGAAACTGACTATGTTTCTGTAGCTAAGCTCATAGAAGCTTCTTGAATATATAGATTGCTAACTGATGAAATAATCCTGAATGTAAGTAGTTATTCTAGAGTAAAGCATAACAATTAAAAGTTACTCGAAAAGAGAGAAGAAAATGCTATACTTTATATGGTCTTTGTGACAAGTCATGACTACGGTCGTTACATTGGCATCACATAGAATATTTCTAAGATGAGGTCTAAACTCTGAACAAATTCCTAAGTGCCCTGGCCACTGTGCTAAGCACAGGCCCCTGGTATTGTTATACTTTGCTTGGCTTTACTCTTCATTTGGATGTTGGAATCATTTTGGTGCATTTTCTTATTAATTTATCCTCTGGTTAAACTAAAAAATTATCACCAATCTTTCTTTTGTAAACTATGGAAATGCTGATTTGAATTAATGGTACTTGATTATTTTGAAGATTAATTTTTACTTATATGTATATCAGTGCCTACATACACACATATATACATGTATATATGTACATGTGTACACATATATACATGTATATATGTGTGTGTTCCATGCACATGCCTAGTGCCACAGAGGCCAGAAGAGGTTCTGTCTCCTGGATCTGAAGTTACAGGTGGTTTTGAGCTTGTATGTGGGTGCAGGGAACTGAACCTGTGTCCTCTGCAGGAGCAGCAAGTGATCTTAATGGCTGAGCTATTGCTCCAGCCCCAGTTGGTGGTGCTTTATAGTTAATCTTTCGTTGAAACCATTTGAAAAACAAGCTTTGTTTTTTTGTGTCACTGAGCATATTGATGTCCTACTGCCTTGGTAATTGTCCTCTTCAGATGAGTGGCCTTTGGAGCACTTTGCCACTTTCCTATTCTTAACACTTTACTAACACCCAGAGATACACAACCACCTTGTTCGCATCTATGCTTGTGGTCATGCCTTGGCATGGTTGTGTGGTGGGTGGACAGAACACAGGAAGTAGTATTCAACAGGAAAGCTAAGGAGTGCATGAATTGAAACCTGAAGGGCCGCTGCTCCATTTCTATGCTGGTTCTTTGACTTTAGGGATGCAGGAGAGGATTTTGTGATGAAGACGAGTATGGAAGTCTGTTTTCTGGAGTTAAGGGAGACATTGCTGCTCCTCTCTGTACCCTTGTGCCTGACTGATAATTGACATTTTCGTTTTTTGTAAAAAGCACAGAGTGGTAATTCATATAAAGAAATCTGGAATGCCAGATTTCCAACATGTGGAAGGGACACAGTATCTCTTCTCATTACATGATACATATGCTGTTTGGAATTGTCTTTAGCTCTTGGCTAGTATTTGCTGTAGATTACTCTGATTAATTTCCTTTAGAAACCTGCTTGAAAATCATGTGTGCTATATGGCACTTTTGTTTTTTCTTTCTGTGGGATGAGTCCAGGGCCTTGTACATGCTAAGTTCTTGCTTCACCACTGAGCTGCATCCCCAGACCCAGGGATATACTTTTGTAACTCCTTGTAACTGGAAGGACTGAGCAAGGACGACCACTCTTGTTGATGGGAAGGTTGATGGGAAGGTATGGGAACGTGGATGCTATCTACATTTTGAAAATAAAAATGGCATGACGTTGGTGCCTTGCAGGATAAGAAACCCTGGAGGGAAGAGGCTGTGCCAAGTCTCCACAAGAAGTTCGGATCTTGAGTTGTAAAGTGAAACCTGTCATCGCGTTAGGTTTTCCTTGGCGGTGATTTATTCCATCCAGCACTCAAAGCAGCTCTGGAGTTTGAAATGGAGACTTTCAGATAAAATATGTTTATGAGAGTGATTGTAGAATGGTACTATCAGATCCAAGCTGATAATGAGAGATGTAAAGATTGCAGAAAATTGATATGTGATGAGAAGCTAATGGTGCCATGGACCAAAACTTGTGGTAGAAGTAGCAAGTGAGTGAGACAGACAAGGTGGCAGCCCGAGAGCAGACTCAGTGCTCGTGGCCAAGGTTTACACAGACTGTACACCTCTGTTTTCCATCATATGTGGTGTGCGTGTGTGTGTGCGTGCGTGTGTGTGTGTGTGTGTGTGTGTGTGTGTGTGTGTTCACACGTACATGTGGGTGTGGAAGCTCAGGTTGATGTTATTAATCCTCCATTGCTCCTCCACCTTATCCATGGAGGCAGAGCTAACCTGGAGCTCCCCTGCACAGTGAGTCTGCTGCTCAGCCTGCTCCAGGATCCCGTCTCTGCTCCAGGCTAAATACCTACTTGACATTTACTTGGGTTCTGGGGATTTGGACTCAATTTCTGTTGCTTGTGTTATGAACACTTTAACTGCCAAGCATCTCCCCAGCCATAGATACATTTTTCTCTACGGAGAGGCCTGTAAGGCAAGATGTAGTCTTCAGGAAATGGGTGGCTAAATTAGAGAGATGGTCAGTGGAGACAAAAAATGAAGTGAGGTGAGGATACTAGATCCAACTGATCCTTAGCCCTTATCATCAAGTGAGAAAAAGACCCACATCTAGATGCATCTTTGTGACATTTTTGAGCACCATGGACCGAGAATGTATCGTATGGATTATAAAAGGAAAAATGAGCTACTGGCAAGAAATAAATCAGGATGATGTACTCTTTCAACAGAATTTCTTGTTTTCCAGATGTGGTAGCACATGGCTATAATCTCAGTCACTCAAGTGGTGTCACCAGGAGTTTCATGAGTTTAAGGCCACACTGGGTCACATAGCAAGACCTTGTATCAAAACAAATAAACAAAAACCAACCAACTAACCAACTAACTGACCAACCACAACCAACTAACCAGCAAAACCAGCATCAGTTGGTATTGGACAATGAAAACATTTTCTCCAGGCTACAGGGGAGATGTTTTTCAGCTTGGGCTTCTGTGTCCTGCTAAGCTGGTAACGAACAAAGAATACTAAATAGACCCCCATTCATGTATAGAGATTCAAAGTAGGTGTTTAAAAAATGGAAAGGGCAACCAATACACACTAGACTTTCCTATGTTCTGCTTGATTTTAACATGCTAGAGGGAACAAATGGAATAAAACCAAGTTGGAAAGCCATGTGCTTACCCACTTTAATTAGCATGCTTTTAGGCATAGTAGAAGAGTCATAGACACGTCCGCAAAGGTAAGTTGAGTCTTCAAAGTGTTTGTCTTTCACAAACACTTTCCTATCACTCAGGGTCTTGTTACATACAAGGCTAGCACATCCCTTGCAGAACCTGTGGATTACACCAGGATAGACGAACGGGTAAGGAGAATCAGTAATCAAACATTGATATACTAATAAAAGGAATAGAATCTGTAGGCGATATTGTAAAGATCTCGAGAAATAAAAATGAGGATTAGGTAAAGGTCAATGTTGGAAGTAAGAAAGATATCGTCAAATGTTGGTAGATGTGTAAGGGTTTTAGACATAGTGAATTTTCTGGAGTGCCTGGACCATCATACTGTAGGAGCTCTTTAATTAATTATTATAAATATATAAAAATATAATTATAAAAAATTAATTCCTTTAATGAGGCCAAACATTTTAGGGACAATTAGTGATAATGTTAGTCAAATTTGAAGTCATTTGATGTCTGCCTTATACCCAGTGAGCAGTTGAAAGGGGTGGTGATTCATCAGTTAGTATTCAGCTATTTCTTCACTATGGGGACAGTTTGTTTGTAATGTACATCTAGCTTTCAAAAAGCATTTTGAAAAATAAGTATAGATATACCTCCATAGTTTCTAATATTGAAGAAGTTATAAATTTATACTTTTAAACTTATATCTACAGAAATTGTTTATAGCATTTCTTCCAAGTTTTTAACCAAACTTTTACCAAGCCTTGTGGATCTCTGTGTATGAGCTTGGCCTTGGCGCCTCAGGCCTATAATCCCAGGTACTTGGAGTCGGGGGCTGAGGCAAGAGGATTAGGAATTTAAGGCTACAGAGTTTGTTCAGGGTCAGCTAGGAAACTTAGTAAGACTCTATCTCAAAAATAAAAAGTAAACAGATAAATGGGAAGTGATAGGGCACTTTCTAGTGTGTGCATGAGGCCCTGGGTTTGAGCCTCAGTTACAGATTTCTCCGTGTATGGTTGGACCTCAGCTTAGTGTTGGTCCTATCTAGGCACATCCTTTTCACCATCTTCTATCAGTCTCACACGTGGCTGACTCTTTCTGCTTTGAGCACAGGCCATTTGCTCCACCTTAAAGACTAAGATTTTTATACAAAATGTTTAGGAATGTGCACTTTGGATTCAGAGCACTAGTTTAGGTTTGAAATTCTAGCTTATTTGAATGACTATGAAAAATTATTAATCATCTATAAAATGGCAGTAAATTTTTAAACCTATAAGATGGCAATGAAATAGTGAGATAACACATGACTCCACGTGAAGTAGTCCCTTAAAGAGATGTATTAACTTTCTAGTACATTGTAGATGCTTGATAAATTTTAGCCTTTAATAGTCTTTTCACCATTGTTGCTATATTGTTCACTTGGAACTTACTGAGTGGCACAGCCATATCTGAATGGAATGGCAGAAGTCATGAAGCCACACAGCTGCTGACAAAGATTCAGTAAAGCTGAGCCCCATGATGGCTGCCATGCCACCTTTAGTTTTCATCTCCACCTGTTGCATACTTGGGCACTTTTAATATTTGTACAATTTGAGGAAATTGGGTTGATGGAAAATTCCTTATGAATCATTTATGCCTTCTCCCAGGAATGCTGCTTCTAAGCTTACCTAGGAAAGTAAACTTCCATGAACATACTATTCCCCCCCACCCCTCCTTTTAAGGAGATATCCTTATCTACTTGAAGGTCTTCCTTATGCCTTGGAGGTTGTGACACACAAAGAAGCCAGAGGTCTCTTCATGAGGCTATGAGACATTCTTAAAACATCTGTTCCTGTACTTATACAGGAACAAGATATTCAAAACAAAGTAAAATTAAAAAGGTCAACAAGATTTGGTGGGCTAGAGGAATTGTCTGCAGTTCAGATTACAAGCCTCTTCCCACTGTACACTCAGACAATTATGTGGCATACAATTCTGTCCTACATAGAGACATATTGATGAGCAAAGTATGGAGTGGAAAGATGATGAAAGTATGAGGTGTTAGGACCTCCCTCTCTTAGAACAGTTAGCTCATGTGGAGTCACTATAATGACATATGACCAAGGAACAACAGAATGCCAAGATTAGACATCATATAAACAAATTCTATAAGGATATAAATGTGAACATTGATTGTATTATGTCAGAATTTGAATAATAACTGCAGTAACTTTAGCCTGGGGATTTTTCCTGGGCACTCTGACCACTAAGAGTTAATAATACATTGCTTGAGACATGGCAAAAATGCCTACGGTGGTTGAAGATTTTGTTTTGGTCTAGTGTCCTTGAAGCAACCAAAGCAACCAGCCTGAGCACAGGCTGTCATATGTCTCTAGATTCTCAAAAATTGGGTTATGGGGTTTATGAGTAAGAACAATAACTGTTTATTAATGATGTCAAAACTTGAGGGAAAATGATTGGAAATGATAACTCTGTTCTGTCATAGTTTATTAATAATGACTAAAAGATGAGCAAAAGGAAGTGAAACACATGTCCAAAACTAAAAATGATATGATGTATGTTTTGGAACATCATGAATGTATCCCTCCTAACTAAATTCTGTATAAATAAAGAAACACTCTGGCTGCTAGTCAGTCAGGCTGCAAGATTCTCTCGACTCCCATGGCCTGGCTCACTTCCTTCTCCCACCGACTCCTTACATCCTCTACAGGACCCATCCACCACCGGGATGGCTCCTGGCAGCTGAGACTAAATAAAGGGTGGTCTTGTGTTACTTCGCTTTATAAAGAGGGTTTCATTAATCTGATTTTTCCTTCTTTTAAATTGGCTGCAGGTTTTTTATGTTAATTTATCATTTATCATTATTTAGATAATTAATCTATTCATTTGTGTTGCATATGTCTGTTGTGGGATAATCCTTCTGTACACTGTGAATATGTATTACTCTCATTGGTTAATAATAAAGCTGTTTGGCTTATAAGAAGGCAGGATAAAGTTAGGCGGAACAATCAAACTGAGGACTGGGATGAAGAAGAGCGGAGTCGGGAGAGATGCCAGCAAGTCAGTTACTGGAGAAGTAAGATGCTAGAGGATAGGTAAAGCCATGAGCCATGTGGCAATACATAGAAATTGGTTAATTTAAATGTAAGAGCTAGTTAGTAGTAAGCCTGAGTGCTGTGGGATGGTCTATATGTCAAGTGTGTTGCTGATTGGTCAATAAATAAATCACTGATTGGCCAGTGGCCAGGCAGGAAGTATAGGCAGGACAAGGAGGAGAATAAATCTGGTAAGTGGAAGACTGAGTCAGAGACACTGCCAGCCGCCATGATGACAAACAGCATGTGAAGATGCCGGTAAGCCACGAGCCATGTGGCAAGGTATAGATTAATGGAAATGGATTAATTTAAGCTATAAGAACAGTTAGCAAGAAGCCTGCCACGGCCGTACAGTTTATAACCAATATAAGTCTCTGTGTTTACTTGGTTGGGTCTGAGTGGCTGTGGGACTAGCAGGTGAGAGAGATTTGCCCTGACCGTGGGCCAGGCAGGAAAACTCTAGCTACACCTGAGCTATTGGCTGAGCATTCTATAATTAATAGAAGTTTTTGTGTATTTATTTGGGACTGGGCAGTCAGGATAGAAAAACTCTGCCTCTGCTTACATATGTGTACACCTGCACACACACATGCATGCTGGCACATGTTAAGGTCAGAGGACCAATCTTGGGGATTGGTTCTCTGTAACCATGTGACCACCTTGTGGGATCTAGGAATCAAACTCAGATCATCCTGACTGTGTGCAAGAGTTCTATCCTCTGAATCATTTCATTGGCCTACTTATTGTTTTAAATAGGGGCATTTTTTGCCTGCCTTTCTTGCCATCCCACAGCATCCCTACCTTGCCTCATACACCACCCATACCTGGCATTAGCTGTACATGGGTTGACTAAACTATGTGAGTCAATAGACGTTTACAATGAAATCTCCACGCTGTGTTTACCATGCGCTGGGGAGAACAGTGGCAGTAATAGGAGAATAAACAATGCTTATTGGATGCTAACTGTATCAATTACCATTTTTTTGAGGTAGAGTCTGTATCCCAGGCTGACCTTGAACTCACTATATAGCTGAGGATGATCTTGAGTTCCTGATCCTCCTCCTTCCACCTCTTAAGTGATGGGATTACAACTGTGAGCTACCACTTCTGTTTTATACAGTTCTGGGAATTGAATTCATGGTCTTGTGTATGCTAGGCAAATACTTTACCAGCTGACCTACATCTCCCGCCTGTCAAGTATACTTCATAACTTTTATGAAGAGATACTTACACATGGAAGGACATGAGCATCTTAGGGCAGAAGTCTCAGAAGTTGGCAGCTATGAAGGATCGGGCTCAGCCTCCTTCACTCTGATGGAAGCTCTTTCCTAATGGTCTCCTGTGACCACAGAGAGGTGTAAGAAAGGTCTGGACTCTTGACAGTGCAGATGCACAAAGCCCAAGAGTTGCTGCAGTTGAGAGACAAGGACATTTCTGTTTGAGGTACAGAAGCAGGTGGGATGGGAGCTAGAGATGCTAGTGGCCAGCCTTTCTGAGGAAGCCCATCAGAAGATGTGAGAAACCAATATGAAGTAGAAATAGAAGCATCATCAAAGCTGAAGGAGGCACTGGCAGGGTGCCTATGTTGTCTACAGAAGAGTCAGCCTTAAAGACAGTGGATGTGATGTCCACCCTAACCTTTGTCACCTGCAGAGAGAACATTTAATCACAGTAGAGTAGAGCAGCCATTTTGCATGGACTGTGGCAGGCAAACCCAGTATTGTTTATTCTGTATTGTGGTGGTTTAAATGAGAGATGTCCCCCTGGCTTCTGCATTTGTTCAAATCCCAGTTGGTGTTGCTGTCTTGGGAGATTCTGGAAACTGTAGGAGGTGAAGCATTACTGGAGGAAGTATGTCACTATCGGCAGGCTTTGATGATTTGTGGCCTTGCTCCATCTTTCTCCCTCCCTCCCCCTCCTCCTCCTTGTGTGGATAAAAATGTGATCAGCCAACTTCCTTCCTGTGTCTGCTGCCATGCCATGCATTCATCACCATTAATAGACTATCCCATTGACACTGTAAACTAAAATAAAGCCTTTCTTCCTTAACTATTTTTGGTCGTGATATTTATCTTGACAACAGGAAAGTAAGGAATACACATATGTAGCAGAACAAGAGGATGACTATGGGGAATAAGAGAATCTGTCTTTCTGAGTTTGCTAATAAAAGTAAAGTCCTAAAACCAAGTGTCAACATATAGGGATACATTTATTCTTTGCCAGAGTACCATAGAAAAGCCTAAGAAACCCATCACATATCTGTTTGTCATTTTACCCCAGTCTTTACATATTGTAAGCAGGAAGGCTGAAATAATCCTCATCCTGCCAATGCTTCTAATATTTCTTTCTTTAGAATATTGTATATAATATAAATAGTTAATGGTGAATTAAATGGAATTTGTAACTCCTGAGATTTTCAAGGGACTTTGTATAATCCTCTTGGAAGTTGAAACTTGGTGGTTAGGTGCCTGGTGAACAGTAGACACATTGAGCCTGTGAACATTTACATAGATGTCGCATTGTCATGTGGTTAAGATCAATGGTTAATCTTTCTATATTAGTAATTAGAATTCCAGTTTCTACTCCATACATAACTGGCTGAATTACCTTGTTAATTAAGTAAACTCTTCTGAGTTTATTTATTTTTTTTGTAAAAATGAGAATGGCATCACTCCCTTGTGAGACAGTTGAAGTTTAACTAACAGTGTGGTTGTGATAGAACCTGGTGTGTATCAGGCTTCTGTGGATGTAGAGAAAACAGTTTATTGTGGGGTAGATGAAATCAAACTATGCCCTGAAGAATAGGCAAATTAAAATAGGTAGGGAAGAATGTATGTAGTATGAATTCAAACTGTCACATTTAATGTGTTTCCTGATCCTTGGTTGGGTCACTGGAATGCTGTGTGCTTTGCTTTCTCTTTTTATAACAAGAAGCTGGTGTACCCACAGTATTTGGCACTTGACTGGTCCCCATCCACAGCTGATTCTACAGATGCCGCTGCTACTGCTGCCTCCATAATCACTATCGTCCTGAGCTCGCCATCACAGCCATCATCATGAGAGAATACACAGGAGCTTTTCGTGCTCAGGGCTCAGGGAGCAGAGGGAAACAGAATTCTCCTTTTAATTTAGACAAAACAGAAATCTTTGATCGTAATTGCAATGATTTCTCTCACACCAGTATTCAGAAGTAGACTGGAACCACCATACTGCACCTTTTCAATGGCTGTTTATCTTTCGAGTCGAGTGTTCCACCACAGTTGGGTTGTTTCATTCTATTTACTGTTAGGCACACGATGAGAAGGACTGCACTCAGCCTGTCTCTGGCCATCTCCCTTAGAAGGACATCTGAAATCGTTATATGGTTGATACAGAAGACAGCAGCAAAGCAGCAGACATGTATTGTAGGAAGCCAGCAGAAATCATATCTACGTTATAAAAAAAGAAATGTTTATCCTTTAGTTGGTGTTCATGTCAAGGTTGCAAACTCATTTAATTCCAGCTAATAACCATGAGTACTTTTCCTTTGTTATTTTTCTCTCTTAGAACGATACCGCATTCAAAGCGAGCAATTTGAAGATCTTTGGCTCATAACAAATGAACTTATCCTTCGCCTTCAGGAATATTTTGAAAAACAGGGAATCAAAGATTTTGCATGTTCTTTTTCTGGATGTATACCCCTTCAAGAATATTTTGAGTTGATTGATCATCATTTTGAGGTATGTTATTAAACCAAATAAAAATAAATCAAAGAGAAAGAGAGTGCAGAAGTGAGAATTCTAGGTACATGCTGGTATGTTGTGGGCTCTGAGCTGTTCTGTGGATGGTGAACTTTGCCTAGTTACAGAGTAGCAGGCTGGGCCTAAGCTTGTGGTCTCACCTTCAAAAAAGCTGGTTGAATTCCCCCACATGTAGACTTAACCATTGACCCCAATGACCCAGTTTAAAACTATTTCAACTTATCATCAGCCATTTGGCTAAACTAATTCAAGCAGGACATAAATGAGATGTGACTATAAAGTAATTTTTCATTTTTTCATCTATAACCAGCATAGCAGAGCTTCTGTATTGGAATAGCGGTTAAATGCATAAAATGCTCTTTTGTACCTGACATGGGTGTATAGTAGATGCGAAATCGTTAAATTTACAAAGCAATGAGATCGACGGTGGCTTTGCTGCTCCGAATGTTCTTGTATGGTGGGTTCTCTTGAGTATCTAAGTAGTGACATTTCTATATCCTTTGAAGATTGATTTCATATCTGGAAAGAGTCATGTTTTCTGAAGGGATTAGACAGTGGCTATCATTATTTTAAATGTTGTATGTATTAAAGTCACCAGGTGCACTTACTGAATAGTCTGTGAACAGATTCTATAGGGAATTAAAAAAAGGGAATTTTGAAAACCTAGCATTGGTTACTAGCGTTATTACTTATTATTTTTAAAGGGTTTATTATTTATTTTTATTTTATGTGTATGTGTGTAGTCTTTAGTGTATGTATATGTATCACATACATGCAGGTACCCTGAGAGGCCAGAAGAGGGTGCCAGGTTCCCTGGAACTAGAGTTACAGGCAGTTGTGAGGATTGGTTCTGGGAACTGATCCTGGGTCCTCGGTAAGAGCAGGAAGTACTTTTAGCCTTGAGCCATCTCTCACACCTCTAAAGTGATTATTATTTTTTTTTTACATACATTAATAATTTTTTAATTTTTTAAATTTTTTTATTATTAAGAGATTTTCTATTGAAAGTGATTATTCTTAATGGAGTCACTAGTTTTCAGCCATTCCTAAGGCTCACATCACGTGTCTTCTCTCTCTGTTTTTTTTTTTTTGAGAGAGAGGATCTCTCACCTTTCCAGCTAGACTGGCTGCCAGCTGGGCTCCAGGTTTTGCATGTCTATATCCCACCCCAGCCCTCACTCAAGGCTTTTTGACTTTTTATATAGGAGATCTGAACTCGGATCCTCAGTCTTCCACAGCAAGCACTTTACCCATTAGCCATCTCCCCAGCCCAGCTGATAGTTATTTCTGGGTTAGTATGTATTTGACTCAATTGTGCCACTAAAATTGACAGTTTGGGGGGTATATTGAGGTATTTTAAATATAGACATTTTGAATTTTAATATTTCAGTATAATTATGGATACACCCCTATATATATATATATATGCATACACACATATAATTTTTCTTTCTTTTGGAGTGTTAGGGAGTGGATCTAAGGGCCTTGCACTTTAGTAGGTGAGCGCCTTTCCACTGAGCTGCATCCCCAGACCCCTCCCACTGGTTTTTGCAAGTCTTATTTCTAGGATAGGTTTGCAGAAGCAGAGGTGCTAGCTAAGGCTGTGTGTTAAAGAACAGATGAGATCATCTTTACTCTTTAAGATATATTTCAGGAAATTCTTGCTTGTCGGTACTGATGTAAGAGGCCAGTGTTTTATGAAACAGAGTCCACAGAGAGGCAATACTAACTCCATGTTCATAATATTTAAAATAGTGATTATTGTATCCTGTTGGCTAATAGGTTTGCCATACACTTCCCCTCTGATTTCTTGGATAGGGACTCCCCAGTGTTTCCGTATCAGGCTCTTTCCTTTGGGAGAGGGAGTTCAGGCACTTTGTTATACACACAAAGGTAATGATTTTTCTACCTTTGCTCCCTGTTGCCACTGTCTGTTTTTAGCTATGAATAATTTTTTAGACTTTTAATCAAGATAGCTTTTAGAATCTGTGTTGCTTTATATAATCAAGGAAGAGATTTCCTTCTGTTTTGTTCATTGTGATTCTTGGTACCTGAAATAGTTTTGGGCCTCATGATCAATAAATATTTGCTAGAATGTTGCAATTATTTTATTACTACTATTACTATTATTATCATCACTACTGAGTGTGGTGTGGAACTGGGAGTGTAGGCCCTGCCAGAGTCAGGCTGGCTCTCAGCAGTTGGCTTACTTCCTTCACTGTGGGTTGTGCAGTCAGGCTGACAGGCATGTGCAGCAAGCCTTTTACCCACAGAGCCATCCTGCCAGCCCCTAGGCCCCTAAATTATGAAATTGTGATACTGAAAAACACCTTACTCTCTGGTGCATGTTACACACTGAGCTAGCAGCCTGGTCAATAGCTGCATATTGAGGAAGTCTTTTTAGTATCCCATGTGTTCATAGACCTAGTGACTATTAAGGAAGCAGATTTCAGGTAGGGGAGTTATAATTGGCTGGTCATTGTTCTTAGGACAGGGTCCCCTGTGTCCCAGGATGCCTATAGAGTCCATGTAGATGTATCCAACCTTCTTATTAAATAAGAAACACAGAACCAATGCAAAGAAGAAAGCCAAGAGGTCAGAGCTAAGAGCTAAAACCTTACCCTTCCTCCTGCGGTGGTCCTACCTCTCCGAACCAGAGCTACCCCTGTGTTAAAGTCTTTATATAGAGTTCCTGTCCTGCCTTCTCATTGGTTGTAAACCCAACCACATGACCGCCTCCTCACGGCCTGTCTGTATAGGCCTCCAGGTTTTCCATGATTGGTATTAAGATTAAAAGCATGTGTATCCAATAATGGCTGTATCCCTGAACACACAGAGACTTACCCAGCTCTGCCTACCAAGTGCTGGAATTACAAGCGTACGCTACCACTGCCCTGCTTTCCTATGGCTTGCTAATAGCTCTGACCCCCGGGCAACTTTATTTATTAACATACAAATAACATTTTAATACAAATAAAATATCACCATAAGTCCATGCACCTGAGGATAAATATGACTTAGAACCTCTGGTGCCCCTGTCTTCAGCTCCTCAGTGTCCGGATTACAGGTTGAGCATGGCCATGCTTGGAGCACATAGTGCTAGGGATTAGACCCTGGGCCTCCAGCATGCTAAGAAAGTACTCTGCCAGCTGAGCTACATTTCCAGCCCCTTTTATTCATTTAAAAATTTTAGCTATTAAAATTCATTTTGTTATTTTTTTTGAGCTGCCCATATATCCTTTTAATTTTTTTATTTTTGAGATTATAATTAGATTACAACATTTCACTCTTTGCTTTCCTCCCTCCAAACTCTCTCATATACTTCTCTCCACACTCCTTCAAATTCACAGCCTCTTTGTAAATAACTAAATGTTTTTATGTACATATAAATATATGAATATACATATATATTCCTAAATATAACCTGTTGGGTCCATTTTATTGAGTATTTTTGCATCAATGTTCATGAGTGAAATTGCTCTGTAATTCTTTTTCTTTGTTGAGTCTTTGTGTGGTTTGGGTATCAGGGTGATTGGCCTCAGAAAGAATTTGGCAATGTTTCTTGTGTTTCTGTTTTGTGCAATAATTTGAGGAGTATTGGCATTAGCTCTTCTTTGAAAATCTGGAAGAATTCTTCATTAAAACCATCTGGTCCTGGGATTTTGTGGTTGGGAGACCTTTAATGACTGCTTCCATTTCCTTAGGGGTTATAGGTCTATTTAAATTGTTGATCTGATCTTGATTTAACTTTGGTAAGTGGTGCCTATCAAGAAATTTGTTCATTTCTTTTAGATTTTCCAATTTTGTGGAGTATAGGTTTTTGAAGTATGACCTGATGATTCTCTGGATTTCCTCAGAATCTGTTGTTATATCCCCCTTTTCATTTTTGGTTTTGTTAATTTGGATGCTCTCTCTCTGCCTTTTAGTTAATTTGGACAAGGGTTTGTCTATCTTGTTAATTTTTCTCAAAGAACCAACTCTTTGTTTCATTGATTCTTTGTATTGTTCTCTTTGTTTCTATTTTATTGATTTCAGCCCTCGATTTATTTCCTGGTGTCTACTCCTCCTGGTTGAGTTTGCTTCTTTTTGTTCTAGAGCTTTCAGGTGTGCTGTAAAGTTGCTAGTATGAGATCTCTCCAGATTCTTTATAAAGCCACTTAGTGCTATGAACTTTCCTCTTAGCACCATTTTCATTGTGTCCCATAAGTTTGGGTATGTTGGTGCATTCATTTTCATTGAGTTCTTAGAAGTCTTTAACTTCTTTCTTTCTTTCTTCCTTAACTCAGTAATAACCCAGTAGAGAGTTGTTCAGTTTCCATGAGTTTGTAGGCTTTCTGTTGTTTCTGTTGTTGTTGAAATCCAGTTTTAATCCATGGTAGTTTGATAAATTACAGGGGGTTATTTCAATTTTTTTGTCTCTTTTGAGATTTGCTTTGTGGCCAAGTATATGGTCAATTTTGGAGAAGATTCTATGAGGTGCTGAGAAGAAGGTTTATTCTTTTGTGTTTGGGTGAAATGTTCTGTAGATATTTGTTAGGTCCATTTGAATGATAACATCTGTTAGTTCTGTTATTTCTCTGTTTAGTTTCTGTCTGGACAATCTGTCTGTTGGTGAGAGTAGGGTATTGAATTTTCCCACTACTAAGCTGTGCGGTTTGAAGTGTGATTTAAGCTTTAGTAATGTTTCTTAGGTGTATTTGATTGGAAAATCTTTTTCCATCCCTTTACTCTGAGGCAATGTCTATCTTTGATGTTGAGGTGTGTTTCTTGTGTGCAGTAGAATGATGGATCCTGCTTTCATATCCATTCTTTTAGCCTGTACCATGAATCTTAAAGGGTCTTATTAATAAAAAACCCAGATCCAGATATTGGGGTGAATTCTGAAAGATTAGAGAAACAGAACAAACCATAGCCAACCTCACTTTGACAACTCCTCATCAGATTCTGTTTCCATGAATCCTTAGACTGAAAGCTTCTGAGTCCTCACCTGAATGGATCTCAGCTGAACTGCTGCTAAAAGCCTAAAAGCTTAAAAGCCTCTAGTTTCTTGTGCTCACACCTTATATACAGAAAGGCTTTCTGCCATCACTTCCTGGGATTAAAAATGTGTGTCACCATGCCTGGCTGTTTCCAGTGTGGCCTTGAACTCACAGAGATCCGGATAGATCTCTGCCTCCCAAGTGATAGAATTAAAGGTGTGTGTGCCACCATTTTCTGGCCTCTATGTCTGGCTAATGGCTGTTCTGTTCTCTGACCCCAGATAAGTTTATTAGGGTGCACAATATATTGGGGGACACTATATCACCACAGTTAGCCTGTGTCTTTTTTGGGGGAAATTGAGTTCATTGATATTGAGGGATATTAATATCCAATGATTGTTAATTTCTATTGTTTTGTTGTTGGTTTTGTGTGTGTGTGTGTGTGTGTGTGTGTGTGTGTGTGTTTTGAGAGAGAGAGAGAGAGAGAGAGAGAGAGAGAGAGAGAGAGAGAGAGAGTCTTTGAATTTTGCTGGTGTGAGATTATCTATTGTCTGTGTTTTTGTGGCTATATTTAACTAACTGGGGTTGGAGTTTTCCTTCTAGTACTTTCTATAGGGCTGGATTTGTGAATAGATATTATTTAAATTTGAATTTTTCATGAAATATCTTATTTTCTCCATCTATGGTGATTGACTGATTTGCTGGGTATAGTAGTCTCGGTTGGCATTTGTGGTCTCTTGGAGTCTGCAAGACATCAGTTCAGGCCCTTCTGGGTTTTAGGGTCTCCATTGAGAAGTTGGGTGTGATTCTTATAGGTTTGTCTTTATGTTACTTGGCCCTTTCCCTTTACTTCTTTTAATGTTTTTTCTTTGTTCTATATGTTTAGTGTTTTGACTATTATGTGGTAAGGAGATTTTCTCTTCTGATCCAATCTCTTCAGTGTTCTCTATGCTTCTTGTACCTTTATAGGCACGTCCTTCTTTATGTTGGAAAATTTTTCTTCTATGATTTTGTTAAATATATTCTCTGGGTTTTTGGATACCTGTTGAGTCCATATAATGTTACTTGTATTCATGTTTTCAAGGTTGACTGTTTGGCACCAGACAACCAGTTGGTGCACTCTGCTTGGGAAGACTACCTCTCCTGTTCTCAACTTCCCTCAGTTGCCTATAGTTCTTCGTGTAGGGTTGTGGCATCATGGGCTTTCCCCATCCACTTTGGCATGTCCATTGGTGTTGTCTTTGTTCAGCCCATGTTTGGGCAGTCCATGTTGGTGAGACTTTATGAATGTAGCTTCAGTTATTACTAGGAGACACAATCTATAGAAAACTCTCTGATCCTCTAGCTCTTACAGTCTTTCTATCCCCCCTCTTCTGGATTGTTCTCTGAGCTTTAGGTATGGAAATGTTTTGCAAATGTATCAGTAGGATTCACAACTCTGTATATTGATTGGTTTTGGTTTCTATAATGGTCATCTGTTGCAAAGAGAATTTTCCTTGAGGAAGAGACACTTATCTGTGGGTATAAGGAAAATGTTAGTAGACTGTTGATAGGGATTGTGCTGTTTTAGTTAATCAGTGGTTGTAGGTTCTACTCCTGTAACCAGATTTAACTAGCACTGAGTTGAATTAGAGAGCTGTGGGTTACCACCAAGGTATGCCTGCCACTACTGCCCCCTTAGGGTTATTGTACCATGCTGTTTGTCTGTGTGGTTCATAGGCATCATAGTTGGGTAGTATTGTCGGTTGCCTCCCTCCTTTCGGAGCTCATATGGAACTTTCTGGTACCATGAAAGCTAGTCCTCAGGGGGAGGCTTTCAGTTCCAGCTCAGGGGTTTCTTGGCTGTTTCTGAAGTGAATGGTGTCCTCAGCAATAGGGACTTATTTGCACCTATGGTAGGAAACCAAGGGTAGCAGCAATAGGCTGTATGCTTTTAGAGACTCTTGGGCAGCCCTGGCAAATGACTCAAAAGCAGGCTTCTCATGTTTGGTACTGGGATTTTTGTTAGGTGGACTTTGGCTCTTGGTGGGAGTATCATCAGCCTAGATTAGAAAGCATCGTTTTATATATATAAGTATATATGTATATATACATATATACATATATATGTATTTATGAATGGAGTTATGTGTATTACAGTATTTCTTGTAAATAGTTCATAGCATGATTCCTGTGGCTTTTCTAGACATCCTTTTGGTTATTTTATCCACCTCCTCTTTCTTCTGTATTTACCTCCCCACCTTTCCTAAAGAGTTTCCTCCCCTTTCCGAGTTCCCTATCAAATCACTGTATCCTGTTATCTCCTTTACCCTTCTCGCCTTTTCTATATTGCCTCCCTCCCCTCCCCTGAGGAGCCCCACTTTTCCTGTTTCCCTGATCAGATGACTTGTACCCTGCCATTCTCCTCTCTACTGATTCCCAACTCCTCTGTCCTGGCAATGGTTAATACACTTTTAATTAATTTTTTTCTCAAGACAGGGTTTCTCTGTATAGCTTTGCGCCTTTCCTGGAACTCGCTCTGTAGCCCAGGCTGGCCTTGAACTCACAAAGATCCGCCTGCCTCTGCCTCCCAAGTGCTGGGATTAAAGGCGTGCACACCATCACCTGGCCTAATTAAAATATTTAATCATATTATTTCCTTCGTTCTCTTTCCACCCTCTAGCCCCTCCCATGTCCCCTCACTCCAACTCTCCCATGTTTCCCTACTCTCAAATTGATAGCTTTTTATTTGGTTATTATTGTATATATATACACACACATATGCACATTGCTAAGACTGCTTTTGCTTTCTCTCTCTCTCTCTCTCTCTCTCTCTCTCTCTCTCTCTCTCTCTCTGTGTGTGTGTGTGTGTGTGTGTGTGTGTGTGTGTATGGTTTCAGTGCTTATCATTTTGTATTGATTAATCAATTATGGGGCTTATAGCTTGGAGACACTAATTTCCTCAGCAGACATTAATTGTCAATTGGTTGGGACCACATGAGATTTTCCCTTTTCTGTGTTAGCATGTTTATAGATATTGTAGTTCTTCAGTTCTGCCACTTAATGTTTGATAATGAAAGTATTTTTTCTTTAAGAGACATTGACTGGCTAGGTGTAGTGGTGTATGCCTTTAATTCCAGCACTCGGGAGGCAGAGGCAGGCAGATCTTTGAGTTCAAGGACAGCCTGGTCTACACAGAGAATACCTGTCTCGAAAAAAGGCAGGTCTTAAAACACACGCACACACACACACACACACACACACACACACACAGAGAGAGAGAGAGAGAGAGAGAGAGAGAGAGAGAGAGGCTTTGACTAGATTTCTTTCATTAATATTATATTTCAAAGTTAGGAGTTAGGCTACTGATTTTCATCCCCTAGCCTGTCAGTTATATATCTTCTAGAAATATTCTGTGTAGTCAGAACTATGCTAATACTCAGTTTTACTTGGAAACACACATGGACAGTACCACATGGTAACAGTCTGTTTTTTTAGTTGCTTCATTTAATATATCACTAGAAAGTATTGAATGTCAACACACACTCTGCACAGTATTCCTCTTTATTTAATCATGACTCCTCTTGATGGGCATTTTGATCATTAATATCTAAGTGTAATAACAATCAAATACTGTTATAAATATCCTTACATGCATATGTAAGCATTATTGCTTGAATAAATTCATAGCAGTGGGATTGTTAGATCAAAGGCTACTGTTTAAGAGCTATTGTGGGTAAGTGGATTGGGCTTTGTGGTACAGTCCTATAATTCAGGTACATGGAGGCTGAGACAAGAGCAACTTGAATTCAAGGTCATGTGATGAGAAAATAAATGAATAAAGTTGTCCTTAACTTTTTTGGTGAAACTTTCCCATTTTCTCTTTTTCCTTAGTGATTTCTGTTGGCCTATAGGCCTTTTTACATTGGCTTGTAGATGTTGTCTAGATACTATGGCATAATTTTTGTCATGTTTATAGTTATTACTATTATGTTATGCAACTTGCCCTTTGCTTACAGGGTTTAATTGTGTAGAATTAATTTTGTATGTGTGTACTGGTGTTGTGTACACACATGTTTGCATTCATGTGTGTATGCTAATTTGCATGTGCTGTGTGGTAGTTCAAATGAGAAAGGCCCCTGTAGGCTCCTTGAGCCCCCAGTTGGTGGAACTCTTTGGGAAGGATTAGGATGTATCCTTGTTGGAGGTGTGTTGCAGGGCTGGTGTTGGATGCTTCAGCCTGCTGCCATCCCCACTGTGCTATTTCCTGTCTCTGCTGCAGTGTGGTGTGAGCTGGGATGCTGCCTTCACGTCATTGTCATAGGCGCTGAAGTCCTGGGACCATGAGTCCAGTCAGTTTCTATTATAAGTTGCCTTTGTTATACTGTTTTATCACAGCAATAGAGAAGTAGCTAATACAGGATGTGTGTATGTGGATGTACCTGTGTGTTGGAAGATGACTCGTGACGTTGGATATCTTCCTTGATTCCTCTCCACGTCATTTATCAGGACAAGCTCACCAATTCTGGCTATTCCAGGTAGCTAGCTTGTCCCAGGGATGCTCTGTCTCTGTCTGTGGGTTGGGACTAGAGCACATCTGCCTCATTTTTATAGGGTTCTGAGGATTCAAATTCTGGTCTTTATGTTCATGCAAGTGCTCTGCTCACCCAGACTTCTCTCTAGCCCTTTGTTTGCCCTTTTAAAATAGTAATTTATCACTTGTGTGAAGTGTGTATTTGTATACATTTGGGATGTGTACCAGTGGCTTTTGATTTAAGTGATAAAAAGCCGAAATTATAAAAATGAATTCAGTTCTAGTGCGTCTGTGTCTAAGCTTTTATTCTCTCTGCTATTTGGTTTATTGTAATGAAAAAAAGAAATTAAAAATTTTCTATATAGCCAGTTTTTATTAAAGATAATTGGTCCCAAAAGATACTTTGGCAATCCCTACATTTCCACTTACCTATTTTCTTATTGACTGTGTCCTCAGGCACCAAGTACTGTACAGTCCTAATTCCCATTTCTCTGTAAACCATTTAAATCTGTTCAACTCTTTCTCAAACTTACATTGCATTGTATGCATTTTAAGCATCTTTTTTTTTCTTTTTGGCTTTTGGTTTTTTGAGACAGGATTTCTTTTATTGTATCTATTTAACCCCAATGTAAGAAATTATTCCTTCTAGCTGCGAATAAATGGAGAGAAATTAGAGGAACTTTTATCTGAAAGAGCTGTGCAATTTCGGGCCATCCAGCGTCGGCTTCTAACGAGATTCAGAGAGAAGACACCTGCTCCACTCCAACACCTGGACACCCTGCTAGACGGAACCTACAAGCAGGTCAGTGTCATATCGGTGGCAATTGTCTACAGCTGGAGATGTTTCTCCCACCCCTAGGGTCAGGCACCAGAATACTAAGATGTGCTGTGCAGTGTGGTTAGGATTGTTATCTGATTTTTGGTGTAGCCCATAATACCACCTTTATTCTCTGTTTTCCCAAGCAACTACCATATACTCCCAGTATTTGTATGACTATAATGAAGACTTTGGCCACATAGTGTCTTCCTGGGTCTTTCACATGGTGTCACTAATTGTTTTAAAAATAGCATTGGTGGTATTTATGTTCTAAAACTGAGGTTTTCAAAAGTCTAATGACTACATATTCCTGTGAACTTGTGACAAGTAATGTAGACATATGCATGTGTCACTGCCCTAGTCTCCCCCATGGTGACTCTTTAGAAAGCTCTAGCATAATGGCACCAGTAGGATGTGGGCGTTGTTTAAACCTGACTCTTGTTTAGGTTAACTTGTGTTCCCCTGTGTGAATGTGCTATTAAGTTCCATCTGATTTTATGCTATGTTTAGTTCTATGTGTCTGTTACCACACTGCTCATACTGACCACCACCCCAACTCCCTCTTCCCACCTTTCATTATCACCCCCAACTCCAACTCCCTCTTGTTCTGTTATCTTTCATTACTGTACCTTCCTTAACCCCTCCTCTAACTCCATTCTGTTGATTCTGAAAGTGAAGATCAGATGTTTGTCCAGAGTTAGTTTTCCTAGATGAAGAAAATGGCTTATTATCTCTATTCTGGTAACACATTAGCTTTGTGAGAATTGCATGGTTCCTTGAAAATTATCAGCCACTTAAGAGCTCATGTACAGTGACATCCCGTTGGATATTTGAAGACTGTTGGTCTTGGAGGTCAAGATCTCAGTTGTGGCTCATCTGGGTGGCTTTTGGCATGTTGTCTGCCCTCTCAGAACTTTGTAAAATGGGATGTGGATATTGATTAAAACCCCGCTCCTACTTGCTTGTCCTGGTGTGAATGTGCTATTCGGTTCTGTATGATTTTATCCTGTGTACCTGTCACCTGTACTACGACATTACAAAAGTTTCATTCCATGATGTGTGTAGAAATGTCTCATAGATTGTTCTGCAAGCACAGACTGTGGATTGCTCCTAAGTCGTTGTGTGACTTTTGGGTTGAGCACTCAGGCCTTGTCTGTTCTGCAGCTCTCTCTAGCACACTTGTTCTCTTATTTTCAGTTCCTCCTCCTCCTCCTCTTCCTCTGTTCTCATACTGCTGGGCCCACTTGTCTGTTCCTCCTGGAGCATCCTTCATCATCAGAACTACTTGGTGCTGAACATCTGCTCTACACAGGGCTGCACAGTGGGCTGAGAAGGAAGCTTCATTTGATATTTTCCCAGTGTGATGTGTAGCAAGACTTCCACCCTCTTTTGTAGATGTAGATGCTGGATTTTAAATTCTTTCTCTGCCTAGCTTCAAGGTTGGGGTTTTACACTTGTAATAATAGGTATCAAACCCAGAGGTGGTTTTTTTTTTAACTTAAATGTGTATTTTAAACTTTCATTCTTTGTAGATTAAGAATCAATAGTTTTTGAGGGAAAAAAAGAATACTGTCAAGGATTTGCCTCAATTTTGATGTTCACTACCATT
Organism: Peromyscus californicus insignis; assembly: GCF_007827085.1. NCBI lineage: Eukaryota > Metazoa > Chordata > Mammalia > Rodentia > Cricetidae > Peromyscus > Peromyscus californicus. The sequence goes on from NW_026294402.1 coordinate 18,405,056, forward strand.
CAGTTTGACTGTATGTGTTCATGTTAAATTACACTAAAGTGTTACTGTACAGTTAATTTCTTGAGCATAAAAGCCTAATTTCTTTAAGTTAATTTTAATGATATGATTAACATGAATATACGTTTCCAAAGAAGATTGCTGCCATTCTTAATGCCAAATCCCTCATTTTGTTCTCTGTCATCTTCTCAGAAGTGAACCACTCTTTATCTGCTTGGCGTCTTTCCAGAAACTTCTTACAGAATGCACTTGTAATGAGGTGATTTGTGCGGCTGAAAGAACCCACGAAGAACATCAGACTCCACGTTTCCGCGCACCTCTGTACCTCTCTCCTCTCTCACTGTGTGTGCTGGAGACATTCCCGTGTGGGTGCAGAGGTCTGCTCCTTTCCAGTGGTTACAGGGATTCTGCAGCATAGAGTCCTGCAGTGCAGATGAGCCAGAGCTGATGAAAATCTCACTGTTTAAAAATTAGTCTTTGATAATTTCATATATGATATAATGAAATATGATCATATCCACCATCTGTTTCTCCCTCCAACTCCCCTGAGGCCCCATAACACATCTCTCTCTCTCTTCACTTCATGCCCTCCTCTTTTTTAAAAAATAACCTGTTTATTAAGTCTGATTAGTGCTGCCCATATGTACATGGATGTGGTGCCATCCCCTGGCCCATGGGCAACTTAGTTACAGCCTCATCCCCAAAGAAGAACGAGTCTCTTTTCCTCGGTCAGGAGTGGGGCCTGGACGCCCCTCCTCCATTTGTGCCGGGGTTTTGGCTGGTGTGATCTTGTGCAGGACTGGTGTAGAAAACCACAACTGCCATGAGCTCATGAGTGCCACAGCCCTGTAACGTCCAGAACACAGTGTTTCATATCTTATTTCCACTGTCTATTCCACGATACACCCTGAGCCTTGTGGAGGGAGGGAAGGAGATGAATTGACAAAGATGTCCCATTTAGAGCTGAGACCCCACAGTGTTTGGGCCAGTTATAAGTATCTGTGTTGCTGCCCACTGCAAAGAAAAGTTTCTCTGACCAAGGTTGAGCGCATCCCAGGTCTATGGGTATAAACGTAAACATTTGGAAGGTAATTCGACAACATGACCATTTATCAAAATAACAATAGTATCTTCTACCCTAGGGCCTATGACCTCCTTAGCCAGGGGCTTTTGACCAGGTTTATAGTACCAGACCTGAACTTCTTTCTGTGGAACATGCTTTAAATCCAATCAGAAAGTAGTTGGTTACCACATAACAGTCCTGCCACAATTGTACCAGTGGGCACCTCTTGCCTATTAGGTTAATATTGTACCAGGCAGGGTCCAGCACTAGGAAAGGCCATTCATGTCCTTTCCCCACAGAATCCCTCATAAGCACCTTCTGGCACTGTGAAAGCTAACTAGCATGGAGGAAGTTTCCTGGTCAATTTGGGATTGATTTCTCTCTGTCCTGTAGTCAAAAATGGATGGTGTCTTCAGCAGTAGGGTCTTACCATGTAGTTATGTGGGTAACCACAGGCAAGGTCAATAGCATCTTGCTTTGGAGACCACTGGGACCTTCCTGGACAATAGCTCAAAGGGAGGTATTTCATGCCTGACACTGAAAAATCCTATTACCTTTAAGGTTGAGTCTAGCCCTGAGGAAAATCCCTCTTGGATAAGTCTACTTGGATCAAACAGGCATATTACATACCTCAGCGTCACACGTCTATGGTCAGTCATCTCAGCTGTGTCCTTTGCCTAGCTTTCCAGCATAATTTGCTTGGTGGGGTAAATAAACAAGTGAAGGATCAGTCTATACCAAAGCCCCATTTTACTCTCCATGACAAAACTATTCTGTGACTATTGGGTTCATTTTTTGAGGTAAGATCTCACTTTGTAGCCCAGGCAGATCTCCAAACTTGATGTTCCTCCCAAGTGCCTGGATTATAGATATGCACTAACATGCGTGGTGTGTTATTAGAGCTTGAAAGTGTTTTCCTGTTGTATCAATTTGAAATTAGATCTGTTACCGTTTTGGAGTTCTTTCTTTCTCGCACAATGCGCTTTCAGATTTGTTGATCCCTGTGCCATTTGAAGGTCTCAGCAGCAGTCAGCGAAGAGCCTCGAGCTGTCCATTGAAATATCTTTCTCCTTGACACCTTGTGTCTGGGTGGTTCTCAGGTGTCACCGCTTTCGGAAGCAGTGATGATTTTCTTTTACGAACACAGAGGGAAAAGCAAGCATTTTTCTTACGTTACAGTGTGTTTTTGCCATTGTGTTCACAGTGTAGTATGTGTCTCTACACACTTAGTTAATATTTGTTCTGTGAATGAACATTCTCTTGTCACTTACACAGACAAATTCTCGAAGCCATGTTTTGATGAAGGCATCATTACAAAGAAGCAAACAACAGAAAACTTTTTCATGTCCATGTTATTTTAGCACATTCAAAGGAGCTGAGAGATGGAAACTTTTTTCTTTCTAGAGGGCATAATTGGAGGACTCAGGCAGACTGGCATAGCCAGGAAGGTTGTACAATGTAAGTTCTTGTAGAGGAAATCTTTTCTGCTTCTATTTTAATGAGGCTGTGCGTGTGTGCTGCAGTTAACTGTGAACCAGTCTTCAGCTGAAATGCCTCTAGGCAGATGGGACAGGAGCCTGGCGAGTTTTGATTTTCTTCATTTCCTGTTGTCAGAATTATTGAGCACTATTTTACAGAAGGTAATTTTTTTCTCCCTTAAAACACATATTCCTTTAGGGCCTGCGAAGTGGCTCATTTGGTAAAAGTGCTTGTCACTGGTACTTGATGGCCTGAGTTTGATTCTCAGAATCTGTAGTGAAAAGTTGTCCCTTGACCTCTCTCCTTGGAGGTCATGGCAACCGGGTGTGAGGCCTGACGGTCATATTGTGCCGGCATTCAGGAAACTGAGAGGGCTGGATGCTGGTGCTCACCTTGCTCCCTTCCTTCCCTATTCACTCCATCTAGGATTTGGCACATGCCATGATCTGCTCACACTGAGAGCAAGTCTTCCCGCCTGAATTAAGCCTCTCTGGAGACACCTTCACAGACACACCCAGAAATGTCCCCTGAGTGATTCCAAATGCAGCCATGTTGACAATGAACTTTACCCATCGCAGGGCTTGGGCTGTATAGGAATCTCTGATGTATATGAACATGAGAATTAAGGACTCTGTGCCCAGTCATTCTGCTGTGATCTAGGCCATTCATTTACGTCTTGCTAACTGTGTGATCTCTGGCAAATTACTTGGACAATCAAAAAGGAGATGAAATTTACATTCCTGAGCCTCAGTTTCACCACTTACAGAATAATGGTATACATAGCACATCCTCTATGAAGTTGTGTACATATATAAACACATAAATTGCTTTGAGCAGTGCTTGGTATACAAGATGTCAACAAATTTTAACTGCTTGTGGTAAATACTCTTGGTGGTCATGTGACTAATATCTTATGCCATCTCAAACATGGTCTATTAATTGATCAGCAAAGGAGATTACAGTAATATGTCATCTTTCTGAAACTCTGTTATGTGTCAGCATTACAAATTGAAACCTTAACCAAGAATGATGAAAACCCTGTGTCCTTAGGGGCGTCCCCCAAAACCCTTTAAGCCAAACTGCTCAGAAATTTTTTGGCTGCAGAGAAGGTACAAAAAGCAAGGCATGTGAGGATTGTGAACCCAGGTGGCTGATTTCTGATTGTTTCATTTCCAAAAGCTCTGCTCAAAACACACACATACTTTCTCTTTCTCTCATTTGCAGGACTATTGTACTAAATGGTAGTTTTACCCTCAGATAGAAGCTTTTCTTGTTCCCTCCCTCCCCGCTTCCTTTCTCCCCTCCATACCTTCTTCCTTTTTCTGGATATAGTGCTGGGACTAGAACCCAGGGCCTGCGTATACTAGTCAAGTCCTCTACCACACAGCTCTATTCCCAGCCACAAATGCCCGTTTGGGAGGTTTTCGTCGTACTTGTTTAGATCGCTATCATTGTTGACGGATGGCTTACTGTGGTTGCCTTCTTTCCGTTTCTTTCTTCCCTTGCTCACTATTGTAGCCGAGCATTTTCAGATTCTGTGTGGTCATTTGTAGTTTGTGTGTGATTTGCATCACGTGTGCCTTTTGTTCATTAGTCTATCAAGTTGTTCATGCTTTCCTTCTGTAGAATACATTTGTAATAATTTTATGATGGCCTTACCATGCATACAGTACTTTATATGTAAATCTTTCATGTAATCATATGTTAAAAAGTTCTACAGTGTTTCCATTTGCTTTTTATTTTATTTTAATATCTTTTTAAGAATAACTCATTTATTTGTATCTTATGTACATTAGTGTTTTGCCTGCATGTGTGTCTGTGTGAGGGTGTTGGATCCCCTGGAACAGGAGTTAGAGACAGTTGTGAGCTGCCATGTAAGTGCTGGGACTTGAACCAGGGTCCTCTGGAAGAACTGTCAGTGCTCTTAACTGCTGAGCCATCTCTCCAGCCCCTATTTTTAATGTCTTTTATCATGTAAAAACCTTTAAAATATTTTCACAGTAAAACTCCATCTCTTTGTTTTAAGTCCGTCTGCTTAGGATAGCTAGCCTTCCAAATGTCAGGAGTGTGGAGGTACCAACTTATCATTTATTTTAGCATCTGTACTCTCTCATTCTTTATATGCTTTTAAGTCCATCTGGACTTTATTATTCAATTTAGTGAGGATCTAATCTCCCTGCCAAAAGTGGTGAGCGAAGTTGCTCAGTCCTAGCTTATTGCGTAACTTGTTCTCTTTCCCACTGACTAAAATGCTACCTATATCATTTAACAGCTCTACTGGATAGCAGACTAGCAGACCATCCGGACCTTAGTTCGTGCAGCAATAGCCCCTAGCATGTATTGTTCCTGACTGTGGATCAGCTGGGCCGTTTTCTGGGGCCTTGCTTGCCTCACATTGGTTGGACTTCCTCAGCTGTCTGATGGCTCATCTGGACACAGTATGGCCTAGGACATGTTTACTCACACACTTGGCAGTTGGCTTGCAGACAGGTGGGATCACTGGCCCATATACCTCATGGCCCAATGGGCTGGCCTGGTTAATTTATCTGGTGGCTATCAGTCCAATGTTCAAACTCTCCCTCCCTCCCTCCCTTCCTCCCTCCCTCCCTCCCTCCCTCCCTCTTTCTTTCGACAGTGTCCTGGAACTCACTTTGTAGAACAGCCTGGCCTCAAGTTCACAGAGATCTGTCTGCCTCTGCATCCTGTGGGTTGGGGTTAAATGTGTATGCTACTGTGCCTGGCACTCAAACACTTTGCAAGCTTCCACCTTTGCCTTGTGTAGTGGGTCGCCATGCCCTTAATAATTTCACCAATAGCCTTGTTTCCCATATTCCGTTGATTTTGGTCATGCAGATCACAGAAGTGGAGAAATACATGGCATCTGTTTATTTGGAGCAGTGAGGAATTCTGGATCTATTCTCAGTCTTTTAGCATTACTAATACCACAATGTATTAAATTAATGCTTTAAGTGGGTGTTTGTGTTGAATCCAAGGCCTCATGTATGCCGTGCAAGCATTTTACCACTGAATTACACCTATAATCTGTAGTTTTATTGTCCTTAAACTCTTATTCATCCACAATTGTGGTCTGAAAAGGGTTTCTCTAGTTACTTTTGTCAGGACTTTTTTTTTTTTTTTTTTGGTTTTTTCGAGACAGGGTTTCTTTGTAGCTTTGCGCCTTTCCTGGAACTCACTTTGTAGACCAGGCTGGCCTCGAACTCACAGAGATCCGCCTGGCTCTGCCTCCCGAGTGCTGGGATTAAAGGCGTGCACCACCACCGCCCGGCCCTTGTCAGGACTTATTTAAAGTGACTGGTGTCGATGCTGTCTCTGATGGCGAGACTTGCTGAGTACCAGCCACAAGCGTGTTTCAGAGGTGACATTATCACCCGGCCTTTCTGCACGTCCTCCTCTTACACTGATTCAGGCTTGGCTTCATGTGGCTTGTGAAGCCATCACTTCAGTGCTCACAGGAGCTGTCTGAAGTTCTTAGCGCTTTTGAACCCAGGGCCTGCACTCTTATCTTGCATCAGGTGTCTCCATCGACATTGCTGGTTCCGGCCTGCTTTCTAATCCTGCTTTGTAGACCAGGATGACTGGAATCCAGTGCAGGGCAGAAATACACCACCATGCCTACCACCCGTTTGTTCCCGAGGCTGGGGAAGGGGCTTCAGCACTGGTCACTGACAGCTCCCCTGCGCAGCTCACGGACTTCTGTCTCGGGTGAGCACTGTGGTTAACTGGTAGCCAAGCAAACTGCTCATGGAGAGGTCTCATTTAGAAACTGTACTCTGCCATCAGGTCTTTTGGTCTTTTCCATTTCCAACAAGTAGGCCACAGGCTTCAAGATGCGTTAAGATAGTTCTGAGTCTTGATGTAGTGGCCAGTCAATTCTCCTCTCCTCCCCTCCCCCTCCCCTCCCCTTCCCCCTCCCCTCCTCCCTCCCTCCTCCCCTTCCCCTCCCTGCCATTCCACTCACTTCTCCCTCTCCCTTCCTCTCTCTTTCTCTCCTTTCTGTTAGCTGCCTGACTGAATGTAGTCATCTCTCCTCTTTTCAGCTACACCTCATTTTCATGTCCCGTCTAGAAACTCTCCATTCATGTTCTGCTCTTGTTAGCACTCCTTTCCCACGCAGGATTTGCCACTCTATCACACTTCTTCAAAACATCTCTCATTGAGGTTAGCCCATGACTGGAACAAGGAGAGAGCTCCAGGGCATCATACAGGAATTGAACTCATGATGTCTATACATAGGAAGGATCTGGCTTCCAGTGAGTAGAGATTTTCTAATTGCTGAGCACAGTATCAACATTTAGTTTGTATTCTAGAAGTTTTGGAGGAATCTTCCCTTGGAAAGAACTTTCGCCATCACCTCTAGCTTTGGGGCATAGTGTTATAAGAAAGTAAGCAGCACATCCATCCAGTTTGTATTAACCCAAATCTCCTCATTTGTAAAATTAAAATACTGCCATTTAAGTACCTCAGTGTATTGGAGGACCTGAGAGACACAGTGAGGGGAAAGAGGTGTTGCTAGAGTTTTTCTGCCTGGCCCACAGTCAGGACAAATCTCTCTCACCCGCCAGTCCCAAGCCGCTCAAACCCGACCAAGTAAACACAGAGACTTATATTGGTTACAAACTGTATGGCCGTGGCAGGCTTCTTGCTAACTGTTCTTACAGCTTAAATTAATCCATTTCTATTAATCTATACCTTGCCACGTGGCTTGTGGCTTACCGGTACTTTACATCTTCCTTGTCCTGATGGCGGCTCGCAGTGTCTCCCCTCCCAGCTTTTTGTTCTCTCAATTTTTCTCTCTGTTAGTCCCGCCTATACTTCCTGCCTGGCCACTGCCAATCAGTGATTTATTCATTGACCAATCATCAACACATTTGACATACAGACCATCCCACAGCAAAGAGGTGAGGCTCATGGTTATGCAGTCCAATCTGAAATGAATTTCACTGGTGACTTTAGAAGTTAAACTCAATCGTCTGGAGCAGGTGGCATTAGCAATGCTAGTTTATGCATGAAGAACCTGAGATTCTGAAGAAAGTTGCTTGATGTTGCTCAGATATCAAACATGTTCCAATATTGTGGATGTTTTTTCATATTCATTGTCAGGTGGGAATTAGATACCCAGATTTTCTTTAGCATAAGTATTGGCAGGCTCGTGGAAAAGGAGGTGCGTGTGAGATATTCATCCATACTTACGTGTGTACATATATATTTATGATCTTCTCGTATTTGTTTTGCATTCACCTATCAGTAACAAGATCTCTCAGATAGACCCCCCAAATCCTGGTACTGTACTGAAACTTGAGTATCAGAGGAAGAGGGCTTTGGCCCATTTATTAACTGTAGAAATTTGATTTCGGCGCCGTCACAGAATGGTAACATTCATCATGTTCACCAGAAAAGCTTCAGGAAATCAGGCCTTTCAAGTTTTAAGAACTTCACATACGTTTGCTAGTCAAAGCAAGACTGATTGGTAGGGTAAGTTAGAAAGGGGAGCTTAGGCTTAGCCTTTGGCTCAGCTTGTGTGTAGATGCTCTTTGTGTGTGCTGAGGCTCCCCCATTCCAACACTAGGCCTCTGTTTCCCAGAAAGGAATGTTTACTGATCTGAGCTGTGTCAGATGACGTGTGTGATGTAATGGCTGATAATCATTAGTGCTCTAGAAAGGGAGTTGGATCCTTTTTCTCTTCTGCAAAACAGAGGCTCTATTAGGCATAATTTTAAACAGAAAGCGTGTGGTTTGGGGTTTGCTATTTGTTACTTTTTCCTGCACTTAAAACTTCCTTCCACTCTGTTTATTTGTGTGGCACTGATATAAAAAAATCATTTTAAGTCATGTGGAAATCTAGGAGCTTTTTGGTGCATAGCTTTGAAATGAGTGCAGTTTTGGTGCCAACACAAAGGAACATGTGATGAATCCCTCCAGAGGCCTGCTTCACTCCCTGCTGCTGGGGAGGGGAACATGGTCTAGAAGACCGGAGAGGTGCAGCTGGGGACATCATCAAAAGCTGTGGGAAGTTCTGTCTCCAAAGGCAGTATGGAGAAATGAAAAAATGGTGCATGGGAATTTACAATTAGTTATTTAGGCATAAATGAGGGCTTAAACCATGAAAAAAATTGAATGGCAGTAAAAAGAAAATGTAGATTGCATGTTTTCACAATGTGATTCTACTCTTGGAAATTTAGTTGAGAAGTTCATGGTGGAAAATACACTCACCAGTTGTTTTCGTATTGATTACCGGCTATCCACAGTTAGAAAATGCCCATGATTATTTTTAGTATGCAGCATTTTAGATAATTGATTATTTTAAAAACTAAACTAATACAAAATATGTTATATAATTGAAGAAATCAAAGCTAGAAAGATGGCATTGAGAGTAAATAGCTTGCTGCATAAGCCCAAGGACTTAAGTTTGAATCCCCGATACTCACATAAAGCCAGATCGATGTGGAGGTCTGAGTGTTCCTGCTATGAGCTGGGAGGCAGAGACAGAGACTCCTTAGAGACTCATGAGACAGCTAGCCTGGTATACATAGTGGAGAGCAACAGACAGACACTGTCCCGAGGTGAGGGTGGAAGAGGCCCTGGCCCCCAAAGTTGTCCTCTTACCTCTAAAACATACCATGGCATGTGTGTGCTTCCCAGCATTCATACACATGAATGCGTGTATACACATGCACACACACATACACACATATGCATGAATACATGCACACACACATGCATGAATACATGCACACACACATGCATGAATACATACATAAATTCTATGAAATAAAGAAAGTGAAGTATGAACTATATGTAGTAAGTTACAAATAATGACACAAATCTATAATATATGTATATATTTGTACAGATTTGGAGTGAGTGAAAAATTGAAGGTGGCATATAGTTTTAGAGTACTTAAAATTCTTTTAAAAAGATTTGTTTTTAAAATCATTAATATTTTAAAGATCATTCATGTGTGTAAGGGGTATGTGTACATGTGAGTGCAGGTATGTACAGAGTACAGAAGAGGGAGTCGGATCCCTGGAGGTGGAGTTACAGGTGATTGTGATCTGCCTGACATGGGTGCTGGGAACCCAACCAGGTCCTCTGGAAGAGCTGCAAATGCTCTCAACCACTAACCCGTTTCTCTAGCCTCATAACTTAAAATTACTAAACAATTTTCTTATGGATAACAATTTGATGAGCATTAAAATAACTTTTCTACAGTGACATGGCTATGCTGTATACTACTCTACACTTAAAATAGTTGCTAGGGTAGACTTTACAATATGTATTCTTGAGGAAGGGTAGGGTCAAATTCATGGTCTTTGTTAATGTTCAGTGCTTTTGACTGCTATTCCGTATGGAATTGGCTCATGCCTTTTCACTCCCAAGAGAGTGGTTAGGGCCGAATGCTGTGTAGAGATGGATATGTGAACTGAAGTTGGGTTCTCCTTCCCTGTCTGACTTCCTAGTTCTCAGACAGACCTGTGAAACATACAAAACCCTTGCACAATAATTTATAGTTCACTTTATCTGTGTTGGAGTATAACCTGGAGTACAGATTACAAAGTGTGTTTGTTGTAAGTGTGTGGTTGTAGTGAATGTCTGCATGGCTACAGTGTCTAGGCCAGTGTTGTCCAACAGAAATGTGCCCAAGCCACAGATCTGAGCCATTTATGTAGTACTTCATTTTCTAGATGCCATATTAAAAGTAAAATGGAGCTGGGCGGTGGTGGCGCACGCCTTTAATCCCAGCACTCGGGAGGCAGAGCCAGGCGGATCTCTGTGAGTTCGAGGCCAGCCTGGGCTACCAAGTGAGTCCCAGGAAAGGCGCAAAGCTACACAGAGAAACCCTGTCTCGAAAAACCAAAAAAAAAAAAAAAAAAAAAAAAAAAAGTAAAATGGAACAAGTAAAATAATTTCAGCAAATTTGATGTAGGTAGATATGTTACAATGTCATTTAAACATTTAATGAGGTAAAATGATTGCTGGAATGTTTCACACTTAAGTGTGAGCCTTCATAAACCTGGTTTATTTTGACTTTTACGTTTCATGTGTTGAGTGTGCCTAGGGCCTGCTTTCCTGTACAGCACAATTCTACATAGGGAGAATCTTATATCGTTTTTCTATAGTGCATTTTTATTACATGTATTGTATGTGTATATGTATGGATGCATGCATGCATGTGTTGTTGGTATGCACATTCCATGTCAGGAATGTGGGCACCAGCAGACAACTTGTCTAAGTTGGTTTCTGCCTTCCGTCATAGGAGTTCTGGATTCAAACTCAGGTCTTTGGAGCCATCTTGTAGTCCTTAATGTCTTTCCTTGATCATTTTCTTTCTAGTAATCCTTTAAAGTTCTCATCCACAAGCAGACTGTCACTTACACAGTGATTTTTACTCAATTAGTGTCAGTGTCAGACAGTTGGGCGGCTCTCTTAGGTGGCTAGGGAACAACCATGGAAACCTTGTATTCAGGATTTGTGTGTGTGTGTGTGTGTGTGTGTGTGTGTGTGTGTGTGAAGTCATCAAAGTTCATCAGCCTTGGGCCCTGGTTCTTGACCTTGGCTAAGCTGCTCCATCTCCCTTAACATCATCTTTCCTCTTTCCTCTTTGGGCTTCTTTGAAGCTGCATGAGGGACGTTATCCTGGTGCTTATCTTCTTATCAGATTCTCCACAAATGTTTATTTTATCTGCAGCATCATTATATAAAGGGACTAAGAATTTACATTTTCATCAACCTAGGACTTCAGAAACCATTGCTGACTTTGGGGTCATTTTGTGGCATCCTTGCAGTGTGATAGGCTGGTTGGCATTTGGTGGGTGGGCTCAATGAGAGTGTTCTAAGTTACAGGGCTTTGTGAGACTTAGTTTCAGCTATGATGTGTATGCACAAAGCATTGTTACAGTGCTGATGCTTGCTCCCCTGGGTTTAGAGATGTAAAGCTGACTGACAGTAGTGGCAGTAGACCATCCATCAAGGGGAGAGCGGATCTATTAGCATTCTCCTTTTAATAACCATCTGGGATACTTTACTTCCCTGGGGCCATGTGCATTTCTTATAAATTGAATGCATACCTCTTTATCTGCATGCTCTTCAATCAGTATTTGAGTTTCTGCTTGCTAGTGCTAGCCTAGATTGTAAATTTAACATTGGGATTTTATCTTGGTAAATTTATCAGATTCAGAAATGTGATCCACAATGGGAAATAAAGCACGCCAAGCCAGGAGTGAGCAGGGCTCATCTGCTGCTCCAGTTTTGTTCTGCTTCTTGTTTGATCTTTTAAAAAAGTTGGCTCTTTGAGATATGCTCAGAAGTAAGATGTTTCTAATATTACAATCAAACTATTAATGGACCCATTATAAGAAAATGAAAATCTTACCTTTCTGTGTCAGTGATGAGAGAAGAATACAGGAGTGACCTCCAATTTTCTGTAATTGTATGCGGTTTCCTTTCATATATGTTATCCATTTTCCTATTTAGCCCCATCTACCACAATTATCCCCTTTGTATCTGTTTTCTCTAAATGGCATTCTGAATGGTTTGAATTGTAAGTTAATGATTATTATAACCCTTATAGACCTCTCAGCCCCCTCTTCCATCCCTCTCCCACATCTTTTGGTTCCTCTTTAAATAAAGGAACACAGAACCTGTTTCCAAGAGACATAATTTTGTGATCTTTCCCCACAGGTAGCTGCGCCATCTTTAAAGGACACCTGTGCACAGCTTCACGTTGCTTAAGTCTGGTTGTCTCTCTGTGGCAAGGCTCTCGTGACGTAGGGAGTCACTTTAAGAGTCTGCACGTAACCAAAGGCCCAGGGAGGGGTCTTTATCCCAAATGTTCTTGTTAGCCCTCGTATATACATAGGAGTAAACAAGTGAAAAGAGACTTAATATAACTAAGAGAAAATCCCTTTGAATATTTAACTTGGTGTTAATTTAAAAACATTTTCATTCTTTCTGAAAACCATAAATGGAGTATTATTCATTAAGATAAGCAGCTATTCAGTATCTGACTTCACTGGCTCTCTAATGGCTTATGTATGTTTTTGTTTTAAAGTTCCCTTTGAAATGATTTCTAAATTCCTATATTGGGATATAGATTTCAGGGAAGTCCTACCTCCCATCCAAACCCAAATAGGGGCTCCCTAAACTATAACATCATGTGGGTGCTATGTAATATTTTTATTTGGGTGATTCCTCAGCCACTAAGCCATGCTCTGTGCAAGGAATCGATATTTATGGGTCATATTCTTCAATCTTTCCTCTGACCTTTATGCATATGAGCTAGGTAGGCACTGGACCACTAACCTCTAACCTCAGCTTCCACCTCTGTAACTTATTGTAGAGGCTTGTAAGAGGACCTGTCCTCGTTAAGTAGGAGCCTTGGTCTCAAAAGTCTCGCAGGCCTTGGTCTGGACAGTCAAACATGCCATGTACTATTTGATCCATCAGATAAGATTAATCACAGCTCTCCATAGTTGTAATTTGTTTTTGACATCTAGTCCAAGACCTTTTTGAGGATATATTGTCTGTTACATTAACTCAAGACTCCTAAGCCTATCCCCTTAGGAGCCCAAGATACCTGTCCTAAAGGACTAAAAGACACTGTCTCTTGTTTTCATGTCTTTTTTGAGAGAGACAGGATCTCTCACCATTCCAGAACTTGCCAAGTTGACTATGCTTGTGGGCTCACAAGCCCCAAAGATCGACCTAGCTCTGCCCCCCAAGCACTGGGTCCCAAGTGTGCTGTCACACTTGTGTCATAGGGTTGGACTCGAGTACTGTACTTCTGAAATTTCTCCAAAAAAGTAATTTCTGAATATTCTGATTGCAAAAGTGTTAAATAATTAATGTGATCAATACTTTAGTTGGCTTCATTTATTCATTACTTCCACATATTAAAAATCACAATACCACTTTGAACCCATAGATATATGTATGTATCATCTGTCCATAAAAATAGTAGTAGGCTGGAGAAATGGCTTAGTGGTTAAAACACCAGTTTGGTTCCTTTCATATCCATGGTGGTTGACAACTGTCTGTAACTCTAGTTCCAGGAGTTCTGATGCCATCTTCTAGCCTCCATAGGCACCAGGCATTTATGTGGTGCACAGGCATACATGGAGGAAACATACTCATACACATAAAATAAAAAAAAATAAATCGTTTTATAAGTAAGTAAAATTCTAAACAGCTTTATTGAAATCTAATTTGCATATCAAAAACCCATTGATAATATATTGTTTGAGGATTTTAAATAAATTTTAGGGTAGTACAACCATTGCTATAATCCAATGTTAGAATGTTACCATTTTCCTAATGCTCCTTTGTTTCATTTCCCTTAATCCTCAGTCACAACTAACCCCATGCAGCTGTCACTTTACTTTTTGTTATATTGGAGTTTTCTAGATTTTCATATAAATGGAATAAAAATATAGTCTTTTACATCTGGGTTCTTTCACTTAACACAGTGCTTTTGAGGTGTTTTATTGTAGTTTTAATTTTTGCTACCCAACTATTAGTGATGTTGGGCAACTTTTCCTATAGTTACTGTCCTTCATCCACTTTTAATTGGGTTGTGTTACTTTTCTTATTGAGTTGTTGGAGTAATATCTTAACCTCTCCCCAGATGATCACTTGACTTGCTGATTCTCTAAACCACACTCCTTAGGTTTTACAAGTTACTATCATGGTTAGTAGGTTATGTTTATAACCAAGTTAAAAAGAGTGGGTGCTGGTAGGCCTCCAAAGCTCTCGCTGGTGTTTTATGTAACTTGGCTTTAGGGCAGCAGCTCTGTTTGTGAATCTCTCTTTGCCAGGTCTGGCCATCTTCTTCCTCGTTCTCTCCCTTATCCTCACCCCGTAATACCCAATGATTGTTTGTCTGGGTAATATTACTGAAGAATTGAGACCTGGATCACTGACATTTTCTTGACTGTGCACATCTTTACACACACCCAAGTGCGTACATTCCTTCTTCCTTAGAGAGTTGACCTAGAAGCAAAGCTAAGTAACAGTTTTAATAACAATGATTTTACTTATTTTGAGTAAATATCACTTGCCCCAAAAGTCCTCGTCAGAAAAGTAATGTGCTGTCTTAAAGTGTATATTAAGGTGAAGATTGCCACTGATTTTGATGACATGTGATGTAATGTGTAGCGAAGCGGCTTCAGACAGGCATCTGAGCTGCCCAGCCAACACCCCGCTCCTTTAGAGAATTCTGAATTTAGGTGTTCTTTTAGAGAAGAGCTTCTGCTGGCCGACTCTTTCCTCCACACCATCCTTGCTCAGAAAGTTTCCTTTGAAGTTAAGGGAGCCATGCAATAACCTTGCTCACAGTATCTCAATTGCCTTAAGCTTTTAACACACTAAGAACAATATTTAATGTTGTTTGTTAATTTGTTGTAATTTGGGAGCAGAATGAAGTAATTTTTAAAAGTGCCTTTGACATTCACCTCATTTATGCAGTTGGAATATCACAGTTAAGGAGAAGTGTGTTGGCATGCTCTTAATTAGGGAGATGTGATTATACAGAGGGTTGAATTTGAGTTGTGCACAGGCAGAGTGGCCTGCAGAAGACATTTAAAATTTCCCTTTTTCTCTTGCCTTATATACTTTGAGTATAAAGCAGACCCTATATATGCATATGGGAATAATTAAATGCAGAGATGCAGTGGTTGTTAGCCAGAAAGCATGCCTGGAATATGTGGATAAGCTTGGATATTTGTTTAATGTTAATTGGAATATTGGTTTTCAGTTAAAGATGCCAAAGCTTTAGAAAAGTAATTGGATTTAGCTTCCTATTTAGCAAACTACTTCAAATCCCCGAAGTATTCCACATCCGAAACTAATTTTTCTTGATTGTATCAAGTCCACTCATGAGCAGAACAAGGGTTGACATAGTTTTTTAATATTTAAAGTATTTCTTGACAAGACTTCAGCATGGTTGCCCGTCGGACCTCATGATCGGGCGCACTGAAGCCAGGTGCAGGTTCCATGCTCTCCAGGGTTAGTGCGTAAACCCATCCTGAATTAAGCCACACATTCCCTTTTCCTACACACTTATGTCTAAATTGAGCTGCTGACCATTTTCCAGGAGACAACACAAAATGGTATGTTAGTTCTAATGAATTCTGTACACTTTTCATATAATCTTATATATATGCACTTAACTTCTTTAGATGTATATTAAGAAGTGCATTTTGTGGTGGTCCTTTAGTGGCTTTGAGTCTTGACTGTCTCCAATGTTTGAGTGATAGGTGTTTGGGGTTAGTGAGCAAAAAAGGCCTCATAAAAGTAGAACATTTGATCATTGAAAGGGAGTTTATTTAGGGAGCAGTTTAAGTGACTGTGCTAGTAAAGCCTCATTGGAGGGTTAGTATATGTAGAATCCTTTGCAGTTGGGAAAAGTGTATAGAGGTATTATTCAATGGCTTTAGCTACAAACATGGGTTTCTACTATAGATAATAACTAGGCCCATTCTCTTCTAGTCTAATCTTTTGCCATTGAATATAATTACTTAAGAATTCAAAAGAGCCTGGCGGTGGTGGCGCATGCCTTTAATCCCAGCACTCAGGAAGCAGAGCCAGGTGGATCTCTGTGAGTTCAAGGCCAGCCTGGGCTACCAAGTGAGTTCCAGGAAAAGGCGCAAAGCTACACAGAGAAACCCTGTCTCGAAAAACCAAAAAAAAAAAAAAAAAAAAAAAAAAATTCAAAAGATAAAACAGTACATGTCAAGTGAAATATGAGCGGTTGTGTCATATGTAGTTATTAAATTAAATGTGTCTAAATCATCTTGACTGATAGCAATAGTGACTGTGGTGGTTTGAATAAGACATGTTCCCTGTAGGCTCTGATATTTGATCATTTTGTCCCCAGTTGGTGGCACTGTTTGGGGAGGTTTAAGAGGTGTGGCCTTGTTGAAGGAAGTAAGTTTGTCACCAAGAACAGGCTGTGGGAGCTGATGGCTTTACCCTACTTCTATTCTGAGTTCTGCTTCATGCTCCCAGTTCAAGATGTGAGCCCTCAGCTTCCTGTTTTGCTGCCATTGACGCCATGTGTTGCTGGGCCTGGGCTCTGCCATGCTGGACTCTGGACGGCAAGCCCCAGTTAGCTGTCTTTTGTAAGTGACCTTGCTCATGACGTTTTATCGCAGTAGCAGAGAAGTACCCAATTCAGCAACAATAGCAGCTCTGTAGGTTAATAATGGGGTATTCTAGTATAGGGCTCTGTTGCTTGTTTTCATTTAGTTGTTGTACTAGGACCTGTCTCTTAGAAAACTTCACAGCCTTGCTTCTGGTTCCTGTTCCTTCCAGGGCCTCTTTAGCAAGTGAGCACTGCATGTTTCAGTTGACAGGGATCTTTTTCCCCAATCTCTTTCTGGTGTGTTTCTAGGTTAAGATGAACTGCCAGTCCTAATGTGTTCGTTTCTGTGCTTGGGGCCTTAGCACGGAGCTTAGAGTGGTGCTCTCCACATGATTCTTGACACGCATCACGTTTGTGGAAGTCTCGGGTTCTTCCAAGGGAAGTTGGTATTTTGTCTGGGAGCTTCTGGAGACTTGCCTTCTGTTTCTGCCAATAATTTCTCCGGAGCAAGGAAATAATTTTGCTAATGAGACATGTACTTTCCTTTACAAGTTGCATACCTCTGTTTATTGTTCCCGCTCCTAGAACTGAGCAGTCACTGTAGGTGCTGTGGGCAGTCTTCCACCCCTATGACTGCACGGGAGCTCTCAAGGTATTTCAAGCACTCTGTTTTGTCACTGTGGAATTTTTATGATCCTTTTGTGTTTACAAAGTAATTATCCTGGAGAAAGAATAGGTGCCATCATCGTTCCCATGGTAAGTTACAGACATTTGAAAGCTCTATACTTGTATCATTTGAGGTAAAGTATTTGCTATATAACAATTAGGTTTACATTTTTTTTCTAAGTACATTTTCCCCATGAGTCCTAATGATAGGACTAATACAATGTTTTAAAATATTCTAAAATAAAAATTATTTAAGAGCTGCTGACTGGCATTTGATATTACTTAATAGGCTATATATACCAAATACCTAGGAAAAATATGTTCTCTTTTTTAATTTGATGAATTGATGTTTTTGGATACTTTATTATAAACACTAGGCAATTGGTTTACTGACAGTGCCTGTAGCCCATAGTCACCTACTGGTCTATAAATGATATAGTTTCCAAAGTTAAGGTGTGGAGAACACAGCATTTCTAAAACTCTCGATACCCCCAAACGCTCTGCTCAGCCATTTTAACATCCCTCTTTTTTCTAGGTAGAGAATCATGGTAAGTAAAAACAATAATTTAGCTACTTTATTATTATGATTTAAATTGAAGCAAACTGTGGTGGCATATTCCTTTGTAATCCCAACACTCAAGTAACTGAGGCAGGAGGATTGCAAATTTGAGGTCTTATTGAGCTATATAGTGAGATATTGTCATTAAAAAATCATTTCTTGCCTCTGACTGGGTTTGGATTTGGTTTGTTCTTGCAGCTCAAGAACTTTGAATAACTTCATTAGTCATTTATCATGCCCGCTCTGATTTTTTTTTTTTAATGTAGGCTCTTAGAGCTCCAGTTTCCCCTCATAGGACTGCTTTCAGTGTGTCCCAGAGGTGTAGGTGTGCTGTGTTTTCAGTTTCATTTAGTTCCAGAATATCTTTTATTTCTTTCTTGATTTCTTCTTTGACTTATTCATCATCCAGTAATGAGTTGTTTAATCTCCAGTAGTTAGTGTATTCACTAGGGATTTTAAGTTTTATTGCATTGTGATCAGATAGGATACATTTAGATATTTTTGAATTTGTGAAGACTTTTTTTGTTTTGTGTCCTAGGATGTGGTCTATTCTAGAGAAGTTCTGTATGCTGCTGAGTAGAATGTGTATTCTTTGGTGTTTGGGTGGAATATCCTGTAGGCCATCTGTTAAGTCAGTTTGATGTATGATGTCAACTCATTCTGATGTTTCTGTTTACTTTTTGTCCAAATGACCTGTCTACTGGAGAAAGTTGGGTATTTAATGGGTTGGTGGTAATTTTATTCAGTTCTCAAGTCTTGGATTGTCTTCATCATTTCCATCAGCTGTATGTTGTGTTTCCTTGGATATCACTCCGACATTTATTTCCCTTGTTTTAGTTACTGTTCCATTTTTTGAAGAGACACCATGGCCATGAAAACTTATAGAAGAAAATATTTAATTGGGATCTTGCTTACAGTTTCAGAGAGTCAGTCCATTATCATTGTGTATGGCTATATGTTGGGAGGCAGGCAGGCATGGTGCTGGAGAAGTAACTGAGAGCTTTACGTCCTGATTTGCAGGCAGCAGGCAGGAGAGAGGGGGGCTAGGCCTAACATGGGCTATGAAAACCTCAAAGCCCACTCCTGGTGATACACTTCCTCCAACAAGGCCACACCTCCTAAACCTTCTCAAACAGTTCCACTCCCTGGTGACTAGGCATTCAAATAAAATATGTGAGCCTATAGGGGCCATTTTCATTCAAACTACCATACCCCTTAAGTTCTTTATCCTTAATTTCATTGAGATGTTTCTTTGTGTCTTCTTTAAAATGCCTTGAATTATTTGAAGAAGTTCATTATTGTTCTTTTAAATTCTGTGTCCTGTGTTCATCTAGGTCATTTTTATTGCAAACATTTCTACAGAACTGGGAGCTTTTAGAGAGGAGACACTGGGTACTGCTTGTATCTTTGTGGTGTGACCTGGGCATGTGACTTCTTTTGTAAGTTCTGTGTTTGATATGGACAGAACAGGTTGGGATGGAGGAGTGGCTGTGCAGGCGACTTGGCCCTAGATGTTGGAAATGGCTGAGGTGGAATGAAGTCGGGTGGACACAGGACACTGGGAGAGTGTACAGGATGTGTGTCCCCAGTCCAGCCTTGGAGTGTGGGGTAGATCTAGCTGGGTGGGAGTTTGGATGTGGCATAGTAGGGACCTGTTGGTTGGGGATCTTGGTTTGAAGTCTAGGTTGGGGCACTGGATATAGAACCAGCCTCTCTTATTGGATCTCAGGAATATTCTTAAGTTATTCTAAATATTGCTAGAACATCTTTCTTAATGCTATATTGTATGGTTATTTATGCCCAAATCAATTTAATCAGTTTTCTAGTATTGAGTAATTAATTTCCTTGAACAACTTTACTATTGTAAATATTGCTGCAGTGAATTTCTTTGGAGTTAAAACTTGGCTCATTATTGACCATTTCCTTAGGATAAGTTTTTATTGTGTCTTTGCAAAGGCTTCTGATGTGTGTTTCTTTCCAGAAAGGGTACATCACATTCCTTCTGTTCACTGGTCAAGCTCAGCTTTCTGGTGACATTGGAGGTTATTTTGTTTTGCTTTGTAACAGAGTCTCTTGTACCCTCCTGTGGCCTCTAGCTGGTTATAGAGTTGAAGATGATCCTAAGCTCCTGTTCTTTCCTCCACCATGTGCTGGGATTGCAGATGTGAGCCACCAGGCCTGACCTGGGCATTATCACTAAACAAAATCAACAGTAGGAATCTTTGCCAATTTAAAGTTGAAAATGGTGTCTCATACTTTCAGTGTGGTTCACCTGTGTCCTGGTCTCACTGACACTGAGATGAGCTGTTTCCTCTTTTAGGATCTGTATTAGATGTAGGGATTATGTTTGAGGCTCTTAGTCCATTGGTCTAATTCCCAGTTTTCCTCCCATTAGAAAAATTGGGATAAATAATCCAATTTACTTAAAAACTGTTATCTTAAAAGATGGGGTATAACAATAATATAAGACATCTGAGACAGACACAGTAAAGTTAGTGACTGTACGTTGAACACAAATAATATAATTAAGCTGCGTTTTCCTCTCAATAATTCATTTCCTTGGTCTTAAGAATGAGGAGAAGATTTAGTTGTTAGGTAATTATGTCTAGGTAGTGTTCTGATGGCACACACGAGAATATAAACTGTACTGCCAAGAAGCAAGGAAAACAGAACTCCAGTGTGTGAAGAGAACAGAAAGGAGCAGGATTGGAGGAATTCTTTCCAATAACTCCTTGGGGTGCTATCTCTGTCTTTTGGTTCTATGAGATAACGGATAATCTGGAATAAATAGTGCTGTGTGACTAGGTTGAGTTTAGTGACTTTGGTTTCTTTACAAAGCCTCCTGAGGGGTGTAGGATCTACAAAGGAGGGTGGGTATCATAAAGACTAAAGGGAAAATTAAAAATCACTCATGGAAGTTCTAACCCTGAATGCATTCAGTTTCTTCGAACTAAATTACTTAGGGGGGTTAGTAACTCAAACAGACTTGCAGTCTTTTGATACTGACACTTTCCTTTTGTTTTCCAGAGAATCAAAATCCATGCTCCTCTGCCTAGATTTTGTGCTTTTGTGTGCTCCATCATTGCAGCAATATTATAAGGTTATCTTATTGGTGGCAGCACTCTTGAATCCACGGACAATCAAGATAACTGAGTAGAAGGTGTCCCTGTGCTGTTAAATGAGAACTGCACGAGGTTTCAGGACAATCATCTGTCATAGGTTTCACGCGACAAGATGGAGACGAGCAGCCACTGAACCAGACAGAAAAATGAAAAGGCAGTGAGGGGCAAATACATCCAGAGCCTTCCACAGGCTGGGCAAGAGTTCACACCCTGAGCGGTACTCCCAGCCACCAAAGACACGTTCAGTTAATGCTTTTCCTGTAGATCTTATTGAGGGTGCACGGGTATACTTAACAGAGCATTTGAAGTCCTTTTCAGGAGCCCCTCATTTTGTTATTGTTTGCCAGTTTCATGCATTTTTATTATAAATCTTAGTCATTTTTATACCTATTTCCCTCCCACTGGGACCCTTTATAATGAGCGCTCTTCCACTCTATGCCCTCATTTGTGTGTGGGTGAGAAGTTGTTCAGTGGATAAGGGCAACTTATCCGTGGCCACACCAAAACAGGAGCAACACCTCCCACAACAAGCTTGAATTGCCATAGTCCTTATTGAAAGAAAAGGGCCTCGTGGGACCGTCCTTCCTCTATGATGAACTGTTGATGGGCTAAGTCTCGTGCAGATAACAATGGGTGATGTGAATTCATGAGTACGATAGCTATGCCATGTCCAGAAGATGTCTTTGTTGCACCTTTGCCCATCTTTGACATTTATATTCTTCTGCTCCCTCTTCCACTGCGACCCCTAGCCCTTTGGAGAGGTGTTACAGCTGTCTCTGGTGAGGTGGAGGGCTCCACCATCACTTACTTACTCTCTGCCCTTTGGTCAGTTATAAGTTTCATACCCTAACCACCACCTGCTGCATTAGGAAGCTTCTCTGACGAAGGCTGGACACAGCACTGATCTGTGGGTATAAATGTGAGTGTTTCAACACACAGCTTTAATTCCACACTTGAGAGGCAGAGCTAGAGGTGAAGCTATGAGTTTGAGGCCAGCCTGGTCTACATAGTGTGTTGTAGACCACTCTGGGTACATGGTGAGATCCTAGCTCAAAACAAAACAAAACAACAACAACAAACCCCCCAAAACCCAAAATAGGGGCTGGGAAGCTGGCCCAGCTGTTAAGAGCACTTACTACCCTTTTAGAGGACCCAGGTTTGGGTCTCAACACTCCTGTGGTAGCTCATAACCATCTGTAAACTTCAGTTCCAGGGGATCCAGTACCCTCTTATGGTCTCTATGAACACTACATGCACATGGTGCATATACATACATGTAAAACATTCATACACATAAAATAAAAATGAATCTTAAAATAACAACAACAAGCCGGGCGGTGGTGGCGCACGCCTTTAATCCCAGCACTCGGGAGGCAGAGCCAGGCGGATCTCTGTGAGTTCGAGGCCAGCCTGGGCTACCAAGTGAGTCCCAGGAAAGGCGCAAAGCTACACAGAGAAACCCTGTCTCGAAAAACCAAAAAAAAAAAAAAAAAAAAAAAAAAAATAACAACAACAAAAAAGGTTGAGTACTTAGGAGACAGTTTGGCCAGATTTACAGAAGCAGACATGAGTTCCTTCCTGTAGAATGGGCCAAAAGTCCAACTGGAAAGTGGTTTGTTACTCTCGAAAGAGTTGTGCTACTTGTACAGTAGAGGATATGTCTTTGAAGCTCTTAGCCCAATTCCCAGTGTTTAAGAACCTTCCTCTGGTGTGGCTTGGTGCCTTTCCCATAATAATTATGGCACTATTGCACTCGAGGGTGTATCTTTGAAAGTCTGAGTCCAATTCTCAGTCTTCTTAAGTACCCCTCTCTACTTTGTCTTGGTCCCTTATAATGTTATAATCTTTTATACATGCTTTTTGTGAACTCAAGCAATAGGAAACTATAGTCAGCATGCACTAGGGGATTTAGTCTTGCCTTTCCATCATAAGCACAGCACTTTATAGCGGAACATTTCACAAAACGTATTTGACTTTGTACCAGCTTTGAATACACATGCCTATTAGATTTGTCATAGAATTTCCTGCTTCCTTTTGCCCCAAGATGTCTTCCACTAAAACTACTAGTTTTCTACCTGGGCTCCCATGACATCCAGGGGCCCTGTGGGGCCTCCTGGGCTATCTTACAAGGGTTAGCCTTCAACTGTGTGCCTCAGGGATTTTGTTTTTCACTATAGATATTGGGCATAGTTTATGATTTCGTTTATTTACAGTTTGAAAAGCCTTGCTCTAGCTCTGATCTTACAGGTCTGAAGGGGCCTTTGTTCTGCGTGTTCCGCCTCTCCCTGGTTGACAGCCTTCTTAACGTTGTTGTAATACTTCTAGAGCCGCGAAAAGGTAACTTTGCCTTTAAGAACAAAGTAGGAAGTTGGCTGTATCTTCTTGATGAGGCACTAGAATCAGGTGCTTGACTAGCATGTACCAGGACCTCAGTTTGACTGCAAAACTGTCAAAAACAAAACAAAAAATTACAGTGAGCTCACACCATGTTGTTGTTTTAGCCTATTATTGGTAGTTGACACAAATTAACTGGAAAAATAAAATGCTTCTCTTGGAAAATTAGAGATGCCGGCAGCCCTTGGAGCCTGCCTTTCCTCCCATGAGGGAGGCTGACCTGGTGGGGTCCTGCTTCTGGGTAGCACTCACTGCCGTGGGCTGCCTCCTGACACTGACCTTGAGGGGCTGTGACCTGTCATCACACTTGCCCTGGCCTTTCCTAGTATGTTGTGCAGCTGTAAGGAAAGCGCAAGGATTCTTTTATCCACATTTATGAAAGTCTAAAACAAATTGTAGATTTCAGGGTTCACAACCTGCTACTAACCGGTACAGACCTTGGGGGTGGGGGCAGGGGCTGTGAATGTCTGGGGATTACAGTTATTTGTTCCGTTCCTTATGTTGTTGTATGTTTCTTTTGTTTGTTATAGTTTGAAACAGTGCCTTGATATGTAGCCCAGATTAGCCTTGAATTCAAGATCATCCTGTCCTCAGCCTCCCTTGTGGTGGGATGATGGGTGTCACCCTCATGCCTGGCTAAGGAATTGTTATTCAAATACCTGCTGTAATGCTAGGCTGCTAAATTCTGAAGGCCATCTATACCAGGTCATTGAGGCCTTAGCAGTCCTCAAGGCAGACACAGTCCTCATTGCCATGGAGTTTAGCAACCCGTGGGACTTCTCAAGCTGCTCCACACTGTCACTTACAGGCATTTTAACTGTAGAAAGCTGTGGCGCCGGGACACATGTGGGACAGCAGGGGGAGCTAGGGAGCGGTACCTTGTCTCTTTGTAACACTGAAGCCACATTGACCATTTTCCCTTTGTGTGAACAGGGAAGTAGGAACATTGGCTCCTCTTGTCCTTTTAGGAAAACCTTGCATTTATCTACATTGGCTCAACAGATACTCATAGGACATTGGGCAGGGGTGTCAGGAAGGGGAATAAAATACATTTGAAGTGGTTGTTCTCAGGTAGTTTTGAGTCTAGTCAGGGAGATGAGCTGTCCACTCCAGAAGCTACGGCAGGCACAGCAGTTTACAGCTGTTTTTAGATATGGGGTCTAATCCATACAGCTGTTTTTAGGGTAAATAATGTACTAAGTCTATTGAAAGTCTATTATTTTTCATTTTCTAATTTCAAATATATACTAGTTCAATTCTATTTTGATACATGATAGGCTAAATGAGTCTGTTGAGGACTGTTCTGTGAAAGAAATAACATTTATAGCATTATCTCCCTGGGAGAAATTCCTTCTGCGATACAAATGTCTTTCCGATGAACACTTTGAGAATATGGTAATTCAAGTCAGAGATTTCCTCTTGGTAACATTTCCTATTTCTAGATTGGTGACATCTAGTCTTCTTCTACATATGGATATGCTTTCAATTCAATTCAAGATTCTATTAGCAAGTAATTACCATCCCTACTCCAGTTCTGACTGCCTACATGTCCTTGGTTGAGAAACATTTCCCAGGTTCCACCCAGGCTCCAAGGCAGAGCCATCAGGAGTGATTAGCCGAGCCTGTCAAAGACATGGATGTTAAGAATGTTGTGGGACATGCGTGACTAGAAGGACATGCCCCCTCAAGCCTCTTCTAATCAAAGTGACTGGTTCTTTTTCACTTCTGGAAACCAAAGTCTTAGTACCATTCTTTCCTCTACGCCCAGTCTTTGCTTTCAGGCCCTTTCCTTGTGAACATCAACATATGATGAAGAGAGACGAACAATGGAGTTTGTACTGGTCTGTGTTCACTCTTTCAGTGTGGGTACTTTCCGTTAGGAGGGAAGGATGGAGACTACGTGAGGCACTGTGCATTCATTGCTAGATCCCAAGTTCTGTGAGGACCCAACATGGTGCCTAGCACATAGGAGGGTTTTTGGAGTTCTTAGACAATATTATGAATAAATTTAGCCTCCGAAATTTGCTGGTCTGGAGATTAGCAAGATATTCCTTTGGATGCTTATAGATCTGTAATTCTGTGTCTGTGCTAAGGGGCCGATCTGGGTGTGATGAGTGCTGTTAGGACATCACCTGTATTTTCTGTGCAAAGACTTCTGCCTAGCCAAAGGCTAATGGATGTGTTTTCACTCATGAAAATGAGAACAGGAAGTGGCTATAAAAGAGCACATTCTCCTGGGGTA
The DNA here is from genome assembly GCF_007827085.1 of Peromyscus californicus insignis. Taxonomy (NCBI): domain Eukaryota; kingdom Metazoa; phylum Chordata; class Mammalia; order Rodentia; family Cricetidae; genus Peromyscus; species Peromyscus californicus. The sequence goes on from NW_026294402.1 coordinate 18,430,676, forward strand.
CTGAATGGGTGGCCAGTGTCTAGCATGGTGACTTTTTGTAACACAGTTCTGAAGCTCACATTGCTGGTCCGTTCTCTTCCTTTCTTTCCTCTTTTTTCTTTTCTCCTTTTTGCCAGGTTTTAGAGCTGGGTCATGAAGGGTCTTTTCACAGTGGAAACCATTTTCACTCAATTAATTGGATGAAGACAAAGGCTGGTTCCATGCCCCATGGTTATTGCTTTAACAGCAGGAGGCCCGGATTGAATTTCAGGCTCCCAGGTCAGCAGGGACATAGAGTGGTGGTCCACATGGCGAGAGCTGAGTTTGAAAGCGTCTTGTAGCCACCTTTCTGGTTGACTTAACAATAGATTAGGGTGGAGGACAAGAGGGGTGATGGTGACAGCATCGAGCTCTTCCTCAGGCTCCAGAAGAAACTTGGGGAGCATGCTAGCAAAACTCCTAAAAGGTTTTGATCTTTCCCAGTCTTTTAGAAAAGAGCAACCAACAAAACACGCCAATCAGATGGCAGACCAGTCTTTCATGTTATTATTATGTGCCCATTTAGTGGGCCAATAATACCCTTAGCTTGAAGTAGTTAACAGGCATACCTTGCCCTGTCACTTTTATTTTCTGCCCCCTGTAGCACTCAGCAAAATCCCATTATGCAATTGAGTAGCATTACATGTTAAAAAGTTAATTTGTTCTGCATTCCATTAAAATTGCACATTTTCCCTGTGCATTGGTCCTTCCATCTTGCTTAAAACCTATAATTTAAGCTCACACCATGGTGAAGTCTTAAGTAACCTTTTGCCCTTGCTACCTTAATTATTATCCACCACATGGGCTATTTTAGGGCCTTGTGACAATGGGTTAACTATGTGCTAGTTAATGAAAATACCTGCCACTTAAAAAAGAAAAATGTGGGCTTGGAGCTTTAATTAAATTATTTGTCACTAGTGAGATAAAATATACTTTTTCTTGAGAAAAAATAGATGTTATAAATGCCCTTTTTCTTTAAAGTGACTCATAATTAAGTTGATGGAAATGGGAGCTTGTTTAAAAGCACCAAACAATTTTCTTTATAAATGTAATAGTTTTTCAGTTAAATTTACTTTACCTTATTATATAAATATGCTTAGAGTTTATGATACATAATAAACACAGGACACCATGAAACTAGGGGTTTTTTTTTGTTGTTTTTTTTTTGTTTTTTTGTTTTTTTGTTTTTTGTTTTGGTTTTTCGAGACAGGGTTTCTCTGTGTAGCTTTGCGCCTTTCCTGGAACTCACTTGGTAGTCCAGGCTGGCCTCGAACTCACAGAGATCCGCCTGGCTCTGCCTCCCGAGTGCTGGGATTAAAGGCGTGCGCCACCACCGCCCGGCGAAACTAGGTTTTAATGGTGATGGGTGTGACAAAAATACCACTTTTATTTGATTATAAATATGTTGATTTTTAAAAAGTTTTATTTCCACAAAATCATTGTGAGTAAATAATAAAGAGCTTTAGGGAGGGAGTAGAGGCTCACAAAGGAGACTAAATGCCTGAGAAGCAATTGATACATTGTCTTAGGAGCAGTTGATACATTGTCTTAGGAGCAGTTGATACATTGTCTTAGGAGCAGTTGATACATTGTCTTAGGAGCAGTTGATACATTGTCTTAGAAGCAGTTGATACATTGTTTGGCCTACCTTTATTTGATATCTAATCCAGGATCAGTCAAGTTCAGCAAGGATATTACTTATAATTACAGACTTTTACTCTCAATATCAGAGTATTAGACACATAAGACCTCCCTGATTTACCTTGGTTAATTTACTCCCTAATGTCACATCAAGGAAAAAATGTAAGAGCAAGTGGAAGACGTGAGCAGATACTAAGGAGTGGATATTTTGGCTATGAAGAGGTTTTAGGAATCAGTTACTTCATTTAAAGGAGGAATAGAAAGAAGCCTCAGGTATATGAAGACCAGCCCACAGTCCTCCAACTGCCCACAGCTGAGACGGGACAGGAACCAGGGTCGTTCAGGCAGCTTGGTGGGATTGATGGAGATTCAAGGGTCATGTGAATCTGGGTTACTTCTGCCCATCTTAGTGGCTGTGGGCAGGTTATCAGAGCTCCGGGAACTCTGCTTCTCCATAAGCTGGGGTGCCTTTCTACCCATGCACCGTCCATCTCTAAGGGCCTATGGGTAGGACTCCTCTGTGGCAGGCCAGTGACTTCCCAAAGACACACAGCTGTTTTGTAGCAGTCGTTTGTGCAAATAACAAGGCCCCAGCCCCGTGGCTCTTGGCCTTGAGGTCTGGCCTTGCTACTAGCCGGGCACCAGACACGTGGGGTGCTGGTGTGTAGCTGGCTCACACCAGCTTGGGTGAGGGCTAGACAGACAGCTATGCTTAGGCTGCTGGGCACTTCAGTACTTTTTTCTATGGCCTGGCACTTCTGTACTCTGATACGCAGCTGGGACAGCTATAGAGAGGAGGCCTTGCTCAGAAGCTCGCTGCATCCCCCCCCCCCCCCATAGAAGAAATGTTCTATGGAAAGTTTCCTTGTGAAGCCTCTTTGAGAGATTTATGCAGATTATAAAGTCAAAAGAAGGGGTCATTCCAGACTTTTCTTTCCAGGCAAGGAGGCCAAAACATAATTTTAGCAGGTATTAGTAAAATTGAGAAGTATTTTCTCCATTGGAATTCTTGCCAGCGTCTGTGCTGGCAATGTCCAAGACAGCTGAAGTGAGCTTCCCTGTGTGCGGAGTTCCGAGGGAGTGCAGCCTGGAGCTGGTCCACTGCACTGGTGCTACCAAGGCTTCTCCAGACACTGTTTTGTGGAATTCGGGGCCAACATAAATTAATTTACTTCTCACTGAGAGCGCTTCATGCAGAGTATTGACTGCAGGTGTTAGGGTGGTGGTAAGGAGAAGATTGAGACCTGAGTGCTGGTCATTGGATAAAGCAGGTGGAAGTCACTCGGCTGCTTCCCAGTAAACTGTAAGACAACCTGCTTTAGTACAGTTAGGATTACCACACAAAAATAAGCAGGTAACCATGACTCTTCCTAAGAGTCAGGATCAGGGTGTCCAGGGATTTACTGTACTCTTAAAGTAACTGGTGATAGGTCTTTCAGTTTGCTTAGAAGTGATGAGAAAAAAAAAATCTAGCTCTAAGTGAAGTATATGAAAAAGGAATTGATAATGTTTACCAAATCATAATCAATGAATATATACTTATACAATCATTTTTTAACATGTGAACAAATGTTTGGTGTGTGTGTTTGTATATTCAAACCCTTTTATTAGATAAAATATTGTTAATGGACTCTGGAAATATGTAAACCTCTGTGAGACCATTGTTCACATGTAGCAGAGATCTAGGCATGCTTTATTGATCTTTTTGTGGCAAACATCAGGGAATGTTCCAGTAGAGTGCAGCAAAAGCCAGTGGCTGGGAAACAAACCCTTGCCTGTCCTTAGGCTGAAGTGTGGGGACATACGGGGATTTCACATTTTAGAAAAACAGTGGAAACATCAGAAGCCCGGAGTGGGCTCTTTGTGTATTGCTGGCATCTCCGGAGATGCATGCCCCCATCTTTAGAGGTTTCTCTGACTTACTACTCAGCATAGGTCTGTCTTGAGGAAGGAACGTGGCAGTAGCTCTATATAACATGGAAAAAATCAGCGTGGCATATCTTGACTTATTAAAATACAACTTCCCAAAACATGAACAGAGAATTCTATATCAGAAAATACAGATACAGAGAAAGAAATAAAAATTATCCAAATCTTACCACTAATAGGACATAATTTCAATTTAGTATACATACTTCCAGATTTGTTAATGTGTGCTATTATGTATAAAATGTAAGAATAGAAACACTTTTAAATGGAGCCATATGGTATATAGTGCTTGGAGTGTTTTCTTCATGTAAATATAAATTATGTATAAGGTTATAGTACTATAGATTTAATAAATATATTAGTTATTATGTTTATAAGATATACTTCTTCTTTCTGGAAAAAATGTGGCATACTGTTTTACAAAACCATGCAGTCTTCATTTAACTATGAGTAGATATCATTTGAGTTCAGACATTTCACTATGAGTAGACATCATTTGAGTTCAGACATTTCACTATGAGTAGACATCATTTGAGTTCAGACATTTAACTATAGGTAGACATCATTTGAGTTCAGACATTTCACTCTGTGAGTAGATATCATTTGAGTTCAGATCTCTGCAGATTTGATGCATAGCATGGAATACATTTTCACCGTTGCAGATCAGCTGAATTTTTTTGTTTATTGGTAATTTACTTTGAGAAGCTTCTTTTTCTAGTTTCTAGCCCACTTCTTTTTTAGATTTGTTAATAGTATGTGGTTATATAGTGGTGATACATAAAATATGCTTGGAACTGTGCAAAAATATTGGTTAAGTAAGAAAAATAGATGCTCAAGTTTTCTTTACTTTCCAGCTACCAAAATGTGGTTGCTTTTGATTATTTTACTCAAATTCATGCTTTAAAAATAATTGTTAAAATATATAGCATGCATATATAAAATACTCAAAGAATTAAAAATATTATATAAAAGAATAATATTTATTTTGTTATGATAATTTAAGAAAAGAAGTATAAAGGACTGGAGAATGGCTTAATGATGTAAAGCACATTCTGCTCTTTCTGAGGTTCCAAGTTCGATTCCCAGCACTCATATTAGACAGCTTATAATTATCTGTAACTGCAGCTGCAGGGATCCAACACCCTTTTCTGGCCTCCAGGAAACATATGGCAGACTCTACAAACATGTACACATCGATAAAAGAAAAATAAAATTTAAAGAAAGAAAATAGTCAAATTTTTTTATATGTCTTTCAACAAAGACAAAAGAACTGATTACCAGAGAAACTTAAAAGTTTTTATAAAAATATAATTAGTAGACATTCAGTTTGTATGTTATAATATCTATTTGAATATGCCTGGCACAGGAATGCCTCTGAAGAAATCCTACTCAGGGTGACCCGGGAATTGACTCTTCCATGAGAAGTGAGTGCCACTTCCTAGCCAGCTAGGACAGTGACCAGAATGAAGGTCTTGAGCCAAGAGGTCCAGCAAGTAGTAAGATAAAGACAGACTGGAGAGAGTCTGGAAGCTGGCAGCCTAGGGGCGACAGCCTGTACCACGTGATTGACAACAAAAGTGTATGCACTTGTCCCCGGCAGATTGTTGGCTTTCGGGCTGGAGCGGGACTTGGCCAAGTGGGACTTGGCCTGTAGACACACTGTGTAGGGGTGGGGTGGGGTGGAGAGTGTGGTTGGTGCAGAGTCAGGGTCCTTATTGGGCTCATTCTGCTTAGATACATAGTAGGACCTGGGACCTAGTGAGGGATATAACAGATACAGGAGCCAAAAAAGCTTAACAATACCTTGCATTCTTTTCCAAATTGATAAACTTCAAAACTTGAAGAAGCTTCAGAAAATAACGTAAAAGGCTTGGAGACAGCAAATTTTATAAGAGTACGAATTTACAGAGCGCTGGGAGACTAACCTTAGTGTCCGTTCTCATTTTCAAGAGTGAATTATGTAAGTTTCCCTTAAACCATTGAGATGGGGTAAGCAGCCACCAGGGGGCAGACACGATCAGATGAAAGCTGAATATGCATTTGAGGAGTTGGAATTCTAACTAGAACAGGCTTTGACAGGTGGGGAGTGAAAAGCACGCTTCCAAGTAAGGCAAATTCAGTGAAAGGAAAGTCCCAAAATGTACAGATCTTAGAATTAACTTCTTAGTATGAGATACATTTTGTCCTCAGCTGTTGGCTAGTTTTCTTGGTGTTGCTTGCCTTCTGCAGTTACCCAGTAGCACTGACGTGCTCAGTCATTAAGTAAGGACTCGGGAGGCAGAGCCAGGCGGATCTCTGTGAGTTCGAGGCCAGCCTGGGCTACCAAGTGAGTTCCAGGACAGGCGCAAAGCTACACAGAGAAACCCTGTCTCGAAAAAACAAAAAAAACAAAAAAAAAAAAAAAAAGGAAAAACATTTTGTATCTGTATGTTACATAAAAGTGGATATTTTTATTTTTTAGAATTCTGTCTTTTCAATTCTGTGCCTGAAAATTAACTTTTAAAAGTGATATATTCAGATATGTGTATTTACAAATACGGATATGTCTGCAATAGCAATTAGTGAAAATAGAGGTCATGAATTTGTAGGAGAGTGGGGGGAAGTATATGGGAGGGTTTGGAGGGGGGAAGGGAAGGGAGAAACATAATTAAATTACAGTCTCAAAAATAAACAACAAAAAAGTGATATACTCAGGAACGTAGAAAAACTACTTCATTTATAATTTCAAAACAACAGAGGAACTCCTGTTCTCCATTCTCCCAAACCCAGAGCATCAGGTTCCCACAGAGCAGTTCCTGCTGCCAGCCTTGCTACTGCTGGAAGGTGCACACCCCCTGCCTTAGTGGTCTTTGTGTGTCTCTGGGGCCTCATCCAGAGAAGAACACTAAAAAATACGGATTCCTGGTCCCAACCCTGAGTCTGCTTAACTCCAAGAGAGAAGAGAAATAATTTTTAAAGTTTCTTTTGCACTTCCGATGAAAGGCTCAGAAAAATACCTGACAACTTTCTCCTTGTAACTTGTAAAAACGGCATTAGTGAGCGAAGGTCTCAGAACTTCTGAGGAGAAGGGTTCAGTCAAGTCAGCGCTTGCTGTGCAGCCACGAGGACCCGACTGGGGGTCCCCGGCACCCACACAGTGGCTGGGCATTGCCGCCTGCTCTTGTGACCCTGCTGTAAGGGAGGCAGAAAGAGGAGGAGTTGTGGGGCTCGCTGGCCAGCTAACCTAGCCAGTCCATGAACTCTGGGTTCAGTGGGAGACCCTGCCTCAAAAATTAGAACCACTGGGCTGAAGAGATGGCTCAGAGGTTAAGAGCACTGACTGCTCTTCCAGAGGTCCTGAGTTCAATTCCCAGCAACCACATGGTGGCTCACAGCCATCTGTAATGGGATCTGGTGCCCTCTTCTGGCCTGCAGGCATACATGCTGTATACATAACAAATAAATAAATCTTTAAAAAAAAAATTAGAACCACTGGCCTACTCACATGCAATCACATACATGCACACACCATGTACACACATACACACACATGTGCACACACATGCACATATGCACGCACACACATATGTATGTGAAATCAGTGTTTCAAATCATCTAAAAATGGTCCAGAAACAAGGTTTTAGAGAGTAATTTTCATACAATTTCATAGAAAACTTCAATATGTATGCCATAGTTTCATAGAGCTTATTATATGTTTATTTTTCCTCTTCTTTTGAGAAGGTCTCGAGAAGGAAACATAAAATTGTAACATTTGTTTTTAACTTTTGAGAGTGGGATTGTACTTTCTTGCTTCATTGCTAAGAAGTCGGAGCACACCAGAGCAGTGCATAGTTCTGTTTCATAATTGGACTGTGGAGATTTGATCACACTGGGAGGGACACACGTGAGCGTGAATATTCACCATCAGGTTATGGAAATATCAAAGTGGTGTGGAATGTTGGATATTTGTTCCCACACTGTGTGCTCTTCACCTCTGCTCTCCACAGCCAGGGAACTGAGTAGCGAGGAAAAGCACGTACCCAGGGCATTCTGAGGGGCCGTGTACTCAATTGCTCTCATTTCCTGCCATTTTCTTACCCCTGTGTATGATTGGAGAAGCATCCTTCCCTATCTCTCCCCAAAACAGAGAAATGGCTTGTAGATGCAGCTGCTGCCTTCCTACCTAGCTCTCACTTTGTCACGGGCACTGCCATTGGTTCCTCCAAATAGGCACACTTTGGAGAGAGTTGGGGTGGGTGATAGGCTCCTGAGTGGAGACGCATAGGAACTTTCCTCCTAGGTCGGCCTTCCTCATGAGAGAGGCTGGAAGAAACGAGACATAAGAAAACTCTCTTGCCTAGGCAAGCTCACTTGACATTGCCTTCCCTTGGAACAACTAAGCAGGCCGCACTGAGTCCCTAAGCCGGTGACTTTTGCCACCTACTTCCAGACCTAGGTTGACCTTTGGTTGGCAGCCTGCTGTGGGAGGGAAATCCTACAAGAGGGCAAACGCAGGGACTTTGAATTCCTCTAAATAAATGTGGATCTAATTTCTTGATGTTAAAAGAAAACAAAAAGGAAGACTTGCTTTAGGTAACATTTATCAAACTTAGACTAAAATAAACCCAGAGGTTTATACGGTCCAGTTTGTAGAGAAAAACATTGGCATGGGGAGAGTGGAAAACATTGCATGTAGGAAAATGTAGGAGAGAATTCAAGAAGGAAACATCGCTAGTCATGACCCAATGTTGCTGCAGCCATACAGGCTTGCTTACAATAGGAATTCAGTGTGCTACAAAGGAGCTTCTGTGAATGCACCACCGTCAAAAATGCCAATGCTTACAATAGCCGCTGTTTTCTGAGCACTCACCGGTGCCAGCTAGTGCGAGTACACCACTGACATTATCTCCATTATTTTTAAGAACCTCCAGTGCAGAGAGGATCTCTGACTTTTCCCCTTCAATCACTGAAGACTTTAAAAAGCATTTCTTTTTGTAAATACTTCGCTGTAAAATTGAGATTTTAGGAAATAAATGGGAAAATATTAGTTAACTTTGTACAAGGGAGAATGATGGAACTGGGCACATGCTATAAACTCTCCCCAAATTTCCCAACCTGTGGTCCAAGGAATATTCCTCTGGGAGATATTAATAGGTGTTCTGTGAAAAGCAGGTTTTGAAACAGCGCATCAAGTATCCTGCTGTGGGAGAGTCTCTAAGTCACTGGACTTTTAAAGGCTCTGGGAAGTTCTGTTCTAAAGAAACATTAAAAAGCCATGCTGACTATTTTTCTAGTTTATCTAGATGTGGAACACTGTGCATTTGTACTCAAGCTTGTGTGTGTGTGTGTGTGTGTGTGTGTGTACTTGTGCATGTGTGTGTGTATGTGTGTGTGTGTGTGTGTGTACATGCATGCCTGTGTGTGTTGTGGAGGAGATGGAAGCATAGCCCAGAATGCTTTGTTGGCACCAGAAGACAGGCTGGTTGTTTTTCCATGCTTGCTATGAGCAGAGGCACTGATGGCATTTTCTAGACCGCCTTCCCACAGATGTCTATGGCAGACAGCCTTCAATGGTAGAGATAGTGTCCCCTTGCAAGAGAAGATGGCCTCTTTAAGGTCTGTTCTCATTAAGATAATATTTCTCTTCTGGGACAAAGCCTGGACATACTCACTGCCCAAGCTCAGAGTTCTGCAGGTGCAGTACTGCTTTCCACCTGTGTGCAGATGTGACTTTGCGCCTCTTGGGTCACCTGTTAGAAGGCGGACCTAGGGATCTAGCACAATGTTGACCTTCTGGTGACTGCTATTGTAAGTAGTACAGTCCCTTGCCTCTGAATCACAAGTCTTGAATCTTTCAGGAATCGGTGAAACTATGGTAGATGAATTTGTTTACTCACAAATACAGTGAAGTCATAGACCTTCACAACTTTTGACAGTTAGGAGCGACTAAACTGTGTCTTGGAGGCAAACAAGCTATCTCTTCAGATTCTAGCTACTTCTGACTGAGTAAGCTAGGATGGGAGAAAGGTAGGGAGGCTGGGGAGGCTCAGTAGTAACTCCCATTTCAGGCATCTCTGAACATTCAGGAAGTTTAAATGCCCTGAGAAGTTTGCTTCTTTGAACTAGTCCATTCCTGCTCCTGGCTGATCTAGTCAGCTTTATCTTTCTCAGCTGGCTTCTGCTGCTCTTCTTTCTTGTGTATTATATTTTTTCCTGGTGTGAGATTTCTGTTTTTGTAGTGACTATTGAATGATGGTGAATCTTGAGTTCACAACTCATGACTTCAGGGAGAGGAGGAGCTCAGGTAATACTGGGCTTCAATTCTACACCTGGAACCTGCTAGAATTTTCACATGTGATCACATGTCTCTCAAGATTTTGGTATTCTAGCCTTACACTTCTGTATGAAGAAGCTGGAGCTCTGTGAGGTGTTTTTATAGTAGACTGTCTCTGTAGGTGCTTACTGATGTTAGCTACTATGCTGAGCACAGACTGTTTTATTTAACCTCTGTAATATCACTGGAGTGGTTCTTATCTGTGGGTGTTTTTTTGTTTTGTTTTGTTTTTTTTGGCCTGAGGAAGCCAGAGATGAGAGTTGCAGAAATCTCCCCAGATCACATAATTAGCAGAGCTATTGAATGCCATTATGTGTGTGTGATTTCAATATTAGGTTCCCACCATTTTATGGTGTTGATGACACTGTTTGGCTTTGGCTTAGGATAACTCTGTAGTCCAGATAGGCACTTTGGAATGGAGAAGGGAACACATGGAGAATCATTAGTTAATGTATTAAAATTGCATGAGGACAACAGCTCCAAGCCCAGACTGTCCTGGAAGGATGTGGTTGCCCCGCTGTGTGTCTGAGGCACTCACAGGAATGCTTGGATAGCCTTCAGCCCTGTTTGCACTCCCCATTTCTGACATGTGTGGCCTATGCTATTATCTCTCATTGAGTCAATATGTTGAACTCAAGTGGCTTTAAATATTTATTGTGCTTTTAAAAGTGTCTTATTCCTGGGTCGACTCCCGCCCCCAGAGTTCCAGTAGAGATAAGTGGGTTACTGCATATCCTTTTCTCACACCTCGGTGTCTTGGGGGTTTTCAGAATTTAGTGCAGTCCAGAGTAGAGAGTATTTATGAATTTTTAAAGCAAACCAGGAGAGAATTATTTTCTTTCTTCCTCCACCCTCACAAACTGAGCAAGATGATTGACTTGGCCTTATAGGGTCCACATTCCTCATGTAAATGACACCCAGCACAGAACGGAAAATGGCCACACTGCCTTGTCTTTCCGCTGTCAGCTGACAAGGGCTGTTTGCTGTCTTTGACATCACTGCATGCGAGTGGTGACATGGACAGAAGCAGCTCCATACACAGATCTGTAACAGCCACAGCAGTTTCCTGTGGTTTGTGCACAGCTGTTTAATTAGCTCTATAGGGTATTGTAGTGGCTTCAGGCGATGTTTCCAGTTGTGCTATTTGTTAGAGATTTTGTTCACTTCAGTGTTAGGCCAGCTTTGTAAACACCCTTCACACATTTTTCTATAATGATATAATTTTAAAGATTGTAGTCTATAAACTGGTCTGTGGTAAGATCATGTACCTTTGGAGGGTAACACCACACTGATATCATGTTAAAGACTAGGAAGAATGCTGGAAAAACTCACCTGTGCAGAGGCCACCACTGCCCAACTTCTCGAGGGTTTCCTCCTCCCTCGTCCTTTGGATTCCTCTACTATTTGGGCACATGTAGGAGCACATCTGCAGGTGTTATACACGAGTTACCTTTGTAAAAAGTGCTGCCCTGGTTTGCAGTTACAGTCCTTACCTTTCGTAGTTTTGTGTTGGGTTTGCAGGCTTCTTCTGAGTAGTTTTTAGCTGGGGCTGAAAAATAATTCAGCTAAATTGTTCATTATCCTCTGAATCATTCAGTCTCTGCGGCCCACCTGCCACGCCTTGCTCTTTCTCATTCTTTTCATTTGAATGTTTGCATCATTTATCTTATTAATTAATTAATCAATTTATTTATTTATTTATTTATTTATTTATTTATTTATTTAATTCTGGAGCGCTGAAAGCATTCAAGGCTATGAATTTGTCACAGAATACAGTTTAGTCTATAAACCATACTCACGTTTGGAGCTGTTGGCCTGAGAGACTGTTAGGTATTTACTAGGATCTGCTATTTATCCTAAGATGTTGAACCTTGACCCTGTTATTCTAAAGAGTGGCTACCGATACTTACCATTCCAGTTTTAAAAAGGTTAGTCTCAAGTATTTTTTGACTGTTAGTCTCAAGTATTAAATCATCAGTACAGTGTTTTATCTCCTTTCTTTATTATTTTCCCAGAAATAATTTGATAGAGAAAATGGGGAAATCAAGTTAATCAATTTTATTATGCCGTGGAAGATGATAGGAACTGAAAATGGCATCACTTAGTTCTGTGGGTGAGCCGCCATGAGCATACCCAAGCAAGGTCTCTTTTATGTTAGCAGGCTTGTCTTGTTTCTAAGGGACTCTTCCATTGTATCATTTGCAGAACATTTGTGCTAAGAATTTCCCTTGCAGGATTTCAGAGCCAAAGAGCCTTTTACCTGCGGGTCCCTTTTCTCCCTCATTCTCTCCTGAGGTTCTGATCTATTCTATAATTCAAGTCCTCAGTTGAAAAGGAACTGCTGTGCATGAATAAGAGGGCTTGCACGTTCCTTGAGGCGCGTTTCAGCAATCACCTAGCCACTCCACCTAGAGCCCGTCTAGAAACTGTGAATCATCCCCTGCACTGCCATCTTAGCAGATCCTTGATTCATGGCTACAGATAATGCTGCTGAATTTGTTTTATTTTGTTTTTTGTTTGTTTGCTTCCTTTGTTTCAGCATAATTCATATAATTTTGTACAAATTATAGAGATGGTAATTAAACAGTTGAATTTTCTAATGTCACAAACTGTTGAAGAGGACACAGTAGATACACAGAAATGCAGATGTAGTCATCAGAAACTTGCTGTCCATCAGTCACCTGTTAGTGCCTTTCCTGTGGCACATCATCAGGGTCCCGTTGGCAGGCTTGTCCCAGCCCTCCCACACCCTGATGCACTGGGCAGTTGGAGAATGGCTGTTTCGTGCTTGCATTTGAAATGTCTATTGTTTTTACTCTGGGCATTTGTTTTCCATCAGCTTGTAATGTGGGGCCATTGATTGGAGCAAGTCATGTATTATTCATGGCACTCTGGTTTCATTCCATTAGTGCCATCAACCTTAGTGTTCGGTCTGAAGCGGTACAATTATGTCAAGAACTCTCTGTCTCAGCTTCTCCTGTTTGCATTTGTCTCACATTTATAGGAAGGATTTTTTATAGAGTAGATCTTTTAATTTTGTTGATGCCGACTAGAATGAAATCTTTTGATATGGGGATGATGTAAACATAATCTCTTAAGTAATTTTATATTTTACAAATAACGATTGTACACAATTTGAAAAATTTGGCATGCACAAAATTTGGAATCATAGAAGGAGGGAAATAAAACTACATGGAATTTTATCACCTTAGTAACGTGTTCTTCTAGTCTTCTAAAAAGTTTTGGAGAAAGTAAGTTTATGTTGTATATACAGTTTAAATACTAATTTTAAGTATTGTAGCATATATATGTTGCCACATTACATTTTAAAATTATGATTTTTATGTATCCATGATAATTGCTCATTTTGACCTTTATTTATATATTTATTGAGAATTTCATATATAAGTGCTATATTTCCATCATTTCCACTCTTCTTGTCCTTCCTTTAACTCTTCCTCCATTGACCCATTCTCCTCAAATTCATGCCTTCTTATTCTTTAATTTTAATTGTTCCATGTATATTTGTAATACCACCTGCTGAGTTCATTTAGTGTTGCTCCCATGCACATGAATTCAGGGCTGATTGCTTGGGATTGGGATAACCTATTAGCGAGCTCATCTCTAGAGAAGATTAATTCTTCCTCTTTCAGTAGCCTTTAATTTCCTGTACCTCTTCATCAAGGAGTGAAATCTTGTGAGATTTCTTCCACCAAGTTGACATGTCAGTTGGTTTTATCATTTTCAAGTCCTGTTTAGATAGCCATATTGTTGGAATTTTATGGGTGCAACTTCTCTGTAGTATATAGAAGACACTATCTTCCAGCAGACATCTTGATTCCCTGGTTCTTAAAATTTTCCTGGTCCCTTTTGTGCAATGTTCCTGAGCCTTAAGTGTAGGGATTGTATTACAGATTTACTGGCTGAGGCCGGACACCATGGTCAGTTGTAGGGTGCTGTGGATGTCTTTCTGTATCTTGTAAATATGTGTTGCTTTGATTGGTTGATAAATAAAGCCATTTGACCTATGGCAAGGCAGCTTTGAGGCAGGTGGGAAATCCAAACAGATAGATGAGAAGAGAGATGAGCACAGAGGAGAAGCTGCCAGCCGCCACCATGAGATGCAAGATGTAAAAGTACTGGTAAGCCACAAGCCACATGGCTAAGTATAGATTTATAGAAATGGGTTTATTTAAGATATAAGAACTAGCTAGCAAGAAGCCTGCCATGGCCATAGTTTAAAATTAATATAAGCCTCTGTGTGTTTACTTGGGGGGCACGAGTGGGAGAGATTTGTCAGCCAGGACACAGGGAAACTTCTAGCTACAGTAGAGTTTTGTGATGGTCTCTGATGCAAAAAGAAGCTTCTTTGATGAGGTGTGAGAGTTAAACTCAACTGTGGATATTTAGAACACAGTTAATTTATATAATGGTTTGTGAAAGTGGTAGTTGTAGGTTTTTCTCTTGGGTTTGTGGCCTCACCAGCCATGGGTAGTTGGCTGAGTTTACAGTACTGGGCATGAACTTCCTCCTACTGAGTGAGCCTTAAGTCCAATTAGGTGATTGTTGGTTACCCCCAGGATATAAGTACCACTGTTGCCCTTTTGGGGGTGTCTCACCATTCAGCTCATTGTTGTGGTTCACAGACTTTATAGCTGGTTAGGAATACTGATTGCTTTTCTCTCTTGGCAGCTTCGTAGCTCCTTCTGGTACTGTGAGAACTACTCCTCAGGGCAGGGCTTACAAGTTAATTCCAGCTCCATTCCTTCAAGTCCTATGTCAGAAGAGCTTCAGTTTGAGGGAGGCAACCAAAGGCAATGACAGTAGCCTTTATTGCTTTTGTGGTCTCTTGGACTTCCCTGATCAGTAACTCAAAAGGAGAGTCCTATGTTTGGCATTGGGATTTTTGTTAGTCTATGGCAACTATGTGTGTTAAACACACACACACACACACACACACACACACACACACACACACACATTATTTTCAATTATATTTTACTATTGGTTTGTTTTATAAATAATGTTCACCTCTTTGTTTATAAGTCTATATTCATATCTCTAATGATTTCTTTAGGATAGATTACTAGAAATAAAGTTATTCGATCAAATAATACAGCACTTATAAAATTCATGCTGTGTATTATTAAACAACTTTCCAAACATTGAGTTAATACCTTCCTTTTGGTTTTAAAAATATACTTTTCAGATTCTAGCCTTGTTGCTGTGGTCATTTTTGTTGTGATGTTGCGTATGTTTGATTTCAATGGTATATTTCAATAGAGACATTAGGACATTGTTTTCTGCTAAAACAACCAGAGCACTTTGGGGAGCAGTCCCTAACAGCTGCCTGATGCTTGGGGACCATCCTTTCTTAGCATGTAATGTTTGACAGCTTAAACGGCTGGACCCTCGAGGCCTGTGAATTGGGGATGGTGTAGGTCTGAACATCCGGATAGATAAGAAGAGCTCTATAGGTTCACTATGGAAAAGGGGAATCTGCTGTCTGCTGCTTCAGAAGCAATTACTGAGCTTGTATTGTGTTTTAACTCACTTGCAGAACTCTTTCATGACCTAGATTTTTATTTATAATTATGGCAAAATGAATAAATTTTTGATTAGATTAGAATCTAATCGAACAAGTTATATTTGGAATGACATGTTTGCTTTTTTACTTACTAGATCTTAAGGAATGAAGTCTAAAAATGTGCAGTGATGGCTGTGATAGAATGCAACTTAAACTTAATGTAATATTCCAGCTCTGACTTCTAAAAATTGCAGAAAATACCAAACTCAAAGGAAACATTTCAGTCATAGTGTAACTCCATTACTTCCTTTCATCATTCTGTTACTTGTTAAGAAAAATTAATACATTTTACCTCCCCTTAAATGACTTTGTGAAGCAAATAATGATTTTAATGTGTTGACTCCATTAATTCATTTTAACTATCTATTAGTTTTTCTTTAAAAAGACTACTTGAAGCAAATAGTGACTTTTATTCTTCTGTCCTACTTGGTCGGAATAGTGTCTTCATGGTGTTATAAAATGATTCTGAATCTTACGATGTTAGATATTATAGTCTGAAAGGTCATTTGACTGTCTTTCTACTGAACACATCTCTTGAGGTTCTGCATCTGTAGAATTTTATTGATGATGAAGGGAAGGAGACACATTAATGTTCAGAGTACCTGAAATCATTTAAAAATCCATTAATTCAGAGGCAGTATGATTTTTTTCTTTCAAGTCTATGATATTTCTGATCCCCAGTTTTCTCATCTGAGAATGATGGATGGTATTCTCTCAAATAACTGATGGAGTAATGAATGGCATATTACACTTAGAGAAGATCCTTAATAAATTTTCTCTTTTGCTCTGGTAGAAGGTGAGGACTAGACCAAGGACTTTACTGAAAGAAACCAAATCCATTAAGCATTCATCACTCAGAAAAGCAATGTTTTCACAAAGGTTTTTGTCCTTCCTTGCAATACAGATACATCAATAGATACTGAATTAAGTGCCATACTTTGTCTGTTGGTAACATCCTGTGTTTGCAATTGTTTGAGTAATGTGCAGGAATCACAAATGTTATTTACAAAATAGCGGTGCATGTTCATTATGAAAACATTTTTCATAAAAGTAAGTAAATTGGTTCCAAGAGGACTAACTAGGTGTGTTCTCTCCAGATACAGGATTGTTTGTCTGCTCATTGCTATGGAGCGTTATAGTGTTTTGGGTTAGTAAGGCCAACTGTTTACTTTCAGTAGACTTCTCAATTTTTTGATACAGAGAGTTTATGTAAAGCTATAAATGCAGCTTGATATATGAGCCCTTGGCTTCCCAGAGATTGCTGTACTGAAGCTGGGACCACCACCCTTTGGGTCTGTTAGGTGAAGTGATTACAGTTCACCTACAGCCTTTCTGCTGTTTAGCTGAGCCTAGAGATGTGGGACTCTATAGCCAAAACATGCCATTGACATTTTTATCTATATGGATTTGGATCATATTTTATACTATGAAAAGCTGTAGTATACTTGAAGATGTGCTTCAATTTAATTTTTATTTTGTTATTATTTATGATTGGCATAATAGTCTTTTTTGATAAATCACTGTATTAACTTTGAATTTTCTTATTTCACATGATCATTGCTCAGAAAGTTAGTTTCCTAAGAATCCCATACTTGATACTTCTAATTATGTGATTCATAATCTCAAATTCTCATGTGATAGTGAAGAAAGCATTATTTTTCAAATTCAAGCCAATAGTGACAGATTTGAAATGACTTAAGATTGATTTATTTGTGATGGCTACTCCACTGCTTGACTTTGAATGACTCTACGATGTCCTCATTGACATGGTAGCCATTTAGGTTAATTGTTACCATGGCAGCATGCATAAGGTCTTATTTACATTATCTTATTACTTATCTCTTTTGTTTATAGAACTGTGAGCTGTTGAGAGAACAGCTTTCTCTTTAATGATACCCATTTGTATGCATCCCCATTATAACAGATAAATATTTTCCAAGTTATTTTTAACTGATTTAAACATAGAATATTATATAACATGTTTGAGATATATAGCATTAGTGGTTGGAGGTTATTTCTGTGTAATTTGACTTGTCACTATGATATGATTTACTTATTTATTGTGAATTTTGGTGGTAAGATTTGTACACAAGTGAGAACATTTGCATATGATTCAAAATGTTGGATTATTAAAGGAAAATCATAGCCCACAGCCTTCCACCTGCTTTGGAATCTATCTCTGTCCATCATGATGTCTCTGCTTTTGAACCACCTCAGACAATTAAACTTTGTCTAGAAGGAAGGTCAGAAGCTGTCTAATTCCAGTCTATGTCTGTTGAGGTAAATTGAGTCAGGATAAATGGGAACTTGCCTTGGTGTTAACCTCTCTAGTCAAGCAGAGTTTAACTCTTGGTGAAAAGCCAACCACCAGACCTCTTCTTCCTGTCTATCTTCTTCCTGTCTTCTTCCAAATGGTGACTGAGACCATTCACTGAATGAATGCAAGCACTAGCCCAGCTAACTCAAGAGCATTTGTATCAGATAATCATAGAAATGCCAGAGTGCTATCTGCTAGAAAAGAATTATTTTCAATGTCTCTGGTAAAGTTTATTTTATTTTCACATTAATTTTGGAAAAATAGATTGATCTGTAGTCAAGAAGTGAGTGTTTCTAGGCCAACAATGTTCATATGTTTTTAGTGTGTCTTTAGAAATGATTTTTGTACTTGAACAAAGAAAACATTCAGAAACTACTTTTGTTAGATATATTAGGTTCTGAAATATATAAATGATAAAGACACAAGTAAGCAATTTTAATCTACTATTAATAAAATATTAGTATATATAAATATAATATAAAAAGGACAATAAATAGGTTGTAGTAAGTGCCACAATAAGCACATTGTATAGTTTTGTGTTTTCAAATAGCACAGAAATAAGCTAATTGATTATCTATATATAAATTTCATAATTGAATCCCTATTTCACACCATAAACAAAAAGAAATTTTAAGTAAATTAACTACCTGAATGAGAAAGGCATGGCTTTTTGTAAGAATAAAGGAGAGCCTGTGCTAAAATCCTTAGGGTGAGGAAAGACTTTTTAATCAAATTATAAAGAGTACAAACTCATGGAATTAAAATGTGATAAGTTTGATTAAAGCAAAATATAATTTTTATACATTGAAGGAAACTGCAAGCAAACAAGATAGGGTATCTATTTTTATCTCATTCCAACAGCACAGGAGTTTGACAGAGCCCCAGTCCGAGAACTCCAGCAAGAAATTCAGGCAGTAGGTATGCATGGAAAGTCCTCAAAGAGAAAATATAAATAGACAAATACAATGAGCAAGTAAAAAATATAAATTGAAACAACTAGTGGGATTCTGTTTTGTAACTATCAAAGAATACAAAGAAGAAAAGGACTGGTAGGGTGGTTTCTTAGTAAGTGTCCAGAGCAGTAGGAGCCTTTGCAGCTACTTGTCAGAGCACAGGTCAGTATGGTCCTAGAGAGAAGTTAAAAGGAGCCGACCTAGGTGGTGTATGTTACTATATTCTCCAAAACCACCATACTGGGAGGAAACAAACACAACACTGGTGCTGTGGAATAATCCTTCTGTATATTGTGTGAATATATGTTGCTATGATTGTTTTAATAAAGAAGCTGACTGGTCAGTAGCTGAACAGGATAAAGCTAGAGGAAGAGCCAAACTGAGAATGATGGAATAAGGAAGGGCAGAGTCAGAGGAGATGTCAGCCAGTTGCTGAGGAAGCAGGACATGTAGAAAATAAGGTAACAAGCCATGAGCCATGTGGCAAAGCATAGGTAAGAAATATGGGTTAATTTAAATGGAAGAGTTAGGTGGTAACAAGCCTGAGCTATTGGCCGAGCATTTGTAATTTATATTAAACCTCTGAGTTATTATTTGAGAGTGGCTATGGGACAGGAAAACACTGCCTAACATTCTGGATGTTCATTTTCAAGGCAGGTCCATTTGCTTGTGTACTGATGTTTTCTACATCTGTTGACAGAGTACATTCATTGAGTTATAAGGACTGAAGCTACTCTGAAAAGGAGTTGGCTTGAGCCTTCATTTCTAACATTTGGTCAACACTCACAGGATTTTTTTTATACTTTTTTTAATTTTTATTTTGCAATGCAGTTCAGTTCTACATATCAGCCACGGATTCCCTTGTTCTCCCCCCTCCTGCCCCCCTCACCTTCCCCCCAGACCACCCCCCATTCCCACCTCCTCCAGGGCAAAACCTCCCCCGTGGACTGAGATCAACCTGGTAGACTCAGTCCAGGTAGGTCCAGTCCCCTTCTCCCAGGCCGAGCCAAGCGATCCTGCATAGGCCCCAGGTTTCAAACAGCCAACTCATGCAATGAGCACAGGACCCAGTCCCACTGCCTGGATGCCTCCCAAACAGATCAAGCCAATCAAGTGTCTCACCCATTCAGAGGGCCTGATCCAGTTGGTGACCCCTCAGCCATTGGTTCATAGTTCATGTGTTTCCATTCATTTGGCTGTTTGTCCCTGTGCTTTATCCAACCTTGGTCTCAACAATTCTCGCTCATATAAACCCTCCTCTTTCTCACTAATTGGACTCCCAGAGATCCACCCAGGCCTAGCCATGGATCCCTGCATCCAGATCCCTCAGTAGTTCGATGGGGTTTCTAGCACGACAATTAGGGTGTTTGGCCATCCTATCACCAGAGTAGGTCAGTTTGGGCTGTATCTCGACCATTGCCAGCAGTCTGTTGTGTGGGTATCTTTGTGGATTTCTGTGGGCCTCTCTAGCATTTTGCTTCTTCCTATTCTCATGTGGTCTTCATTTACCATGGTCTCCTATTCCTTGTTCTCCCTCTCTGTTCTTGATCTAGCTGGGATCTCCCGCTCCCCTAAGGTCTCTTTCCCTCGGCCCTCGCCCTTCACTTCCCCCACTCATGTCCAGGCTGTTCATGTAGATCTCTTCCATTTCTCTGTCATTGGGCGATCCCCGTGTCTTTCTTGGGGTCCTGTTTTCCAGGTAGCCTCCCTGGTGATGTGAGTAGCAGTCCAGTCATCCTTGTTCCACATCTAGTATCCTCCTATGAGTGAGTATATACCATGTTTGTCTTTCTGAGTCTGGGTTACCTCACTCAGGATGATTTTTTCTAGATCCATCCATTTGTCTGCAAACCTCATGATGTCATTTTTTTCTCTGCTGAGTAGTATTCCATTGTGTATATGTACCACATTTTGTTTATCCGTTCTTCCGTTGAGGGGCATCTAGGTTGTTTCCATGTTCTGGCTATTACAAACAATGCTGATATGAACATAGCTGAACAAGTGCTCTTGTGGTGTGGTTGAGCATTCCTTGGGTATATGCCTAAGAGTGGTATAGCTGGATCTTGGGGGAGATGGATTCCCAATTTTCTAAGAAAGCACCATATTGATTTCCAAAGTGGTTGTACAAGCTTGCATTCCCACCAGCAGTGGAGGAGAGTTCCCCTAGCTCCACATCCTCTCCAGCATAAGGTGTCTTCAGTGTTTTTGATCTTAGCCATTCTGACAGGTGTAAGGTGGTGTCTCAGAGTTGTTTTGATTTGCATTTCCCTGATGATTAGGGATGTCACTCACAGGATTTGATCACTCTGTTAGTGTCCTGCCAGGCAAGCCACTGAGAAAAACAACAGAGCTTTAAATTTTTTGGATTCATTTACATTAAAAATACTTATACTCTTAAGATTAGAACCAGCTCAGATCTCAGGACCTGTTAGGCCTGGCCCCAGCTGGGAAGGACTATTTCACCTTCCCTTGGAACTTAAAACCCAGTTATTTCTACATTCATCCTGTCATTTTTGAATTCATGTATTTCCTCCAAGAGCATTCTCTTAGCTGCTCTAGAGTGGTGGCTTTGTTTGTGTTGACTGAACTTCTATTATTCCTGTTTGTGTCAAGTGAATTTGTCTGAGCTTCGTAGATTCCGTCTTTCAGGAGAAATGCCAGCTCATGTTTTTTTGTGCTGCCCATGACTTCATAGATTTCCAGGTTTCCTCCTGGCTTTCAGACAGAGCTGAAGCATCCTTGTCTCCACAAGGCTGTGCCCAAGCTCTCGCTTCATCTTTAAGGAGCTTCTCTAGCTTTCCTGGGGCTTGGGCACAAGGAGTTGGCTGTAAGGTAAGCAAGACATTTGGTATTTTCATGAGCTTCTTGTGTATTGCATAACAGGGCATTTGGTAATAACTTTGGTGGTATAGTAAAAAGAAAAGGGTCAGACTTCAGAACTAGCCATTTCTAATTAGATGATCTTGGAAAGCCTCATAAAACACTTGAACTTCAGGTGTTTATTTCATAAAAACTCTAAGTCATAGTTTCATCCATTGAAGGGTGAAAATAAAGCATGGCAGAATTGTGTAGCTTATTCTCTGTGAGAAGAGACTGTCAATAAACTGCCACTTACATATGGGTTATTAATGTCAGTGGTATATCTTCATGGTGTCTAACATTCTTTTGGTGTTTTTCATTTATAGTTACATGGTGTTTGTGTGTTCATGTAGGTCAACACAGAGTCACTCTCACTCCTGCTTGCTTTGTGTCCTTTACGTTTTAAAGAATAGGCAGGTTAAGTGCATGGAGGCTGGGGATGTCCTTTAAAACATGAACATTATCAAACTTGGTGGACGTGCTCTTTACACATGCAGGATCATGAACAGTTTCCAGGTTAGGGCGGCTGTCCTCTGGTCTTCTGAGTCCATGCCCAAGGCTTTGGGTCAATAAAAGGAATCTAGCAGGATTTCTGTGCTTCCTTCCTAAAGAAGTCATTTATCAGGAACTTTAAAACTTATTGCTTTGTGAAACGCTGTGTAAACTGAATCAGGTGTGGAACATTTTTAATAAAAAACATTTTTATTGACAAAATTGTTGTTTTGACAATTTTGTACATATTAATAGTGCACTGTTTACTCTCATTCCTACCCTCTTTACCTCACCCTTACTCTGTCATAGTCTTTCTCTCTTTGTCTGTCTGTCTCTGTCTCTGTCTCTCTCTCTCACACACACACCACACCACACCTCTCTCTCACACATACACACACACACACATCTCTCTCTCTCTCTCTCTCTCTCTCTCTCTCTCTCTCTCTCTGTCACTCAAGGTCCCTTTCCCACATGATGTCTTTTTGTTTTGTTTTGTGACCCACAGCTTTTTTTTTTGTTTGTTTGTTTTTTTTTTCGAGACAGGGTTTCTCTGTGTAGCTTTGCGCCTCTCCTGGAACTCACTTGGTAGTCCAGGCTGGCCTCGAACTCACAGAGATCCGCCTGGCTCTGCCTCCCGAGTGCTGGGATTAAAGGCGTGCGCCACCACCACCCGGCGTGACCCACAGCTTTTAACCAGGGCCTTCTGTGTGACCGTTGGCTTGGCACTCAGGAGCTCCTTCCTGCTCCCCTTCCTGTTGACTAGCTGAGTCTTTTGCAGGCCCAGTGCAGGTGACCACAGCTCCTGTGAGCTGTGCTCTGAAGATAGCATTTCACAGCCCTTATTTCCACCTTCTATGTTTTTTCTGCCTCTCCTTCTGAGATATTTCCTGAGCCTTAGAGAGGGTGTATAAATGTCCTTTTTGTGGCTGAGCATTTGTGGCTGTAGCATCAACAACCAGTCTCCATATTTATGGTGTTTGCTGCAAAGAGAAACTTAACTGATGAAGACTGAGAGTAGAGTTTGTCTAAGTATAAGCGTAAGTATTTAGAATTCAGTTTGATGCCATATCAGTTTAGCTAAACAACAGTATTGGGCTCCCTACCCCCAGATTACATGGCTTCCCAGCCATGGGTTTTGGATTGCATTTACAGTACCAGACATGCATTCCCTTCTGTGGAGTAGGTCTCACACTGAACCCAAGACCGCATTGGTTACCCCTATAACAGCCATGCCGCTATTGTATTAGTGTACACATCTTGCCTTGTAGGTTGGCACTGTAGTTTGTAGGGGTCACAGGTGGGTAATCCTGTTGATATCTTATCTTCCATAGTAGCTTGCACAATACCCTCCAATGCTATGGAAGCTAGCAAGTAGGGAGGAAGCGTCCAGTTCACTTCCAGCTTGATTTCTCTATATATTGCAACCAAGATATTTGGTGTCTTCAGCAATAGGGAGCCACGAGAGGTGGTGAATGTTTGTATTGTTTCGGATGCACAAGGAAGTAACCCACACCTGGCACTAGGATTTTTTTTTAATGTAAAACAGCTTCTAGGAATAGCACTTTCAAGCCCTGAGGGATACATTTCTTCTAACTCGTGTTAGTACATGTACCTTATATAACTTGGGTTATATTTTTTTAAATTTTTTTGAGTTCTTTATATACTTCATGTATTAATCATCTTTTGGATGTAAACCTGGCAAAGATTTTCTCCCATTCTGTAGGTTGATTCTTCACTCAAGTTTCAGTTTCCATGGTTGTACAGATACTTTTTATCTTCATGAAGTTAGGATTGTCAATTGTTGGCCTTATTTCTTTAACAACCTGAGTCTATTTGGAAAGTTTTTACCTATGCCTGTATACTATGTTGTGTTTCTCACTTTTTCCTCTAGAGTTGCAGAGTTCCAGGTTTTATGTAAAGGTTCTTAACGCATCTGGAGTTGGTTTTTATATACAGTGGGAGAGAAGGATCTAGTTTCATTTTTCCACATGTGAATACCCAGTTTCCCCAACACTGTTTGTTGAAGATGTTGTCTTTCCTCTTGTGTACATTTTTGTCTCCTTTGTCAAAGTCTGGGAGCTGTAGTTGTATGGGATCAGAGCTGTGTCTTCTAGTCTGCTCCACAAATTAACATGTCAGCTTGTGTCAGTACCATGCTGTTTTTATTATTAAGATTCTTTAGTATATCTTGGTGCCAGGTATGGTAACACCTCTGTCAGTATTCTTATTGCCCAAGACAGATTTGGCTGTGGGGGTCTTTTTTGTTTCCATATGAATGCTAAGATTTTTTTAAAACAATTTCTGTGAAGAATGGCACTACAATTTTAATTAGGATTCCATTGAATCTGTTGGTAGCTTTGGGTAGGATGCCATTTTCATAATGTTTTCTATTAGCCTAAGAAGTTTGTCCATTTTCTAGTGACTTTGTCTTTCTTAGTTTATAAAGTTCTCAAATGTAGAAAAGTTTAAGATCCACTAATGTAGCATTGGGAGATGAAGTTCAAGGCCATAAGAACACAGGAGAGTTCAAGGAAAAAAATGAAGTAAAACTACCCATGTCTGTCAGTTGGTGTTCTCTTGGCTAGCTGGACAAGGCAAGGAACATAAAGACTTTGGACACGGCAGCATCTTTGAGCTTTAACAATGTACAGCAAGGTGCTACTGAGATTGGACAAAGTAAGCAGTATGTGAATTTTCAGAACATAAGCAAGGACCTTGAATTTTGAGTACAAGCTAGCTTTGTATACCTGTACACCCTCATGTAGTAGAATGAGGTCGAGTACTAACGCTTGTACCTTCAGCAATTTGTAGGATGAGTTTGAGCAATTCAGCTGCTGAGTCTTTCCCTCACCTATAAAGAATAGGCACTGCATCAAAGGCACTGAGGATCGATAGAGGTGATGTATGTTACTTGCTGTGGGGATACAAGAGTTAAATTTCCAGGACTTCATTTTTATGTAGTTTATCTGCTCAAGGGTGAAATAATATAACATCTTGTAGAGTTGTCCAGTTTATTAATAATTGAAAAACACGTTATATATACAGTTCAGTAGCATTCCCAAAGAGATTTATCTGTGCTGCAAAATCAAGAAATGAGACTGTGTTAGTACATGTTTTGCTTGAATAGTCTATCAGATCAACAAACATGCCTAATGATAAAGGGTGAGAATCTTAGAGCCAGAGAAGTAGGTGAAAATTGACTCATAAAATATTGGCAGCATTTATCATATTGTGCATACAGTGTGATAGATATAATTTCTGAGTTACACACACACACACAATCTATTTTTAAAAAATCATATAACACAAGTTATATAGGGTACATGTAATAACACGAGTTAGAAGAAATGTATCCCTCAGGGCTTGAAAGTGCTATTCCCAGAAGCTGTTTTACATTAAAAAAAATCCTAGTGGGCTACCTGGAAAACAGGACCCCAAGAAAGACACGGGGATTGCCCAATGACGGAGAAATAGAAGAGATCTACATGAACAGCCTGGACATGACTGGGGGTAATGAAGGGCGAGGGTCAAGGGAAAGAGAGCTTGGGGGAGCAGGAGATCCCAGCTGGATCAAGAACAGAGAGGGAAAACAAGGAATAGGAGACCATGGTAAATGAAGACCACATGAGAATAGGAAGAAGCAAAGTGCTAGAGAGGCCCACAGAAATCCACAAAGATACCCCCACAACAGACTGCTGGCAATGGTCGAGATACAGCCCAAACTGACCTACTCTGGTGATGGGATGGCCAAATACCCTAATGTTGTGCTAGAAATCCCATCCAATGACTGAGGGCTCTGGATGCAGAGATTCATGGCTAGGCCCTGGGTGGATCTCTGGGAGTCCAATTAGCGAGAATGAGGAGGGTTTATATGAGCGAGAATTGTTGAGACCAAGGTTGGATAAAGCACAGGGACAAACAGCCAAATGAATGGAAACACATGAACTATGAACCAATGGCTGAGGGGTCACCAACTGGATCAGGCCCTCTGAATGGGTGAGACACTTGATTGGCTTGATCTGTTTGGGAGGCATCCAGGCAGTGGGACCGAGTCCTGTGCTCATTGCATGAGTTGGCTGTTTGAAACCTGGGGCTTATACAGGGTTGCTTGGCTCGGCCTGGGAGGAGGGGACTGGACCTACCTGGACTGAGTCTACCAGGTTGATCTCAGTCCACGGGGGAGGCTTTGCCCTGGAGGAGATGGGAATGGGGGGTGGGCTGGGGGGAAAGTGAGGGGGGCTGGAGTGGGGAGAACAAGGGAATCCATGGCTGATATGTAGAACTGAATTGTATTGCAAAATAAAAATAAAAATTAAAAAAAAAATCCTAGTGCCAGGTGTGGGTTACTTCCTTGTGCACTGTTGGTCTGGGAAGCATCCGAACCAATACAAACATTCACCACCTCTCTTGGCTCCCTATTGCTGAAGACACCAAATATCTTGGTTGCAATATATAGAGAAATCAAGCTGGAAGTGAGCTGGACGCTTCCTCCCTACTTGCTAGGATCGGAAGAATGGCTGCCTTGAGAAAAGGAGAAAAGGAGGAGGGAGCTTTCTAAGGGGTGGAGTCTCCCTTCTCTTGAGTCCAGGGTCACTTCCGCTGGTGTGAGCTGTTGTCAAAACTCAGTGCAGTAAATACTAAAACTGAATTTTCTGCATACTGTAACAAAAGATGAAAGTATAAAAATGTTTACATGGAAAAAAGTGCTAGGTATGAAAGAGTAACGGAATGGGCACCAAGTGTCGCAGTACAAGGAAAAGTAATCATGGAAAATAGTGATAGGATCATCCAAATAGTCAGTGTGGAGATACACCCTGTTATATGCAAGTGGGATCTTGATTTATTTATTTGTTCATTTGGCTGCTTATCTATCTATCTATCTATCTATCTATCTATCTATCTATCTATCTATCTATCGATCATCTATCTATTTTTATTTCTCTGGACACCACTGTGGGAGCCCGTTTTCAGGTTCCTCGTGGCTTTACCCAGCAGGTCAGCATAGAGAGGATGATTAGGACCACAGGCCTGAGTGCAGGTGTCTGAAATGGTCTGCACTTGGCTGTGCTGGGGGAGGCCTTTTGCTCCACCCCTTGGCGTTTCTATAAATACTCTGGGGCAGAGACAGTCAGGGCTCGTTGGAATAGGTTCCAGGCCCTCTCGAAGCTAACCTTTATTTTCTATCTGTTTATCTCCACAATCTAAATCCTTCTATCTAATATTTCCTGCTGCTCACACTCAAGAAAACTCTGGGGAACTGTGGGGTTGGTGGGTAAGCGCCCCGCACACCACATGCACCAGGGTGAATGGGAACAAGGTGTGCACTGAGGTCAGATAGATTTCAGGAGTTGATGATGGAGAAACACTGCTTTGGTGGTGCTGCTCACTGAAGTGAGAATCAGAATCGTAGCAGCAACTTTTACACACAACACTAGTCACTCATTCTATTCTGAGCTACTACTGTGTAAATTGTACGTGTGTCTTTAGAATATTCTGGAGAGCTTCCTGGGCTGGTTAGTCAGCATGAACTGTGACATCCACATTTGTATTTATGCCTCTCTTGCTCTCTTGTATCAGTCAGTTCGTGTCCACGTGCTTGTTAGTCTGCCCAGTTGAGCTAATGTGTATTTTGGTGACTTTTACTTTATCTCAATACGTTTTTCATTTGCTTTCTAAGAAGCTGTTATAAGGAATTGGACTTATTTTTTTTGGAGCCCAGATAATTTAAGACGTGTCAGAAGAATTCCTTTAGTAGGCCCTTTTAAGTGAAAGATTGCCCACCAATCATAGGGATACTTTCAGCCATCCACGGCATATAGCTCTAAGAAACTTCTGCACTCAGGTAATTTGACAGTTGAATCCGTGAACTCTTTGTCTGAAAGCCCTTGATACTAATTACAGTATTATGTTCCTCAAAGAGCAGGAAAAAGATTAAGATAACGATAGTTTGCATAACTCAGGCGGTAATATCAATCATGTGAAAAGAGCTGTGTGGTTTGTGGTTTGTAAGCTATACGTGGAGTATGTAGAATGCACATTTCAAGTATGAACTTTAAAACAAATGTCAAGAAAGTATCAGTGAGTATATTTGGAGTACTTTGGAAACATTTTATTAAATTATTAAATCTGTAGTATAATAGTTTAGCAAGTCAATTTGTAGTGTAATATCTCAGTAAACAAAGTTATAATTGATGGGGATAAAGGGGAAGCCATTTTGGTTTGATAAATTATCAAGGTATGAAAATATTGGCATAAAAAATACTCCTAAGAAATAGCTTTGAAGACTAGGGGAGTCTCCTCGAAACAGAGACATAGTTGGTATTTTCTGAGTCATGTGTGAAAAATTAGTGAAATTGGGTTTTAAAATATTTTTATTTATTCTTTCAAAATTTCACATATATATATATATATATATATATATATAGTATCACTAATATCCATTCATCATCACTTCCTTCAGCTTCTTGTAGCCCACCCCCCCAACTCTACTACCCTCCAAACTTTATGCCCTTTTCTCTTTTTGGTTACTAATAACCCTGTGAGTCCAACTAGAACTGCTCATGTACGCAAACTGTGGGACTGTCCACTGGAACGTGGTTATCTGCCGTCAGCCACATCCCCAAAGGAAGGTGACTGTCCCTCCCTGAGCCACCATCAACCACCAGCAGTTCCTCCTCCTCCCTTGATGCTGGGACTTTGATTGCCTTGAGCTTGTACAGGTCTTGTGCAGGTTACCAGGTTGCTATGAGTTGATGTGTGTAGCATTCATGTCCTATCCAGAACCTGCATGCGGAGGTTCATCCGGATGATTCCTCCACAGATGAGCTCAGCTGGGCAGTCATGGTTGCATTCACTACTACCTACTTTGAGAAGAAGCTTCTCTGGCCCAAGTTTAGAGCCACAAATCTGTGGATATGAACATAAACTTCTAAGACCATTTGACAACGCGGTATTTATTATACCAACAGTAAGGTCCCACCTAGGGCCTGTGGTCTCCCTAGTCCTGAGCTTTTGACCAGGACTACTGTACCAGGCATGAAATCTCTCTTGTGCAACAAGTCTCATAACCAGAGTTGGTTTTTGTTACTGGCAAGAGAGTCGATCTTACTCTACTGTCACACCTTCTGTAGGGATAAATAGGCAGATAGATCATGTGTTCATTCCTAGGAAAAATTATGACTACTTTGTAATTGAAGTGGCAGTGTTATCAAGAATTATGAAGTACTGTTTGGGTAGAAAAAAAAAGAACTTGTTTAAGGCAAATGAAACAAGGAAACTGTAAACTCTTCAGTCTGTAACTGTTCATCAGAATTGATTGATTTGATTCTGACAGAAAGAGAGCCTGGAATGGGATTTTCTTGTCATGTATCTGCTGCTTCTCAAAGCAATCTGTAAATGTCAGCCTACAGGCTAGGAATTGTGCGGGTGTCACGGTGTCCCCTGTGTTCCGGGTGTCACGGTGTCCCCTGTGTTCCGGGTGTCACGGTGTCCCCTGTGTTCCGGGTGTCACGGTGTCCCCTGTGTTCCGAGTGTGCTGTCCACTGTGTCCTCACTCCCACCTGAACTCTCCATTGCACTCCCTGCTTTAAAAACTGTTTGTCTACCAGGATAAAATGCTGACTTTTATATATTGTCATAAACACAATATAGAACTATGTATGAAAGTGTATGTCCAGTGAGAAATCAATATCATTACAAAGAGACTTGACATTTTCTTTGGAAACCATGTTACACATGGACAAGCACTTTCGGTGAAAACTGAAAATAATTTGTTGATTCTCCATCTTGAGCTGTAAAAGTCCACTCTGGCTTAAAGTCCTGTTAGCAAGCATGGACCTTTTACCAAGCACAAACTGGTTCCATGTAACCTTAGTCTGCTCTGTGTGACCGTGACTAGTTTTGTAAAAATAGCTTTACTTGAAACAGGTTTAAGACAGTCAAGTGAATACCTGAGAAAAGTCATCAGGGAGACTTACAAGGTGTGGACCCAGACAGCTGGGACTGTGCTCCTGGACTAGCCCACCAGAGATGATGTCTAAATTGATGAGCTGTTTCACCTGGTTGGCTGACCTCTGGAATGACCTTTGCCTCAGGTTTGAAAGATAATTACCTTCCCCTCTTCTCCCCTGAGGCAGCCTGACCAGAACTGCTGCTTTTCCTTTTGAAGAGGGATCCTGTTGTGCCCTGTGTGCTGGGTCAGGGTGTGCCCTTGCCCATCCTTATGTGGCTAGGACCTCCAGAGACAGGTGACCACCTGTCTTGCTCTCTTTGCAGGAACTCTGGGTAGTGCTTCTCCAGAGACTCACTAGACCCCATCTTCACAGCTCCTAAAACCAAGAGGTTGTTCTCTTCTGCTGCAAGACTTCTTGTTTCATTATCAGTTTTGGAGAATAATAACTGTTCTTCAGGGAGATGAATATGAAATTAGTGCCTTGAACCTGGTGAGGTAAACAGTTTGACTATCTGAGATGTTCTAGATAATTTCTTCCATTTTCAACATGTTTAGTGTTAGGTCCAAATTCTGGTGGTTAAAAGCCAGCAATCCTTTAGAACTTGTGAAGCTGGTTCTGGGTCCCCTCTACCAAAGGAGCCATTTCCTTATCACTCCCAGAAGGGACAAATGGCTACTACGTGTGGTGCCTATTAGCATGTGAAAGTGCCTGCTGCCCTGCAGGCGGCCTTGGTAGCACAAGTACCTGTTATACATTTCAGACTCCAGGCTGGCTTCCTGGCTTTTCTCATCCAGCCTCTTACCCTAAACTCCAGCTTGGAAGCTCCCCTCCCCAGCTTCTCATTGTCCTTATAACCCTGCTATTTCAACTATTGCCCCCCCCCCCCCCCCCCCCGGTCTCTTTCTCCTCTTGATCATCTCTTTCTCTTCCTCTCTCTGCTCCATCTCTTCTCCTCCTCTCCTCTCAGGTTCAGTCTGCTGGCCATGTTCAGTCCACCACTTTCTCTCTGCTCTGGACTCTTCCTCGTATCTACAATAAAAACCTTCCCCTCAACTATACCATAGAGCGGCCATGTCCTTACTTCATACATTTAGCTGTTGTCTTTAGAGAGCTTCTGGAATTGCTGTAATTAATAGCTTAATCAATTCATATAAACTTGTTGTACACTGCTAAAGTCTTTAACTGGAAATACAATAAACCCTTCAGCGAGGATTAGTCATTACTGAAAGCTGATTTGCAACAGTTGAATGTCATATTACACTAACGTGAGATATAAACACTCCTTTGTAACTTACATGTCATTACAACACACAGATGTCTTGGCTCCAAGAGCACATGTATTAAATGAGTGCTGGCTTGGACATATGCCAGCGTTGAGGCTTAGTGATCTCCAGTAAAATCCCAGAATATCGCCTGTTGAGAGGTCAAGCTAACTGATTTTAGTTCCGGGAGCTCTGGGCCATGCCTTGGAGCCTGTCACTGATGGAAAGTAGATGGTTGGTGTAGTCTGTTCATTTCCAATATGCACTAAGCTTTCTCACAGCCTAAAAGCTGTCTTAGGAGTTCTCAAAGCCCTTAGAGAGGTCAAGTCTTCAAAACAAATCTTACAGAAGATTCTGCTTAGGGAAAGTAGTGGTTGGTTTGGTTGCTTCCAGACCATTGTGTATCCTATAGAATTTAGCAGTGAAGAAGCTGTGAGTCCAGGGTGCCCCTGCCCAGTGTGTGTGTGTGTGTGTGTGTGTGTGTGTGTGTTAGGGAGATAGGAGTGGAAAGAGGAAGGGGAAGGGAATAAGGTTATATAGTAGCTTGTGAGTCTGGGGAGCCAGTGGGGCTAAATCTCCATAAGCATTGCATCTTGCAGAAGGAAGCCCAAGCCTGCATTCTCAGGTTTTTATCTGACTGACCCCTAAGTGCAAACACCAATGGAGATTGACCTGTGCTAACATTCCTGTTAGGACTCCATATTTTAGCTAGTGCTCTGAGGAACTATATATGTTTTGAGTGGTCTACCCTAATCCCATTATTTTTAATGTGCAAATTTACAGGATGTGACATTTTAGGGAAAAACACATGGGTTACATTTGTGTCAGAAATGTTGATCTAACATGGTTAGTATCTATTCAATAAACTACACACACACACACACACACACACACACACACACACACACACATACACACATACACACACACACACACACACACATATATATATATATATATATATATATAAAAATTAAACTTGGTGAGACCAGACAAGAAACTGAACTATGAAAAGTTTATTATAGCTAGAACGTTCTCTACTTGCTAAATTGTTCATCATTTTGCTAAAATCACTGGAATCCACCTGTATTAGTCAGGGATCTCTGGAGGAACTGAACAATTGAATGTATATTAAAGGGGCATTTATTAGATTAGATTACATGATGTCGCCTAGGTAGTCCAACCATGGCTGCCTTCACAAAGGAAATCCTGAGACTCTGATAATCAGTGCACGAGGCTGCATGTCTCAGCAGTCCAGATCTGGTGCTGAAGGCCTGAGGATTCCTGGGGAGCGGTTGGTCTTCACTTTGTGTTGGGGGCCCCCTGAAGCCGGTTCTAAGGTGAAGTCAGTGAAGGGATGCAGTCGTAGTGACAGCAGGGTGTATGAACTTGCCGACAGGAGTGAAGGCAGGCAGGCAGGCAGGCGAAAGCAAAGCTGCCTCTTCCAGCTCCCTTTTATCTGTGTTACCACCAAGGGAGGCCACTTGTCTTTAGGGTGGGTCATTGATTAGATCATCAAATGATCTGATCAGAAAATGCCTCTCTGGAGTGCCCACTGCTTTGTCTTTTAGTTGTTTCCCTATCCAGTTAAGCTATAGGCAAGACGAGTATCACACCATCTAAGTGACACTGATGTAGATTTGAGGCAGAAGATGTGCATTGTAGTATTGTGCTTTCAGGCTGTCAATAACAAAAGCTTAAATATATAGTTATTTGATATGAGAAAACAACTTCTAAAATATGATTGCTTGAAATTTGAAGGAGCAGCAACAAAACCCTATTAGCAGAGATACATGGTCCAGCACTTTACATGTAAGTAAGGAGGCCTGGAAATGCATGATTTACATGAGAACTTCCGTGCTTCTGCCTTGGTTAACATCTTGATAGTAAATAAAAAATTTATACTTAGTAATTAAATATTCAGTTGGTTTTCCTGAAAGAGCCTGAAGTTCCATATGGTGTGAGGTGTCAAGAGTATCGTCTTAGCTGATACAAAACCAAATGACCACGAACTATCACCTGATAGACGCCATGACCACAGCTGGCAAATGGCCTGTGGAAAACATCAAAGGTCTCATTTCAAGTCGGAAACTTGGTGTTTAGGCCAAAGAGACAGAGAGGGATTGGACAAGAGAGTACCTGCACCCTGCCTGCCTTGTCACGTGTTCCTTCTCTTTATCAAAAGATAGCACTCCACTTTCCAGGGCAGCCCCCCCCCCACCGCCCCCGCCACACCCCGTGCTGTTGGGGTGGGCGAGGGCAGCCTCCTTCTCTCCTGCTATTATGGTAAGTGACTTGTTTCCTCCCTACTCCCCTCTGCTGAAGCATTCCAGTCCTGAGTCCGGATCTGCTGTTGAGCCTCTCCAAGGCCTTCCAGCTGGCGTCTGGACAAACCCTGAACATGTGGAGAACAGATTCAGTCCTAGGTATCTGCTAGGCCCATTCCTCCCTAGACAGACTGAATGTGGCAGGTCCTGCTACCAGGAAGTTTAATGATTGGGGACAGAGGCAGGCAGGAAGCCATCCTCAGTGAGAGAGAAACTAATGAATTAATAAGACAGCAAAGAGGTGTGTTGCACTATCCAGGGCCAACATTCTCTACACATCCACCCGAAGACCATGCACATATCTTTAAGACTGTATTTTTTACACTTTATCACAGAGGAAGAAACAAAAACAAATATTGCTAAAGATGTGCAAGAAGAGACAAACCAGAATATTCCACTTTGTTGCTGGTTGGCAGTCTTCTCCCCTCACTTCTAGGCCAGATGGCCAAAGACTGATATCACATGAAGCCAGAAACCCATAGTTAGTTGTTGACGTTGCAGGGAAGCAAGGCAGTGGGCACTTCACAGAGAAACAGACTCAGAGGAGGGTGGTGAGCTAGACCCTGTGCTGCAGAGGACAGACCACCGTAGGAGCATCCACATCACCTACCACTCACATCCCCATAGCAGATAACCCTACATCTGCAGTGCCCAGGGCTTGGGTCTGATTTCGAGTGCCATCCTGCCATTTAGAACATTTTTGGATATGGAAGTTTTAGATAGTATTTGAGTGTCAGAAGATTTGCTATGTGTTTGTGTAAATACCTTCTAAAATATTTGGTGGTGCTTTATGGAAATTTGTTATTGGGCTATTAAACATGTATTTGATATCTGTGGAACCTTAGGCTACTGATCTGATAAAGCTGATATGGTAAGTGTATTTACTAAGAATTTTGGTGATATTTAACCATTCAAGCATTAGGTGGTGATGGCATTTATGAAGGTCCGGTAGATTATTTTGGGGAGTTTCCAAAAGTCAAAGACTGAGAACAGGTTGTAATGCAGAACGAAACAGATGTATTGTCCTAGACTGCGGGTGTCCACTTATGTCTGTCTCCCTTAACATAAAAACTCCAGTTTTACCTGGGTGGTTCAGGACGAGGCTAGCACCCAGTTCTGCTAGCACCTAGTGGAGTTGTTGTTTTAGCCTAGAGTGGACCAGCCTCTACTGTTCTGGCCCGTGAGCTCTCCTTTCTGTCCCTTTCATCCTGGCTGCTGGGTTTCTGGTCTCAGCTTGTCTTCCTAGCTGCAGCATTGCATGCTGGGATTGGGGGAGTTCTAGATCTCAGCTTTGTGTAGACCTCCAGGTATTTCCCCAGGTTAGGCCCCTCTTCTGGTATGTCCTAACTTTCTAGCTATGGTTGGTATCTTTAACTATCTGTGGTTCAATCTGCAGCCTGAGACATCTCCTTTGTAGGCACCATTGTCCACCTTTAGGGGCTCCATTCTCCCCTGTGCTCCTAAGGAGGCGATAGGGTAGGGGTCTAGAGCAGAGGCTTTGGATTCATATAATCCTGTGGATTTGAATTCTGATGGCTTCTTAGCTCTCACCCTCAGATTCCGTTATAATGGGCCTGTTTTAACCTCTGAGGAAACGCCACAGCATTCCATAGCAACAAGAGCATCATTATAATTCCTACCAACTGCACATAAAGTTGCTTGCTCTTCACATCCTTGCCAGTACTTACTATTTTTTAAGTTTTGTTTTTCTGGTGGCTCTCCTAAGGCCATCTTCATTGGCATGGCTTTGATGTGCATTCCCTGATGATTAAAGAGGGCTAGCAGATTTTCATATACTTCATGACCATTCGTACACTCATTTGAAGATATTTCTGTTCATTTCTTTGTCCGTTAGTTTTTACAAGTGAGCTTTTATATATATATATATATATATATATATATATATATATATATATATATATAATATTTACTGATTTTAGGAGCTCTTACCTATTGTGGATATTAACTTATCATTACATATGTGTTTGTAAATATTGTCTACAGTTTGATGGCTGCCTTTTCCCTTTGTGTTTCCTTTGCTGTATAACAGCTGTTGGTTTGTCTAATTTCTGGCTCTTGTTGCTTGTACCTTTTGTGCTATGACAGAAGAAGTTGCTGCTGAAGTCCCTGTATTAGATGAGGGTCCCTACAGTTTCTTCTAATAGTTCTGGGACTTCAGGTTGAATATGTTTCAATATTCAACCCACTTTGAACAGCTTTTGTTTATAATGTTCAGGATCCAGTTTCTTTTATTTGCATCTAGTTATCCATTTGTTGAAGAGTCCTATCTCTTCCCTCTTGTGTGGTTTTTCTTTTCCTTGATAAAATTTGTTTGAACATGCTTGTGTGAGTATATCTCCGAACTCTCTATTTTGTTCAGTTGCTCTGTATGTCTGTTTTTAATGCCAGCACCACACTGTTTGGGTTGTTATAGCTTTGTAATTTGTCATGGTATCAGGGAATTTTATTCCCTCTTATCGGGATTATTTCCTCTCTTCTGGGTTTCTTGAGATTTCATATGACTAGTAGAGCAGAACCAGCCAAGAAGGACATGGGAAGAGGCCCTGAGTGGTGGCTCCCAGACAGTGTGAGCGCCAGGCAATCAAAGCATGTCTAGGGAAGGGAATCACAGTGGGGACTGTGGTGGCCCCTTGGCTTTATGGACTACTATCCCCATTTGCAGAGGAGTTCAGATCCCAAGGCAGAGGCTCTTCCTTTCTGTAAGGGCAGATTAGCTGTGATACCACTAGCAAAAGTAGCTAAACCACAAGCCTTTGGCACTTGCATGGGATGCTCTGAACATCTGCCTGCACAAACCATCATCAACCACAGACAGACCAACTCTTCCCAGGCCTTTGGATTCCTTCTCTTGGGCAGTTTCTCAGCCTCAGCACATTGGACATTTAGGGCCTGATGCTCGTTTGTCCTGAGGGGCAGGATGCACACTGCGGGAGGTTAACAATGCCCTAGGCCTCTCTCCAGCAGACACCAACAGCATCCTTCCTCCCCCAGGTGACATGATCCAAAACCTCCCCAGCTGCTGCTGTATGTCCTGGAGTGAGAGTCCTAAATTTCCTCCCTCCAACTAAATACTAGGTTTTTTTTTTTTTTTTTTTTCCAGATAAAACTTTTCAACCAAATCAAACCAAAGCAAACCAAACAATTTTGTAATGTTTTTCTTTGGAAAGGGGAGATAATGCTTCTGTTCCCCAGCTGATCAGGTTTACGGAGGTTGATTGAGATGATGTGTGCAAAGTAGTCGTGAAATGTCAGCTGTTTTTATTGACCCTAATGAACGGCCAGATGTCCCCTGACTGACACAGAGGACCTTAGTAAGTTACTTGTCCTCTTCGGAACAACAGTTCTTCATGTATAAAACAAGCAGGGCGACTCCTACTTCAGACTGGATGGTGAGAACATGAAAACACATAATGAAGCTGGGGTGGTGGTTCAGTGTCAAGAGCTTCCGGGCCACTGGTGCCCTTTACACTTTGTAGGTAGAAACTTCCAGTGAAATGTGCCTTTGACCAGACAGTCTCTCCAGGCCTCAGAGAGCCCATCTCCTAAAGCAGGACCTGGATGGCTTCCCCCGACTTTGTTTTCCTGTCTCAAAGTGTCACCTTCATGCCCAGTAGATTTCTACTCAAAGTCACTTATCTTATTCGATGGCTTATTTTGTCAGTTGCCTGCAGTCTCAGCTGACAGCTTACCGTGGCATTAGAGGCCACAGAAAGCTGTCACTGGTTAAGTGCCTTCATGTAATTAAGGAACTGGGCTTTTCTTTTCTTCTTTTCTCTTTCAAGCCTGCCTGGAGGTTACCCAAGTTCAGAAACCACAGAGGACTGTAAGAGAAATCTGGGGCTGCCAGTTTTGTGTCCTGTTTTAAGAGCTGTTAATAAGTGGTTGCTCAGTGGCTCATATTTTGTTAGACTATTTGAAAATGAGGAAATTATTTAACCGTTCAGTAAGTAAGTCAGTATGTCCACCATTTATATTTAATAACCATTTTGAAAGTATTTGAAATTTACAGATATAATGAAATTATCCTGTGACCCTCAAAACAGAAGCCTTGGGTTGGTGTATGCACCCTTTACTCCCCTGCCTCATTCGTGGCCCCTTACTCCAAGATATGAATGTTTATGCAGTGTTGTTAGTGTCTTTTGGTAAACAGTTTTTTTTTTTTTTTTTCGTTTTTCGAGACAGGGTTTCTCTGTGTAGCTTTGCGCCTTTCCTGGGACTCACTTGGTAGCCCAGGCTGGCCTCGAACTCACAGAGATCCACCTGGCTCTGCCTCCCGAGTGCTGGGATTAAAGGCGTGTGCCACCACTGCCCGGCCGGTGAACAGTTTTTATTGAACCATAGTGACTACAAACAAACTCTGTACTTTAGTCACAGTACACAGAGTGTCTTGGGACAAATTTGGGAATGGGAAGTCTTAGAAATCTTAGGTTCTGATTTTAAATCCTTTCAACTGCTAGGTAACTTTAAATTTCTCTTGTGTTTAGAATTCAAGGATGGGTGCTGAAATGTGTACTTCATTGAGAAAGCGGTGTTTACAAAGCAGTCGTTTGTGTCTCTGTGGTCACGATGCCAGGGCAGATGGGCACTGAATCAGATGGTGTCTTCCTCTTAGTCTTGTGCCTCTCCTCATTCCTGTTAATTGAATGCAAGGAGACATTGGTAATGATAATTAGAAGACCGGTTCCCTTGGTTCTGTGTAGGTTTTTGAGCTTAAAAAGCACAACCTGAATTTAAAAAGGGTTTCCTTTTTTTTTAATTCTCCCTGTATTTATTTTGTGTATCTTGGATATGGGTAAATAAATGTCTCTTCCAGAGGAGATGGGAAATTTAGGAGTGTTGTCTTGCATGACAAAAGCATGGATGTCAGATCCTACTAAAAATGCCATTGCATTGTCTGCAAAGAATCAGCTAGAGCTGTGGTTAAAAAGTGGGAGGAAGCCATCCCGTCCAACAAGTTCACATTTTAAAGCAGAACCCGGAGAAAGGTGTTAACTGGGAAGATAGCCCTTTTTGATTATGGTTATGTGCTGGGTTTCCTGAACAGACCTCATCTCAGAACTGAGTCCCACTCTTCATTAGGTGGGAACAGTGCGGTGGAATGATGCAGGTTGGCCAGTGTGACTGTGCAGTAGTAGTCTGGGCCTCCTGACTGAAAGCCCAATATCTTTGGGAGAGAGATTAGACTTTGTCCTTCTCAGGGCCTCTGAAGGTGCTGTTTATACACAGGATCATCTTTCTGGAAAGTGCAGGGGACACTGATTCATGAGTCACAGAAGCGATTAGCCTTAGGATTCTGAGTGTTGGTAAGAGATCATGTACTTGCTAAGGTACCAGAGTACTGTCGAGAATAAAATGAATAGGTTTATGCTTGTGTGGAGTAGCTTTTGACTCTTAGCACTGATTAGTTTTGGGAAACAAGATGGGGCAGATGGCAGGGCCTCCCTTCTGCTTGCCCCAGGCAGGACGTTAAGTTTCTGGGAACCACAGAGAAAGGACCCTGGTATCTTGGTTGGTGTTCCTGTTTTCAGTAAGTGCTTCCACTGTAGCGATTCAGTGAGAAGGCCACCAGACTCAGCCCTGAACATGGAGATCACGTGGTCTTTTGCCTCTTCCATGGCTAGCTGATCATTTCAAAGTCCAGATGGTTTCATCTGGAAGCCTAATGTATATGTCTGTGGAACAATTTAATGAAGTAGTTCTGAGAGGGTGTTAAAGGCCACAGCATCTCTATTTAGAGTTTAAAAGTACAATTTAATGTCTTTCAGCCAATGCTCTTAAAATGCCATTCCATAAATTAACATGCCATCTGCCAAATAGTTGCCATTTATGGATCAATAAAAGTTCAAAGAGGTTAAGTGACTTGTCAAAGGAACACAGTAAGTGGCATATCAGAGGAGGATTTGAGCCTTTTAATTTCAAGTCTTTTCTCTAAAGCAATTAGCCGGGTCTGTCCCAAGATTAGCACGAGGCAGGTCAAGTGGTGTCCACAGGTGTGTCTGGGAAAGGGACAGTTTGCTCCCTGGAGAAATTTGACTTCAACAGTACTCATTACAGTGAGTCTCTGGATTTGGCTAAAGTATATGTTTCTTGCTCTTTATGAGGGAAGAGATGTAAAATTCAGCCAAGGAAGGGTTGAATGGAACCCACATGTAAGGGTGATTTTCTAAATGTGAGGAAAGAGTGAAAGGTAGAACAGGCTTCTTCGCTGTTGTGAAAGCATGGCCCTGGAGCACGGTCACTGTGGCTGTCGATTCGTTTGTTCAGTAACTGTTGAGAGATGAAGTCAGTGTGTAGGTTTAGACTTGTGTTTGAAGTCCTGGTTCAGTGTAAGAATTTGTGGGATCACTGACTCTCTGGAAGAGAGTTTCTATTAGCAGTTTTGTGTCCACTTCTCTGTGGAAAATGCTCCTAGCTTTCGACTAAAATAAGGAGCAAGAAGCTATAGGTTGCTCGCTGTCTAGAACGCAGGATTGGAACCCACGGCTGGCAGACACTGAAGGAGTGACACTGGACTTGGCACAGGGTGTGAAGAGCCGGGCTCGGTGTCTGCCCAAGGGAAGTGCACCTGCATTTCTTTTCCAATATACGGAAGAGTGGTTCCTTGGAGTAGGTGAGCCTGCCTCAGTTTTGAACCCCCGACGTGTTATGGCAGTTCCAGGAGCCTGGCTCCCACCAGCATCTTAACTATAGGCAGCAGAGACGGGATTCTGTAAGCTGTGGCTGCTTCCTTCTGTGGTGTTTAGGGGGTTGATTGGCAGGCAGGTGACCTTGTCTTTAATTAAATTGCTTCTCAACCCAGTATGTTAAAAGATAGCTTCTGTGGAGTGTGTCAAACGCTGCATTCTTCCGCTTGTTAGTTGCACTTGGAATAATGACTTTGGGGATCAGGAATACAATGCTAGAATAGTCATTAAAAAAGCCTTACTGCTGATTGCTGAGAGGGGAAGAGGAAACGAAGTGAGTGAAAACACACAGTCAACTTCTTTCCCTGGAGGTCCCTCTTCCCTCCTAAACTCAGCATGAGCCATAAAGTCACAGTTTTGTTCTGTTTGTTTCAACTATCAAGTTTTATTTAGTTCAGAATTTAGGAAGTTTCTCTGAAAAACTAGTTTTCAGTTAGGGGTAGGTAATTTAGGACTCTCACTCCAGGACATACAGCAGCAGCTGGGGAGGTTTTGGATTATGTCACCTGGGGGAGGAAGGATGCTGTTGGTGTCTGGTGGAGAGAGACCTAGGGCACTGTTAACCTCCCCCAGTGTGCATCCTGCCCCTCAGAACAAACGAGCATCAGGCCCTAAATGTCCAATGTGCTGAGGCTGAGAAACTGCTCAAGAGAAGGAATCCAAAGGCCTGGGAAGAGCTGGTCTGTCTGTGGTTGATGATGGTTTGTGCAGGCAGATGTTCAGAGCATCCCATGCAAGTGCCAAAGACTTGGGGGTTTTTTACTTTGCTTTTACAGACTGCTCCCTGCTCATCCATGTGCTGCTTACTCTGTCCTTAGGATCACTGTTTCTCTGCCGAGCTCCAGTTTCTTTCATGGAGGAGCATTGTTAGAAACCAAGATGTGGACATTGGCATTTAAATCCCCAAATCTAAATGAACTTTGCTTATGAGGTCTGAATTATTTGATCTTTGCCATAAAGAAAGTGTATTTTAAAAAAAGTTTTCCATGTTTGAGCCTATGTGGGACAAGTGGTATTGACATTTAAAAGGACAGCCTTCCTAAATTAAATCGGGGACGATGTACTTAGTAAACTATGTTTCTCTTCTGACATGCTGATAGTGTTGAGAGTATTGGTGCTGTAAGTCAACCAGGTTAGTGAGCAGCCGGCTGCCTGCCTTAGTCTTGTGATAGCATCTTTAGCTGCACGCTGCTCAGCCTTGCCTGGTCTACACACAGACAATCTGTTCTGCAGTAAAGAACATGCGTGACGGTGAGACCCTTCCCAGAAGAGCTTTGTTGTCGTTTATTAGATGTTCTTCCATTCGCCAAGTACAATCGTGGAAGTTAGGTTTATTTTTTTATTTTTTTATCGGAAATAGAGTCTCCTCTCATACAGTACCTCCCAACCACAGTTTCCCTCCCACCGCTCCCCCTAGCTCTGCCCACCTCCAGAAAGTTATGTTTTAAATTCCTCTAAAACTTAAGGTTCCAAGTCTTCATGATTTCTGGATTTTTTTTAGCTTTGTCTATTAACTGATTTATTCATTTAAGTAGTGCTGTTTATTACCATGCTGATGTATATAGCCTGTTCTTGTTATGTGGCATCATTGTTCTTGTTAAAAACATTTTTTAGGAACAAATGAAAATAATTTTGATTTTTAAAACAAGATTCTTTTTCTTATTTCTTAAATATTCCTGTACTTAAAGGCCTCTTTGAGATTCATCTAGACACAAATTATATAATTTTAACAGCTAAGTGTAAAGACAAATACAAAGTGAATAATTGCCTTTAGGGTCTGTTTGAAAATACCTTCAGTTAAGAGTTCTCCATGTCTCTATTTCCCAAACACTTCTGTTGTCTGTTTTGGCCAGATAGCATTTGAAAAAAGAATTGATTGAGTTGAAACTCTCATTTAAATCACAAACTCTTTAGCCCCCCCACCCCCCCCCCCCCCGCACCCCCCACCCCCCTCATAATCAGGCCTTACATCCCTGTTTGTCAAAAAGCTGACAGGTCCCTCTGCTGTGAAGGTTAGAGCACAGAGCCCTGGGGAGAGGTTGGAGGGGAGCAAGCTCTGTGCTTCCCCCTGGCACCTGCAAGACAAGGTCAAGGTCTGCCCTCCCTTCAGGACCTACCGTGTTATCTCTGACATGATGTTCCGTCTCCCCTAAGCCATCTCTCACTTCAAGGCCTAATCACACCAGCCTCTTCCTCTGTGTCTGGAAGCTTTCTCTCCAAATAGAGCTACTTTTGAAGGGTAATTTGGTGTCAGCTCCTTTCCCCCAACAGGTCTACATTTTTGTTATAACACACGTATCATAAATGAGCCATTTTGAGGTGAGGAACTTAAAGACATTGAGTATGTCACAATGCTCTGTTATCCTGACCTCTGCCTAGTTCCACAATATTTCCTCTACGGTAAAGGAAAACTCCTTACCCAATAAGTATTCTCTCATTTGCTCTTCCCTGAGCCTATGCGGGCACCTCTGTATGTTCTATCTTTGTGGATTCATCCATTTTATATGCTCCATAGAAATGACTCACATCTATCTTTGTGGATTCATCCATTTTATATGCTCCATAGAAATGACTCACAATGTGTGATCCTTGTGTCGACTGTTACCATAATGTGTTGCAGTTTCATCTTCTGTGTGAATCATTTGTATGAATGTACCACATTTTC
Source organism: Peromyscus californicus insignis (assembly GCF_007827085.1). Taxonomy (NCBI): domain Eukaryota; kingdom Metazoa; phylum Chordata; class Mammalia; order Rodentia; family Cricetidae; genus Peromyscus; species Peromyscus californicus. The sequence continues at coordinate 18,473,695 of NW_026294402.1, forward strand.
TTATTTATTCATACAGTGATGCGGATTTGGTCTATTTTCGCTTTATGGCTTTTTTGACTAGTGTTACTATGAGAATGCATGGTCATGAACCAGAGTGCCCAGTTAAGAGTTCTGCTGGGCAGTTATCTTGGTATGAGACTGTAAGGTCTTGAGATAGCTCTGTTTAACTTTCAGAGAACAGCCATGGTTTTTACAGCAGTGGGATGATTTTCTAAAATTACTTCTAACTTGTGTCTGTTATCTAAATCAAAATACTTAATTTGGAAACATACTTTCCTTGATGCTTTGATTTTGCTATTAAAAAATAGATTATCTTTAACATATCTACGACTGTTTTCCAAAGTGGCTTAAAATAAATAAATAAACCCAGCAAAAACAAAGCTTAGGCCAATTTCTCTGTTCCTCTCATGAGAGTTGGCAAGATTCTCTGGGCCAGATTCCAGGAGTTTATGTTCTAGTCCTCTGCTCTCAGACAATTAGCTTGCTCTCCCCTGAGCTTCAGAAAAGCCAATTTAAATGTCCAGGCTCCATATCTACTTTCTGTCTGACTTGATCAAAATATAGAAAAAACAAGCCAAAAATTATACCAAGTGCTCAATAGCCCTTTATTCAATTAATTAGATGACAAATACTTTATTCTTAGCAGAAAGAAAAGAATGTGAAAGAAAAAAAAAACATGTGAAGTTGTACCCATAAAATAATGTGTCTTTTTTCCCTTTGCCATGTTGCTAGAGTGTTGACGTCTGTCTAGATATTCGTGTAACTTCATACAATATAGCTTGTGACCTGTAAGAGTCAGCAATGCTATTCAAATTGTGTGTTCTTATTTTCAGTAACGGTCCACCACTCAGCACTGGTTCCTAAGCACTTCATTTATGTAACATTTTTCTTTCCAAAGACATAGAAAGGGAGACAAAAAGTGTGAGCTTTTTGCTACCTTCAAATGAGTCAGAACAGCTGGTTTATTGCAGGTGCTTGATAAATACCTGTTGAACTCCATTGGGAGTAAATTTTCAAAACAGACAGCAACTTCATGAATGCAGAAAGCAATTTGTCTGGATTACAAGAATGTGCCACGTCCCGGGTGCTGTCTCTTCTCCATGTTTACCGAATGAGTGAGTGACTCTAACACAACATGGAGAGGTTCTTTCTTCATCTATCAAAGCTCATCAGCTTGCTTTCTCTATTTGGCATCTTCTTGTTATTCAAACATAAAGGTGTGTAGTTTTGCTTGGAGTAGGGTATAATAAGTTAATTCTAAAATCTTAAATGAAAATAAAATATTTTATTAGGATAATACTTGGTCATGTATCCACTCTTCCTCTTTGGAAATTTCCCTATGGTAGTAGACATTTAAGGTATTCTGAATTTAGATCTCTTGCCCTGACCATGTGTCTCTTGTGTTTTACATCTCCATTAGAGGCCAGTCAGTGTTGAAATTATTTCTTTGGTGAAGGAAATTATTTTTCCTCTTGATAAGCCATATACTGTCAATGTGGCAGTGAAGTCACAGAGTGGGACCTGCTGCTGAAAGATGGCAACAGCAACTTTAGCTCTAGGTCACTGCAATTATTAGGCACCAGAACATTCTCTTGCAGGTGATTGCACTTATTTGGAAACACCATGGACCAACAGTAAAAATCATTACAGGTGACTTTGGAAATTGCAGTAGCTCAGCTCAAAACTGTGAGAGCCAATATTAGTATGGCTCACATTGTTTCTGGCAGTAACCAAAAGCTGGTGGTGAGCTCTGCTTGCCTGTAAGTGAACTGTACTTAGGCACACACTTATGGAAAACCATTTAAAGATTATTTGGCGTGGGTTCTTCAGAATCTGTGCCCCACAAAAGGAGGATATTAGCTCAGCAAAGTCAGAATGAGATTACCTATGAAGGCTGAAAGGACGTGTCTGGACTAGAGCTCTTCGGTTTGATGGCATTGCTTATGTGGGTTTGGCCCGGGAAGTATTTAGGAAGCCCAGGCTCCATCTACTTTTTTAAAAAAGTTCTTTATTAGCCAATGTTTAAAGAAAGTCTGAGTGAAGAGGTCAACTACAAAGTCATTTAAATATTTTAAGACTTGAGACCGTAGGAATAGGCCAGAAGAAAATGGGTGATACAGAGTGTGGGCTGTGTGTGATGACAGACAGACCTGGAGACCTAGTGATCTGCAGGAGGAGGTATGTACAGAGCTGTAGTTTTTTTAGAGGACACAGTGTACCCAGATTTTCCCTGTGTTTAATTGTTGCTGGCCATGAAATTGAGGCTGTGCTATCCAGGAAAATAGTAATCAATTAGTTGACAAAACCAAACCAAACTAGTTGTTTGGCATATAGAGGAAAATGCAGACTTGCAAGTACTTGAATTTTCCCTCTTTAAGCAACTGTGCAGCATCATGTGTTCATAAGGAAACAGCAAAGGGAGCCGGTGTGTTGACTTCCGGACCAGGAAGTTCCTGTACCTTGCACTGTAGATCTGGTTTCAGTTGGGAGCCTTGTGAAAGCAAAGACAGTTGTGTTGTTTGGATCAGTGTGAGAAATGGGTTCCAACGTATTTCCATGTTACAATGATCCTTTCCAACTCTGAAAGTACCCTGTTTCCAGACTGTGAACTTAAACAGTATCTCTGTGAGCCATGATGTGCTTTTATTTTTGTTTGAAATAAAATTAATCAAATTCCTCTACACTGGAACAAGCTTCAGCAAGTACAATGGAGCCATTGCAACCAGATATAAACAAAGTTAAAATCATGTTTTCCAAGTATTTTAGGCTTCTAAGTTATTCTATTTGCTAAAGCAGAAGAGTATAATTTATGGTTGGCCCATGAAATATTATGCCAATGTAAAGATGATAAATTAATTGATGGAACAATTGCACTTACAGTTTTTAAGTTTTGAGTCTGGAGAGGAGACTTGGCGGCAGAGTGCTTGCTGAGCTTGTGTGAGACTCCAGGGCTCCTCTCCTATATGATGCCTCAGATCTCCCCTTGTAGGGCCCTGGGTCTCTCCTCAGAGTGCAAAAATTCAACCATCTGTAGTGCAATTCTCTCTGAAGTCCCATGAGCTGATATTTATGTTGTATCTGATCTATGAAAAATTTTTAAATGATACTGTGTTTTCTAGATTATTTATTGCTTACTGTCCAATGAAGTTGATGAATCTTACAGTATAATGTTCTATGTATTGTACATGTATTAATGTCTAATATAGTTTATGTTTTAAAGTCACAATTCTTATTCTTTTGTTCAAGTTTTATTGTATAATATATCCAAATTTGCCTAAGGCTTCATAAACTTGCCAATCTCCTTTAGTAGCAGGTGTATTTTAAAGGCTGAGATCCTTGAGACCTGGACTTCAGCTTTGTTTAACTAGAGGTAGAGGTATTATTAGAAAGACTATATCAAAGTAAAGTTCAACAGCTTCACAAAGATAGGAAGTCACTTATTAGAGACCTGAGGTAATGCACCAATGTGAGGGGCATGGACCAGAGGTTTGGGGATACCTTCCCCGCTCTCCTGTCTGTTCCCTGACCAGGTCTTGTCTTCCATGAAATGAGATAATACTATCTATTTTCTTCAGAATAGATAGCGTGAGAAAAATTGTGAAGCATATGAAACCGAAAACCCCTTTGTCTTCCATATGAATCGTAATTTATGTTAGATTTTCCTTGAAAGTAGCAAGGAATAGCTTTCTTTGAATCATAGCTTTGCTCTAAAACTTTTAAAGGCCACGGTTTAGATCAGCTAATTGAAAATACGACACTGACATGAGGATAATAAATATGAGGTGCTTTGTTCTTAGTGTTTATATCGTGCATTTCAGGATTGTTCCACATTAGAAGACACTCACTGCTTCTTGCTTGACCTAGTTAATCCACATGCTCTACCCATTTGTGTAGCTCTCATTATGTGCGTTTCATCGAACAGGCAACAGACTTAGAACCTCATTCTTCTTGGGTAGGTAATAGGGCTCAGTGGTAAAGGTGCTTGTGGTGCAAACCTGACCAAAGTGGCCCTTTGTCATGCACATTGTGACAGCCACATGCACATGACAGCCCCTATGCACATTTACACCCATGTGTTCACACTCAGACACACAATAAACAATACTCAAAAGAAAAAAAAACATTCTTGGACTGTTTATGGTTTTAGCTATGACTCCACGTGCCAATGATGGTATGTGCCAATTAAGATGGCTTTAGAATCTGTTACTCATGTTCTTCTACATCTTTGGCAGCTCTTCTGTGAAAACCAGGGTTCCCAGGCGCCTTTCTGCTATTTGGTGGCAGCTCGTGCCCAGGTGGCTTGCATGGCTGCTGCTTCAGTGTTTTGTTTCGCAGTCAATACTCTTAGTGCCAGAAAGCCCACGTCCGATGGGAGGAAATAACATCCATCATTTTTGTCAGGTTCATCCTATCCGCACTTCCAGGAGACACACTCATTGTCAGAGTTCTTCGGTGTGGATCTCTTCCTGAGTGGAGAGGGTATGGGGGGGGGGGGATGAACCTCGTGTGTAGAGGAATAAGAGGAGATGGGGTTATTCCTGTGCCCCAAGGACTTTGGTAAACACAGTGAAGGATTCTGCTCTCTTTCTATGTTTGTTATACCAAAATGATAAAATTCACCCTTCATGTGTATGAATCTAGAGTGCTTTTCCTCTATCTAGGAGCTGGTTTTGAACTTTCTCGATCTGCCTGAGTTTGAGTCCTACCTTCACAGAGCAGCTGTGTATTCCTGGGCTCCTTGCCATCTGTATTTCAGTTTTTTAACTCATAGAATGGGGTAATAGGAACTTCATTGCTTTTGCCATTGTGAAGACTGAGCTGGTAAGACAGTGCATGGCACACACTAAATTCTCAGGGTTGTTCGCTGTGCTCACCATTATTATAGCATGACCTTGTTGTTCACAGCCAACTGAACTAGGGACTTCACAACTCTTTATAGCAATGAAAATAATGATTTCATTTAAGTATAAAAATAAATCAGAAAAATCACTTAATTAAAAGTGACAGTCTTTTCCAGTTTTTTTGAGGTATATTTGACAAAACATTATAGATATGGGAGGTTTCCTCATAATATTTTCCAAGGAGATATATTCTCTCTCTCTCTCTCTCTCTCTCTCTCTCTCTCTCTCTCTCTCTCTCTCTCTCTGTGTCACATGCATGAGGGTGGAAGAGGCCTTGGAGGCCAGAGAGAGTGTTTGATCCCATGGACTTAGAGTTGTAAGTCACTCCGCATGGGTGCTGGGAACAGAACTCAAGTTCTGTTCAGGAGCAGTAAGTTTGGAGCCGTCTCTCTCTTGCTCTCAGCATTATCTTTGGATGAATGTTTACAGTGTGACATGATTAACCAGCCAGTCAAACTAATTAATGTATCCACCACCTCTCTGTTATGTCGTGAGGTCATTTTATCAGCTTTCTTAGCATTTCAAGTGTGTAATCCACTTGCCACTGGTACTTAGCCATCTATTAGCTCTCCAGAACTTAACTGTCCCACGTAGTTTTAAAGACGTATTCCAGGTTTGGAGATGACATCATCCATTCCCAGCCTTTTGACATCTAATTTGCATCATTATATCATTATTATACTCATAGGAATTTTTGAAAGCTTAGGACTCTGGGGTTTTTAATCCCTGTTGATAATGAGTGATAGCTAGGATTCTATGACAGTTCCACTGTATTTCCATTCCAACTTCTTGTCATGAGCCTTTAGATATTTTAATCACAATAAAAATTACATTTTAGACTAAACTCATAATGTATAATCCCAAATGCTGGCCTTCTATCCAAACCTTTTTAATCTCTTATAGATCTTAACACATGCCCAACTGAGAAACCTGCTGTGTTTTCTGGAATCGTAGCCACGATGGGCAATTCAAACCATAGATAAAACCCAGGACATGCTGAATTTAATCTGTTTATCATATGGACCTGGACTCCAATTATGGGTATATGCAAACAAACAAGAAAGAAAACACATATCATCTGTAACATTATGTCATTGTTGAGTGGTAGAGATGAAATACAGAATCAGAAGCTTGAGCAAAAGGACAGTTCTTGTGCTGAAAAATAATGAGGTGTATCTTTCAATGTGCAGAAATTCTAACACACTTGTAGCCTTCCAGATGCCCAGAAAGAGTTGTGAGGAGGAAGCGTGATAGCTTTTATTAACGGGGAGGAAACAAGTGGTAGAGAAATTAGCTTAGTCTTGGGGCTGAAGTGGACATGCAGTCTGCTTGACAGGTCGGTCCAACCACTGGCTGAAGAACACATGAGACGCTCTGCGTATATGTTATAGTTGTGTAGCTTGGTCCTCCTGTGGAGCTCCTAACAGTGGGAACAGTGGCTGTCTCTGACTCTTTTGCTGACTTTTGGGATCCTACTCCTCATACTGGGTTGTCTTGTCCAGTCTTAATACATGGGGAGGTGCTTAGTCTTACTGCAACTTGATATGCCATGTTTTGTTGATACACATGGGAGACCTACCCTTTCCTAAACAGAAATGGTGGGGAAGTGGATTGAGGGGGGTGGGAACAGAAAAGGATTTTGTCTATCATTTTCCTGATAATTAATCAAACCCCAGGCAAATGTACTATGATATGACATGGAATCCAAGGTAGTACAGAGGAACGGGGTAACATGTTCTTTTGAAAACGACCTCAGCATAGAAGAAACAAGGCACACATCTGTAGAGGCTGTAACAGGACCTTCGTTGAGGAGGCTGTAACTGTGTTTGGTGATATGTTTTCTCCCTTAGCTTGGAAGAGAGGCCTTTTAGTGTATACACTCCGATTAGCATATACAGAAGTCCCTGAATATTTTTAGAGAACATCTTGAGCTTTCCTTTATAGCTACTATTCCAGACATTGTCAGCTTTTATTTAGCTAAATATGTTTGACTTGTCCTATATCATAAAACTCTATTTATTTATCGATAAAAGGACAGCATTACCAACTAAATAGGAAATACTAGAGATATCGATAAAAGAAGGGAAATGTTTTTAACAAGTATGCGAAATTAAATGGTTGACAAACTGGGAAAAGATCTACAGGGTTAAGATGTGAAAGTCTGTTTGAAATTATTTTTTTATTTTTGCAAGGCTAAGCCAAGCCAAAAAGAGTAACAGTTTTGCAGCAGACATCTCGCCCCACAGCTTTCCCAGCTCTTCTAAAGGAGGAGAGATGCCGCTTGGCTCTTGGGGCTGCTGGAAGCTTGTAACCCAGCTTTGAAACTCAAATCTGCAGGCTGTGCTGTCTTGATTCTCTTACAATAACATCATCTCTCTCAAGAGGCTACTCTTGGGAGTGTGCTTAAGGCCCCTTCATTTTAATTACCATAACTAGCAGACATTAGTGTGGTAGATTGGATTTGTTCTGAGAAAGCTTTTATTGAGCTTGGAACTGTGCTGTAAACTGGAAGAGGGATGAAGCCATGTCTTGTTCATCTTTGGAACGGAGGACCTAGCCCAGTGCCTGGGTCCACAGCAGCCCTTGTGAAATCCTTATTTTGCGCAAAACCCAACTATAGGACTGCCTTGCCCTGCTGTAGCAATTAGAACTACACGAATATTTCCCCTAGAATGTCCCATTTGTTAATATTTTTATTTGTTTCCTGGATGCTTTATAAACAATAAGTAATAGCGTTCTCTCTTTTTTTCCAAATAAATGATTTGGTGCCATTCACTGTGGGGAAATAGAGCTTAGATTTTTTTTTTAAATCACTTTCAGACTTTGTAAGACTTTTCTCTTCTGTTGATATGTAAATGTTGAGTGTAAACTTCCACTCAGCTCCTTATTACAATCCCATGAATCCTCTTCTCTCATTTTTCCTTTGCTGTGCATGGTGCTAGTACTCCATGATAAATCCCTACAAAATGGCGCTGAGCTGATATCTGTCTTAGCAAAACAGAGCGTGTACAGTGTAACTCCATGAGAGGAAGGCGTGAACGCATGCATGCCCACTGTAACTGATGAAATCTCACATCTGAAGAATTCCACCTCTGCTGTAAAAGAGAAGCTCCAAAGTGATGTGTAAATTGTGCAGGAGAATCCTCCACCTGTCCTCTGTGGAGGTCTGGCTAAATGGACATTTGAGGACATCATGTGGAGATGGAGATCTTAGGGCAGGCAGAGGATGTTCAGTTTTAAGTAAATGTTTCAGCAAACACCAGATGTCTCCTGGATCTAGAAGGTGGTGATTTTCCAAGATTCTAGAAGAACATCCTCTCACATATTGGCATGGGTTATCATTATTTTGTGAATTAGTCATTGGGGTTTCTAAAATATATTTATTTTTCACAGTTATTAAGTGTGTGTGTGTGTGTGTGTGTGTGTGTGTGTGTGTGTGTGTGTGTGTGTGCAAGGCCACACATGTGTACTGCAGTGTATATGGAGATCAGAGGACAATTTTCCAGAGTAAGTTCTCTTTGTACCATGCCAGTTCCAGGAATTCAACTCAAGTCATCAGGCTTGTTGACAAGTGCCTTTACTCACTAAGCCATCTTGAGGCCCCCATTAACTAGTTTTGAATATGACATCTTTGCATACTGAATAATCTCAGGAATTTTTAGTTTATATTACTAAAAAGTATGCTTTTCTTCAGTAATCAGTTAGGGCAACACTGTTTTTTTATCCGGCTAATTACCTATCAGTTGACCCATGTTTCTTATTTCTACTGTTTCATCCAGTTTTACTTAATTTTTGAATTGGTAAAGAAGTGGAACAAGAGAGAAACCTGGAGTTAATAGTCTCTTGGTTGTTCTAAAATTGTTGCCTATTGGCTTACATAGATGTCAGTAAAGAAGTTTGAAAGAGTTGGCCAAAATGAGATAGTGGAGTTCGTTTGGGGTTTATCAGCGGCATTCCTTTCTTGGCATAGAGGGTAGCAAGTTGACCGTGTGGAGCGCCAGAGAGCATTCAGACCGTGAAATCCAGAGCGTGGTGTTTGTGGCCTATGTTGCTTGTCACACACATGGCCCCTGATAGATGTGTAGTAACTGTCAGTGGAATAACTAGAGCTAGAGGGAACCTCGGAGATGTGGAATCCAAGGTCTGAGAGGCGGGTGGGCATTCTCCTTAAAGACGGTGCCGGACTGGACCCAGATTCCTTTCCTTTCCTGTACAGACTCCCTCCTCCACACTGCCCTGGAGCAGTGGTGGGGCTGGCTGCTCCTAGCCCGACAGCGGAGCTGGGGACTGCACCCAGGGACAGTAAATCGGAGGCAGCTGGGCAATGGGGGTTTCTTGCCAGATTTGTAATGTTGGTTGTCAGCAAACCAGAACTACAGAACCATTTTAGAACATTTCCAGCTAAAGTGGAATTTTCAAAACCATCATCAGGTTGGTGAAGCTGCTTTTTTGGGAAACCAGGGTTTTGCACAGCTGGAGGAGCAGCTGGAGATGGTGGCTCAGGCTGAGGACTTCCTCCTTCAACCATAAGTACCTACCATCCGCGCGAGGAACTGCTGTCCTGTCGTTTGCTAGGGCAAAGCCCGTTTCCCCTTTAGGCCCTTTGATTCAGAGAACAACTTTTATAAGACATTTATTCATGTCATCTCTGTAGGCTCCAACTGAGAATTAGTTAGGCAGGCAACAGGGTTAGGGATGATTACTCAATGATAAATGGTGAGTCTTGCAGAGAAACAATATTTTTATTCCTTTAGAGGCAAAAGGCATATCTAAAGCACTGTGAAGCTGTCCAGGTGAGTTCATTAAGTTCTGAATAAGAAGAATAGATGGAGAGCAGATGAGAATCTTGGATGAAGGCCTGAACCTTGATCACAGAGATTTTATTTATTTTTTGATATTATAGTGGATAAAGCAAGACAAAATTCATAAGGAGGATCATTTTCCAGAAAAAAAAATGTAGCACTGATTCCTTATGCAATATTTGAGAAAATATCTCACAGAAAATATTCGGGATCTCATTCTAGTATTTGAGCCAAGTGTAATAAGTAAGCTTGAAGCTGGATGGCCTCTAAGATCTAATCAGACAAGGGCATGATGGTAGACACCAAGGACTTTAGGCACCATGCATGAGCAGACTGCCTCTAATAGGCATGGTCTCTAGTTAACCCCTGAGAGATTCTTTAACAAAGAGGGAACTGTAAAACATTGACAAAAGGGTTTTTAGTTGGAGCAAACTAATAAAATACCAATGGCTTATTTAATTGTGTGAACTACTTATGTCAAAGGCGTCTTCTTATTCTATGATTTTTGGCTTCTGGGCTACAGTAACAATAGTCCCAACCTCTAAGGCACCCTTACTGTTCTGCTGTAGTAGATGGATAAAACTTGACTGTTTATAGAACTCACCCCATAATAAACATTGTCAGTGGTGGCAGTGACCACAACCACACAACAAATTATTTTTACATCTGGCCAAGCACATAATGAAAGGATTCATCCCAGCAGTGTCCTTCACAGAGGGTCAGTTATTGGTCTGATTACTTCCTGCTGGAGAAGCTGCCTTCAGTAGGCCCTGAGTTGGCCAGGTAGCCCCAGGATGACCCTGCTACACCCAGGCTCTGGGATGGATCCTTCTTTGCATTTGGGAAGACTTCATCCCTCATGAAGCTGATACAGTCCTTGGAAAGTTAGTCTTGAAGGATTATAGCACTCCCCAGCCAGGTGTGCACTGAGCTGCTAATGAGGACAAGTCTCCAAGTGCAGCGAACTTGGAAGAAATACTCCCTGAAGCCTTTCTGCTTGCTTACTTTGTGAGATGGGATCTTGCTCTGTAGACCAGTCTGGCTGCAAACTCAAAATTTCCCATATCAGGTCTTCTGAGTGTTGGAAAAGAGGCTAGTTTCTCAAATGGTAGCTTCTAGATTCTTCTATTTGCAAATTAAATTGTAGTTTCCGTTTTTCTTGTACTTCTTTGATTTTAACTAGATTATTTGTCCCTCTATGTTGTCATAACACTGAAAAATTTTATGCTGTGATTTTTTTTGTACAGTTCTCTGTGTATATTAATTATTTTCTCTGCCAGACATAAACCAGGCAAAGAAAGGGGCTCATGATCTATTTGCTTTTCTATCTAGAGTCTCATACAATGCCGGGTGCATTGTGTGTGATGTCAATGTAAGTTCAGCTACATTGTATTATTGGAAACAAGGTTGTTTGCATCCCAAAGATTTAAAATATCCATCTGGATTGGGTCCATCACAGGTTAAAATTGATTGAAATCTAAGTCGTAGCCCTTGCAGATTTCTTGGAGAAAAGGATTGCCAGTGTGGAGAGCTTGAGCGCCTGCTCAGTGTGAACCCTTGATTGTATCTCTTCGGCTGTTGCTAGTTGTTCATATTGCACCAGTTGCAATGGAAAAGAGAACAGTCTTCACAATTGTTGCAGGAAAAATTTAATTTGTTTCAAAACAGAATTGTTTTACTTTAGAACTCCTCATATGGATTAGGGACCCAAACATACATACATTAAAACAGACTTAATGTAATTAAAAACTTCTGTGGTTGTTTGGGTTCCCAATCCCTGGATTTTTAGTCTGGTCTTTTGTCCTTAATTTTAATTTCCCCTACCCACCCCCATCAATCAAATAATACAGTTTCATTGTTAAAAAAAAAAATTAAGCTGTAGGTATTTGGTTCTTTCTGCTTCTATCCTATGTCTGTGAATGGTTTTGCTTTCAGTCCGGCTTTCACTCTGGTAGCAAAATGGTTAGTGCATTTCCCCAGTCACACTAGCCAGTCTACTAGCCAGACAAAGGATGAGTGTGTACTTTGTGCCTGTGTTCCTTCCAGAAGAAGAATGAGACCGTGAACATCCCATCTTCACACCCATCCGCATTCCCTCTTCCATCCTGTAGATCCCACTGGTCTTATAGCTTCTTTGGAAACCCATCTTACATCAGTAAGTAGCAAAGATAACAAAATCACCAATTCCAGTTTGGCCAACTTTTTCTTAAAGGTGTGGATAATAAATATTAGAAACTATAAAGTCTGTCCCATGATTTAATCTTTACGTTTGTAGCAACAATAAATAATAAGTGAGTAGGTATGGCTCTGTTTTAATAACAAATACAAAGTCAGGAGGTAGGCCCATCAGAGATAACCAGCAGTTTGTTAAAACACGAGATCCCATCTCTAGAGTTTCTATTTCAACAGATTGGGGTAGAAACAGGGGACTTGCATTTTTAACAAGTTTCCATTGTTAGATGCCCATGCTTCCAGATAAAAGACCACATATTTAGAACCAATGCCTTGGTCTAGCATTTCTTGATGTCAGGCGGTAGGGCAGTCCTGTGGGTTGGAGGAGGGTTGGTAGCACCCTTGGCCTCTACTAGATTCAGTACCCTCCTGACTCTAATATAATGTCAAAGAAGGACGAGGAGAGGGAGAAGGGGGGAGGGGAGGAGTACTAGACTAGCACATTGCTGTTTCCTGTGGCTGCAGCCCGCTTACTCCTTCCCTGCTTAGGGAGGTTATCTCCAGCAAGCAGAAGTGGGTTCGCCTTTCCTTGACACATTTCAGCCAGGAATAGACAAGGTCATATGCTGTGATTGGAAATAAGCATAGAAATGATAGTTAGACAACCATCATTGTCTTCTCTCAGTTACGTCACAACTCCCAAGGGGAGAGGGAACAAATTGCTCAAGATGTTTCAGAAAGTGAAACAATAATGGTCATTTCCCCTCTAATTTTCTTCATCAAAGAATCTAATTTCAGAATTGAAAGAAGTTTCTAGAAGCTGCGAGCAAATGCAGAGACATGGGCAATTAACGAGCAAAGCGTCATATTCCAGAAAGACTCGGGCAAAGGAGACATCTGAATTTGGGATTTGTAGGATGATCTTCATGAAAAGCTTTTAAAGGAATGGTCATCTCAGTAAAGTTCTACTAGGCTTTCAGGTGCAAATAAGCAGAATTCATCTTCTATTTCATATCATCTTTGTGGTTAAAGTATGGAAATCTGTTTGGACTCTCCCCACCTCTGGCTTTGTTTTTCTTGAGACGGTTTATGTATGTAGCCTTGCTTCAATCTTTCCATGTAGCCCAGGCTAGCCTCTAACCTGTGGCAGTACTCCTACCTCTGCCTCTCAAGTGCTCCCCACACCTGACTTGTTTGGTGTGTGTGTGTGTGTGTGTGTGTGTGTGTGTGTGTGTGTGTGTGTGTACATGTATGTATGTATGCATGTGTAGAATGTTTTTAACCTTAAATTTTTAACCTTGAATACTAATAGACCTTGCTTTTTTTTTTAAAAAAAAGAAGAGTAGCCTTCAAAAAGAAATGAAAAAGCAAAAAACAAGGAATACAAAAATATAAACCAGCAGGGTGTATTACTCATGAATTGTTAATTATGAAAATGAGTATAAAACCTTACTGTCTTCTATATAGCATTTTGACTCTCCCATGTATTCTATTCCTGTTTATTTATTCACTGGTCCTAACTTTTTTTTTAATAAGAGAGCCAGAAACATGGGATCACTGGGTGTGAGATGTAGACTCTTGTTTTATTTGTCATTTCTATTCTGCTATGTTCCTAAAACATAGCTTGGTTTGGTTGCTGTTAAATTGTTGAATAAATTGACCCAAATCAAAATTAAAATACTCAAAAATGAGAAAAATATTCAGTGTATCTTAAGAGTATACTTATTTATGAATGCTGACATAAATTACTGTTGCATAACTTTAAGGAGACATTATTATTGGGTTCTGTTTTATAGCCAAAGATTATTACCTAAGAGTTGGAACTGGATGGTGTGGTATGATGTAAAGGGTGATGTGAGACACTTGAACATAACCTGCCTTAAAGGACCCTATTATTTCAGCCTCACATGCTTACAACTTTCACCATTAAATTTGTGTATTGTATTTTAAGACTTGTCTAGCAAAGTCCTTGTTGTTAATTTGGGAATGTGTTGCAAAAAGGAAAGCCCAAGTGGGTGGGACTGATGTCCTCTGCTAGGTAGTCAGTTGTCCTGTCCATCCTCAGGTGAGGAACGCCCTGTGGTGACGTGAATGAGAATGTCCCTCATAGCTGCAGGACTGTGAATATTGGTGCCTAGTTGATGGTGCTGTCTTTGTTGAGGAGGTGCATCAGAGAGGGCAGAATTTGAGAGTGAAAAGCCATACTACTTTCAGTTCCTTCTGTCTGCTTTGCACTTATGGTTCAGGATGTGAGCTCACTGCTTCTGCTGCTGTGCCTGCCACCTACCCACGGTGATGCTGTGGACTCTGACTCTCTAGAGCCATAAGCCAAAGCCACCCTTTTCTTCTCTAAGCTGCCTTGGTCAAGGCATTTCCTCACAGAAATAGAGAAGTAACTAATGCTCTCTGATATGCCACAGTAAACTGGGGCAGAGGGACCTGGTGAGTGCTGGAGAGGGATTTCACAGGGAGTGTTAAGGGTTAGGACATTCTGGGTGAAGGAGATCATGGCTCCTGCTTTGAGACAGCAGGCAGATTTTCTTGACTCTGCTAGAAATCCCCCATCTGTGAAATAATAGTGGATGTGGGCCATTAAATATGATTGAAGTGATGAAAGGGGAATATTAAAATTATAGCTGTGAACCCTTTTTGAAGTCAGGGACTCCAGGGGGACTCTGAAAACTCAGGGGTCTTTCCTCTAGAAAAATATGTAAAAACATACTAAATGTCAGTTTCAGGAGTGCAATCAACCCTGGAGGCCCATTTTTGGGCCAGTTACAAGACTTTAAGCTCAAGAAAAAGTTTTGGTTTTTAGGAGTATATCAATATTTGTAATTTTATTATTCATTTGGGAAGCAGTTGTGAGGCTCTGGAGATTTGTGATGAGGAGTTGGCACAGTCCTAGTAATTCTCACATTTCTTATAGAATACCTCTGTTAGTAGTTGATGCAAGGTGCAACAGAGTTGAAATTACCTGGGAAAGGTAGGAGTTTCAGATGGCCATCAGGGAGCATCTTCCGTCCAGCCTATGTCACTTCACCTTTACTTTGGCTTAGCAAAAGCAATCCAAATATATGTTCAGTGTATTTGTAATTTTCCTTTCATTGGATAATTTTTTTTTACTTTTCATTCTGCATAAATTTTGGCATGTTTCACTAATGCCAAATGACTGTGAATCTTGATGCATTTTGATGTTTTCTTAGCTATCATCATAATTAGTTATGGATAGCTAAGAGAAGTAAAGTTTACATTGATGTTTTTGAAGTCCTTTTAATATGATGCTTTTGTTTTTTCCATATATTGCTTATATTTAGTTCATTGTACTTTTCCATCCATTTACTAATAATTGATGTTCCTGAAGTCAAGATTCTAAGCAACCCAATTAGTCTAGATCCAAGGTAGAGCTGAGGAACACAGCAAGCAGTGCTTTATTGAGGTACTTTAGACTATTCCATGTGACACTTGTTACCTTCTAGCTTGGCATTCTACACCGCCCAGGAGGACTCAGCATTTTCTTTCAGCATTGCTCAGCAGAGAGGAACGTCTCAGTAGAGATTTCAGGGAAGTAATAAAAAGATGACCTCCAAAGGATAAATGCTGCTTGGAGTAGAGAGAAAAAAAATAAATATGAGAAGGTAAAAAATATGAGAAAGTATTGTCAGGAAGAATTGGAAGGACTTGGGACTTAATGAAAAGGACAAAAGTGCAGTTGTGAGTTAAATGGATCAGGGTTTGCAGCTAGTTGGCAATATTGATGGGTAAATTGGTAGAGATATGTATTAGACCATTTTCTTCATGAGAAAATTAGTTTATTAATGCCAACCTTCTGAGCCACTATGCAAGGAATGGATAGTCAGTTACTAGTGAACAAGGTCTGATAAAGCAAGCATTAGGGTAAAGAGAGGCCGGAACTACACCATAATCTTTGAAATCTCAGAATTCATCATTCCTTTTTAAAAGTCTGCTCAGATCTCATATGTTTTGGAAGACACAAGTGGGCAATATTTGCTTTCATTTTGGAGACTGAGAAAGCAAGAAGTTTGAAAATGGAGACAAAGACATCTGTCCATGTGCTTGCTGAGCCGCACTGGGAGATCTCCTGTTTGGCGACAGTTCCGTTGCCTTGTATCTGAGAATATGTCCTCCATGGTGTTCACATGTCCTGTTGGGATCAGTTCTTTGCTCCTAATTCTTTCTTTAACCTACATGGAAAAGGTCTCTATTGCCTAGATTTGGTTGTCTGCTTTTTAGGTTTAGCTATCAATGGTGAAATGCCGTGAAGTGTGGCTCAGAATAGGAAATTCAACTGTATGTTTGAGACAAAAAGGGATATCTTGGAAGTAGTATTGTGTTTAGTAGTATGTTTTAGAACTTCTAATCACTTGTATTTCCTTTCTCTAATTACTGATTTTAGACAGCATTTCTTTCAGTTTGGGAATTAGTCAGCCTTAAATTCATCTGCTGAGATATGTTCGGAACCACACATTCCCAGCTAAGCTGAGATTATATGGTAAAAGGCTGATCTCCCAGGTTCTGCAGACTTTGGCAGAAGTAGATTTGAAGCATGGTAACTTACAGAAGGTACAATCTTGCTGTTTGGACATCCACACTTTACAAATGGTATTTATTTACTCGTTTGAATACAGTATATTAGTAATCCCTATTTCAGGAGTTAAATAACAAACCAAATTCTGGGTAGAAAAAAAAGGAAAGTAAATTTATATATTCATTTCTTAGCATGAATAAGTCATGGATTTTGTTTATTTATTGGTGTGTGAGCATGTGTGTGTGTGGGGGGGACAGTGTGCTCCCCTGTATACATGAAGGGCAGAGGAAAATGTCAACTGTCTTGCTCCATCTTTTTTTTTTTTTTTTTTTTTTGCCTTACTCCTTTGAGACAGGGTATGCCACTAAATCTGGAGCTAGGCCAGCAGCCAGCAAATCCTGGCAATCCTCCTGTCTCTATCCCCACAGGGCTTGGGTTACATGGGTATTCAGCTGTGCCTAGCTTTTTGGACTATATTCGCTGGGGATTTCTGTCCTTCTGAGCTATCATGCCAGCAAATCACAAGTTTTAAATGAAGAATAAACATTTATTTTCTTCTAGAGCTCACACAAAAATAGACTGGTATGTTTGATAATTGGTAGCTTTTTGTCGAATAATTTGGTCACTGACCTAAGTGGAAAATTCTTATAAGCTATTCTGTGGCTTGAATATGAAATGTCTCCAACAGGTCCATGTGTTAATCGCTTGGTCACTAGCTGGTGGTGCTATTTTGGGAGATGATGGGAATTTTGGGCGGTGGGGCTTTGCGAGAATAAATAGATGGCTGGGAGTGTGCCTTTGAAGGTAATAACTGGTTCCCAGTCTCCTTCTTTCTCTCTGCTTCCTGTCCACCATGAGGTGAAGAGCCTTATTGGTTCCATGTTCTCACCCATGATCCTCTGTCCAAGCACATGGAGCCAAGAAATCAGAGACTATGCCCTAAAACCATAAGCCCGAACCCCATCTTTCCTCCCCGTAGGCATTTTGTTACAGTGAGAACACTGACTAATGCATGCAATGAAGGGAAACAGTCACTCTGTGTATCGACCCAGTCCAAGATGGGAAGGGGCAGGGCATCCTTTGGATGGACCTTGGCATCATTAAACTTCAGTCTTGTACTGTTCACTGGCTCTTGCCGTAGGTACACCCCCTAACTGTCTGTCTGTCTTCAGCTCATTTGCCACAGCCATCTTCATGGTGTGGAAACACACTGTCGTTCTTACTCCAGTGCCCCCCTGACATTTACCCCAAGCCTGCAGTCACTGTGTTCCTCCAGTAGAGGTAACTCATGCTCTCCAACCTGCAGCGAGGCCTTTCTAACCACTGCATCCTTCACTTGTTGATCCTGTCAGGGCTGTTGAGAAGAAACCATTGGAAGTTTTCACTAGATTGAGTAGCATGTGACCCAGTCAATCTTAACACTTTCACTGAGTGATACCTTTAATTTTTGAAGACAAGAACCTTCTTTTTGAGCCTAAGTGTCAAGAAGATAGTTTAATCTCAACAAGTGTTTGTCATTACCATAGCAACAACACAGAACAAGTTAGAAATATAACTTATGGAGTTGAATCCTAAATAGGTAGTAATGTTAATTCACCTAAACTAAGACCCTGGCATGAGGCATTTAAAGCCAGCCAGAGCTTGTTTTTTCGGTCAGTAAAGTCAGGCCTGTGGGATCCAGAAAAAAATCTACAAAACAAAGATTAAATTAAAAAGATTTTTCAAGCCTCCCATGGTCCAGAAAAGAGAAAACTGGGTAACACTTAATATATATAATAGGCGTGAGGCACAGATGTGACTTCTTTCCAATCAACTTAAAGTTGTAGTCACAGTCATTCATTTAAAAGATTCATTTATTTAAGATTCTTATTGTTTTCAAGGAGCAGGTATATGATGTTTCTTCTTGCCATTTCTTCTTTCTTCCTTTCCTCCTTTCTTTTTTTTTTTTTTTAAGACAGAGTTTCTCTGTGTAGCCCTGGTTGTCCTGGATTGCACTCTGTAGACCAGGCTGACCTCGAACTCGCAGAGATCCGCCTGCCTCTGCCTCCTGAGCGCTGGGATTAAAAGCGTGCACCACCACTGCCAGCTTGTTGTCATTTCTTTTGTTTGTCTTCACATCAGCGTTCCTGCTGCTTGGTTTTCAGTGGCAAATTGACTTTTCCTAATGCTGAGGTCCAAGAGGAAATTTTTTCCTGGGTTGTTACATGGTAGACATCATGTAATGTGTGCCAAGTGTGTGGAGATATAGTCGAACTGGCTATTCATTCAGTTCCCAAATTAAATAGTTGATTAGGTGTGAGCCTTAAGAAGGCCATTGGCTCACTGGACCAACCTTGCCCATTTTTGCCAGTTCTTTTCGGTGGTGTGGCTAGCCAGTCACCTCCGTCAAAGAGGAAAAATGACGAATTCATTCACTGATTGACTCCAGGACCCGATGACTCATGAGTAGTTGGGTGTAATTCTTGTGACCACACAATGGTGGGTCGAAGCCTGATTTCTTGACTTTGGAAAGGAGTCTTTTAAACATTCTTTTAGATGGTGGTTTGGTGGTGGGAGAGTAACTAAAGCAGACCCTGTCTTTGGAAATAAGGACATAATTTTGTTCAGGAGTATTGTTCAGGAATCTCTGCCAAAGTGCCCAGGTAGAATTTTTTCCTTGGTGTAAGTCATGCAGGCTGAATTAGCTTTTCAGTGTTAGTCGGGGACTGCCTTAGAAGAAAAATCACTGCTTCTCAAATTCATAATATAAATGGGCTGTCCATGGCCTCCTTGTGGATGTGTGGGTCAGGCAAGCTTCAGAGTAAGCCCAGGAGAGAGGTGCTGGGAGGGGGCACACTGGTAGCCAGAGACCCTCCTTTCTGAGAAAAGGCTGTGGAGAACTGTGATTTGTGTAAATATAATGCTGGTTTTCTTGTCCTACTAAGTTCTGTTGAGAGTCTTCCTTTAGAGTGAATAATCCACAATCCTGCGGTATTATGCCATTTTGTAGTTTTTATACATTTAGAGATGTTTGCCTAACTATTGGACTCAGGAATATTGACAGCAAGGTAGGGTTTGGGGAAAAAAGACCAGTGCGGTAATATTTTGTGTATCATCTAACAAATAAAGCTTGCCTGAATATCAGAGGGCAAAGCCAGCTACTAGTTAGCCATAAAGGCCAGGCAGTGGTGGCACATGCCTTTAATCCCAGCACTAGGGAGGTTGAGACAGGAAGTGATATGGCTGGGCAGAGAAAAGGAATATAAAGTGGGAGGGGACAGGAACTCTTTCTCTTTCATCTGAGGATTTGGTAGAGGTAAGAATTAGTGGCTGGCTGCTCTGCTTCTCTGATCTTTCAGCTTTCACCCTGATATCTGACTCCAAGTTTTTATTAATAAGACCAATTAGGATTCACGCTACAGTCCAGATCATTCCTAATCCTTCTTATTGATGTTGTTTTGGTGGGTGCTGAAGAGTCCATGATTCTTTTGGGTGGGAAAGCCAGTTGCCCCTCAGACATGACTCAGCTAACCATTCAGGTGGAGGGAGTTCTAGGGGAGGGCAGCCTTTTTCTTTCCCTGAAGACCAGTGCTGGTGCTCCCACGTGCTCTTGTCTTAGCCAATATGTCTTCTGTGCAGCAGAAGCTCAGGATGTGGTTTGTGTCTCATCCTATGTCTTCATCATGTGACCACATGAGCTGGCGCAGTCATTTATAAAGAATTCTTTCTATAAAAATCTATTGATCCTTACCTTCTGACCATTGGCCTTTCACTCCACCTTTCGTGGTCTAGCAGGTCTACCTTATACACCTTTCTTTGTTTTAGGACATACGCCTGGGATTCATTGTAATGCATTGGTTCCCCATTTTTACACTGTAATTTCTTCCAGATGCTATCTTTTTTTTTTTTCAGATAAGCTACAGATTTTATTTCTTTTCCTTATAAATAAGTTGAACAACAGGCTTTGGTTTGGAAAGTATTAAGAGGAATATTTGGAGATTTTTTTTTTTTTTTTTTTTTTTTTTTTTGGTTTTTCGAGACAGGGTTTCTCTGTGTAGCTTTGCGCCTTTCCTGGCACTCACTTGGTAGCCCAGGCTGGCCTCGAACTCACAGAGATCCGCCTGGCTCTGCCTCCCGAGTGCTGGGATTAAAGGCGTGCACCACCACCGCCCGGCTATTTGGAGATTTTTAAGTCCCTTATTTTTCTGGTGTCATCATAGTTAACATCTGTACCGTGTCTGATGGTTTATTAACATTTATCCCCACATTACATTAATTGGTCTTCACAATCACCACGAGGCAAGTTAGCATCACTTTGTGACTTTTGCATTAGAAAAGTAGGAGAATTGTCCTGAAAATCAGATTTTTCCAAAGGTAAAATGTCAAAGCTTGGACTCCAGTCAAAGCCTGTGGTCTGTGTATGCCAGGCAATTCCAGGCAGGTGTTTGCTGCTGGAGAAGGGATTTGCACCATTTCTTTCTCCTTTTCATCCATGCTCTCCTTTGGATTTCTCCATCCCAGTGACTCTGGTGAGAGTGGCCAGAAGGTGTGTCTGCCTTCTCTAAACCTTGTGCTCAATGGTCAGAGAACATTTCCTGTCTAGCCTGAGAGGTAGGATAGCATTCGCTTATCACAGCCCTGGGGTAGTGAGCATCAAGTATAAGGGATGTGATAGATGGTAAGCTATATGTGAAATCAGCTTTACAAAATTCAAATTGTAATAGTGAAGATCATTATAGTTTAGAGAAATGGAATATCAGCTCATGTGAGACCATGACTATTTTGTGGAGTGACCTTCCATTGGCTGCCGGTTCCTGCCCTGACCAGTCACCTGCACTGCCCTTTATCTCAGCCTCCTGTGCTGCGTGTATGCTGGCCTTTTCTTCTGTGCACCCCCACGCACCATGTGCACACTGGAGACCGCACTCTTTCCTGCCCTCCTGGACTGTGTCTTGTATGTAAGGTGTCACCATGGGAGCAAAAGCTTCCGCCTGAAGTTTTAGTTTAATATTTGCTCTTGGTCTTTGGCGTTTTACAGTCCTTCCTCATAAAAGGGAGCTTTAAATGCTTCTGCTATTTATTCATAAAGTTTTGAATACTTAATGAGTTACCATAGGTAAAAATCTCTGAAGATAGATGTGGCTGTGAGGGATTACCCTGGATTTAATACTGAGCTGTGTGATTGTAGGTAAGTCAGTAAACCTCCTTGGGTCGTAGGAAAATTTCGTTTTACTTAAAACAGCAAAGGGTTTAGATTTGTTGACTTTGAAGGTCTTCTCAAATTCAGTCAGTTGAATTCAGTTGAATGTATCAAATATTTGCAGTATTATTCACTGTAAATAAGGACATTGTCTTGGTATTCAAAAATACAAAACAACATGTGACCTAGAAAATAGAGATAGAAGTAAGTAGATAAGCACTGTGTAGTGTTTTAAATAGTCAGTGGTTGCAAAATCCATCTCTGTTGATCTCATTATTATAGAATTATTTTTCTTTGGAGAAAAAGGACTTACCCAAATGCCAGAGGAGTAGTTTTCACATTAGGGGATGGCATTCACTTTTAGGAGCACATTGGTAGTGATGGATAGCAGCCATGTGTCTTTGATAGCAGATAACATTCAGGGTAAACATCTGAAAATCAAAATAACCTAGTGGAATTTCTTTTTTCCCTGTTATTGAAAATAGATTTTTCCCTCACATAATAGATCCTGATTATGGCTCCCCTCCCTCTACTCCTCCCAGTTCCTCCCCACCTCCCCTCTGATTTGGATCCACACACTTTCTGTCTCTCATTAGAAAACAGACTTCTGAGGGATAATAATATATAAGATAAATTATATTATATTATATATTAAAAATTAAATAAAATATATTATAAATGATATACTAAGATAAAACAAACACATCAGAATAGGACACAAGAAACAAACAGAAGGAAAAGGACCAGAGAGAAGGTACAAGAAACAGATAAAGATACAGAGACCCACCTGCTTATACACTAAACTGGAAAGCCATAATATATATGCAAAGGGCCTATGAGGTAAAAAAGAGAAAAATATAAATAAAATAAATGAATAAAAATTAAGATAAAATTGAAAACAACAGAACCCTAACAGCATTATGTTATGAGATTAGGAACCTCCAAAGATCCCAGTGATTCATTTTCTGTTGACTACTCCTGGGCAGGCAGCCCACCCTTAAGTGGAGCTTGTTTCTCTCGGAGAAAACTGAATTTTCATTTTCATGTGCTTATCAATTGGAGATTAACTTCTGGGTTAAGGATGGGGGCATGCATCCACTTTCCTTTCATCTCTAGGACCTGATCTAGTGCAGACCTGTGCAGGCACTGTGCATGCTGCCTCAATCTCTGTGAATTCAAATGTACTCTGAACCTGTTGATTTAGAAGGCCTTGATTCCTTGGTGTCCTCCTTCTTCTCTGGCTCTTACATTCCTTCTGCCTCCTCTCCTTGGGGTTCCCTGAGCCCTGAGGGGAGAGATTGATGGAGACGTCCCATTTAGGATTGTGTGTTCATAGGTCTCTCATTCTCTGCACATTGTCTGGCTGTGGTTCTCTGGATCTGGTCCCGTCTGCTGCAAGATGAAGCTTCTCTGATGATGGTTGAGCAAGGTACTGATCAATGAGTATAGCAGAATGTCATTAGGAGTCATTTGTTGCTGAATGTGTTTTTTGTTTGTTTTTAGAGCAGTAGTATTTGGTTTTACACTAGGTCCTTCATCAGTCTAGTCTCAGGTTTTTGGTTACCCAAGCTGTGTTGGGTATGGATTCTATCTCCTGGCATGCACCTTAAGTTAAATTAGATATGGGTTGGTTGTTCCCACAAGCTTTGTGTAACCATTGCACTAGCGTATCTTGCAGGCGGGACACCACTGTAGATCAGAGATGATTATGTTTACATTTGTCCTTTGGGAGCATGCAGAGCACATTGGAGTACTCCAGTAGGTGTGAAGGCTCTAGGTAGGCACCAGCTTGACTTCTCCATGTTCAGTGAGTTGTGTAGGTGTTGTCTTCAGTAATTGGGCCTTGCTGTGAGTTTGTGAAGAGTGACCTGAAGCCTTGGCAACAATCTGGGTTGTTTGGGGGTTCCCATGAGATCCATTTAGCCAACAACTTAATTAGATATAACCCAATCCTGGTATTGGAAGCTTCATTTGTTGATGAGTGATTTCCAGTTGGGGTTCTGTCCCCCATTATTTGGTGATTTCATTTAGATCACTAGCATGCATATGAAAGCTTCTGCTGGATTAGGTTCCATTCTGCCCATCAAATGCTCCTTAATTTTAGCTGTCTCTCTCTGTATTCCCTCCCTTGTATCCATCTTCTTTCTCCCACTCTACTTGATCTTCTTGTTCCAGCTCTGTCCCCCATCCATCTATAACTATCTATTTCCCTTTCCTAGGGAGATCTGTCTGTCCCCCACATAGTCCCTTACTCTATATCTAATCTCTGTGGTTCTACATATTGTAGCTTGGTTATCATTGACTTATGAAATGAATGTTATAATGACAGCCTTTGAAAAACCATTGGTCTAGTGTTTTATAGAAAATGTCATTGGTGGCCATTACTAGTAATGTTTTTCTTAGGGAAGTTTAATTAAATCAAGAGACGAGTCACTGGTAGAAAACTAGTCTCCCCTGTTTTCTTTTTAGGGTTTCAAAATAGGATCTCACTATGTAGGTCAGGTTGGCCTGGAACTCACTGTATTCCAGCCTGACCTTGAGCTCTCTGATCTTCCTGATGAAGACTCTCAAGTGCTGGAATAACATGCGGTCTACCACACTGCTTTTTTGTTTTATTTCATTTTTTTAAATGAATTGATGCTTCTTGTTACCAGAATCAACTCTGACTTTTCTCCAATAAGCAGAAAGTAAACATGATAGTTAGTTAACTCTTCAGAGTCCTATTGATGACCAGAACTTCATATTCTCTAGTCAGGCAGTGGCTCAGAGAAACAATTTAGGAACCCTGAGCACTCACTGCTGGGCTTATGTTCTCAGGCTCCTGCCAAATGGATTTCTGACACATGTACCGACCTGTACAAATTGATTGACTCTGCATTTTGATTGGCTGTGATTTTCTATAATCATCTCTGCCTGTTGCAAAGAGTAGTTTCCTTGATGAAGGGTTTTCTCATCAGATCTCAGTGCTCTGAAGATTGTGGGAGACTGTTGTTAAAATTGTTCCCGGGGGAATTCAAGTGGTGGCTGCAGAGGAAGCTAGAGACCTGACTGCAGAGTGTTTCCTGGGGTTCAGGGGAGCCTGCCCTTTCTCACCATGATGTCATTCTCCCCCCCAGCTTTTCACCTGCACAATTAAACCAATTCCTGACATGCCTTCTACTTTCAACTCTTCATCCAAGTTTTGGGAATCAATACCAATAATTGAAAAAATAGCCATGTGAGTTAGCTATTCACAATGATAAACAGTAGCATTAGCTTGACTGTTCTGAAATGGATTCAGAATTCTTATAAATGGACACCATCAGGATTTTAATTCAACCGGCCTCTTTGGTTAAGTCAGGTAAAAAGTAAATTGTTTGAAAAACTAGCTTAAACTGCGTGTCTCTCTTAGGTGTTCTAACCTACATGCGGCCTACTTAAGCTATGCAAAGAGAAGAAAAGAAATGTTTTTTAAAGGAGCATTTCATCTTCTAGTCTAATCCAAGTTTGGACGTTTTCAGAGAAGACCCTGTTTTTATCTGTACCATTTACTTGTTTGTGTTTGTAGTTTTTTTTTTTTCTTTGCTGAGATAAAATGAAATCTATCTAATTCCTTGTTCTTGCCCTCCTTTGTGTTTCTGCCTATTTTTGTTTTGTGTGTTAATGGAGAAACTTCACACCTATTCAAATTCAAAATTGAAACTATCTTTGAGACCCTTTAAAAATTATTTTTTTGTTTGTAGGTCTGAGGCTGTCCACATCACCCTGTCTGTTGGTGTTGTCCGTGTTCAGCTCATGTTTGGGCAGTCATGTTGGCGAGGCTTTATGGGTACAGCTTCTGACATTTGGAGGAGACACAGTCTCAAAGCAAACTCTCTGATCCTCTGGCTTTTACATTCTTTCTGCCTCCTATTCCACAACGATCCCTGACCCTTAGGAGTGACAGTAGTTGTAGATGTATCAGCTGGGACTGAGCACCATAACTCGGCATTTTGATTGGCTGTGGTTTCTATAGTCATCTCTGCCTGTTGTGAAGAATAGTTTCCTTGATGAGGGGTGAGGATTATACTTATCTATGAGTATAAGGACAAATATTAAGAATGTAGTTAGGGATTATGCTGGCTTACTACAATGTGAATTATATGTTCTTCCTCAAGATTCATGGCTTCACCACTCCTGGGTAGTTGGCTAGGGTCCCAGAACCAGGCATGAGTTCCAGAACCAGGCATGAGTTCCCTCTTATTGATTAGGTCTTAAGTCCAGTTATAGAGCTGTTGATTACCACCAACGTATGCATGCCACTGTTATACCCTTAGGGCTACAGGCAACTTAGAAATACTGAGAGCCGGAGAAATAATCTTCCCCAGGGAGGAGCACACTAATTGGTTATGCAATAACAAGTAGGCACATTCAAGTAATATTATAGGGACCGAACAGGTTCTATTTATGTATTTAGGAATACTTACATACGTACATACATATATTCATACATACATGTATGTAACAACAATTAATAAACAACAAAAGAAGCCACAATTTTGAAAGAACAAGTAGGTCTACATGGGAGGGTTTTCAAGGATAAAATGGAAGGGGAAAAATCATGTAATTATAATCCCCCAAAATAGAAATAATTAAAAATATTAACTTAAAAATATTTCTGGGGACTGGAGAGATGGCTCAGCAGTTAAGAGTACTTGTTACTTCTCCAGAGGATACAAGTTTGGATTCTAGCACCCACTTTGTGCAGCTCATAACCACCTGTAACTTCCATTCCAGGGATCTGGTGCCCTCTACTTTCTATAGGTACCTTCTCTCTCTCTCTCTCTCTCTCTCTCTCTCTCTCTCTCTCTCTCTCTCTCACACACACACACACACACACACACACACACACACACACACACACACACACACATGCACCACAATAAATAAACAAATAAAATCTTATAAAATCAAATTCTAGTCTATATTAGAAAATTACATAGATATCTACTATCTTTTGACTGGGTGAAAAATCACTAAGAAGATACTGCTTAAAACTCAATCTTGTAACAATGAAAAATGTCACTGTCCAGTGGACGTTTATTGCTTTTACAGTTATTTCAGTGAACCATACTTCTTCCCTAAGTTTTTTATAGGACTTAACACCAGGTGATACTCAGCTGATATTTATTGAAGACACTGTGAATGTGTGTGTGTGTGTGTGTGTGTGTGTGTGTGTGTGTGTGTTTGGTGGTATGCCCCTTATGGTAAATCAATCTTTGTAAGAGAAATATATTTTTTAGAATATATTCTTTTTATTTTTGAAAAAACAAGAAAGCAGAACTACTTTAAAAATAAGTAAAGCTTTTTGCCGAAGTGGATTTGCTAGCTCCAAAGAGTTCTGTGGAAGCAGTGTGTGCAAAGGACATGCTGTTGGCCAGCTAGACGTGGAATCGAGGTGAGATGGTGAAGACTCTCACATCATCAAGCCTCCAGTTCAGCACTGCAGAGCAGGCCAGTGACCAGCACAGGCAGTCTTGTTATGGAGGTCCTGTGAAGGACCTCACGCTGGCACAGTGGGAGGGGTGGGGAGGTGAAGCATCTTTTCAAGAGAGAGGGCCCATAGTAGGCAGCCAGGAGTGCTCTTGGAGTAGCCATCTTAACACTAAACAAAATCCCAAAGAAAAACCAATATAATGCAATGTAACTCAGCTCCAAGACACAGCATTGATCCTTTCTCCTTTGATTATCTTACTGTGTATGTGTAACAGGTTAGACTCCCAGACTGTCCACCTGTACCCTAGGTACCAGTTCTTCTGAGAGGACTGGCCATGGACAGCCAATAAACCACCCTTTTGGAATGTGCTAGATGGAAGTTAGTTCTGTTTAGCTGAACAGATGTTTGAGGAGCTGGTTATATCTTAGGCCCTCACTAGTGCCATGCTAGGGATGCAGTAGACACAAATAAACAGTCTCTGCTTTTGTAGGGCTGGAAGCATTAAATATATAATTCTAAGTAAGATGGATACAATAGAGGAGGCCATATAGGTGCTGTAAGAGAGTAAGATGTGGATATCATGCTATCTATTTTGGTAAGTAATATCTATTTTTATCTTAAAAATCAATCCCATGATAAGCTACTGAGGTCAAGACTTTATAAGAAGAATGAAAAGGCAAATGGAATGCATAATTATCTTCAGGTCTGTGAATTTTTGGTATGCTTTAATGAAGATTATGTTGGTTGAATTTGTAGCCTTGCAACACTAAAGATGAAGAGGATGGCAATCATACTGGCCTTTGTTGTGTGCCTACTGTGTGCTAGGTGCTGTGGCAAACATGCCTACTGTGTGCTAGGCACTGTGACAAGCATCTGTGTTACAGAGGAGAAAACCAATGCAAAAAGGGATCAAGGAACCCTCTTAGGGCCAAATGGCAAGGGCCTGAATTTAGTTTTTCATCTGTTAGGAGGTTAGTTTCTTTTAATGTTTGATGTGCCTCATCATTGCAGGGGTTACGGACTCAAATGACTATAAGGCCACCAAGCAGTGCAGGTGCAGATGAATGACAAGAAGAAGAATGTGTGGGTTTATTTATTTTTAACTGTTGATTGATTCTGTGTGGGTTTCACATCATACATCCTGTTCCCATTCATCTTTCCATCCCGCCCTTACAATGCGCTCCCTCCCAATAAAATAAAATAAAATTTAAAAGAAAAAAAATCTCATCATGGAAGCTGTGGTGTGTCACAGTGAGTCACACAGTAAACCCTTTAGTCCATACATCTTTACTTGCAAGTGTTCATTGCAGTGAGTTGTTGTTCTGGTTCGAGGCCTCTGGTTTCTGCCACACTATTGATACTGGGCCCCCACTGGTAGTCCTCTTGGATATTCTGTTGTTGTCCTGTGTCATGGAGATCCTGCAGCTTTGGACCTGCAGGACCAGCCCCTTCATGTGCTCCAGCAGATCATAGCAGGTGTGGATGTTGGGCTGGGCCTACTCATATCTGTTGTTCTGGGCCCAGTTGGTAGCTGAGTTGATCATCCCACCAGCTCTCCCTCATCCTCAGCACCAGGGTGAGCGCTCCAGCACTGCCTCCCTGGCTAGTTCACCCAAAGCAGCAGGCAGCAAGGAGCAGGGCCACTCTCTAGAGTGCTGCAGCTGGTGAGGGGCATGGCCAGCTCTCCCACCTGCCAGTGTGGGTTTATTTAAAGGGAGACATGCAAAGGATTCTGGATTCTTCAACCCCATGCAATCTGTTGCTGAGGAGAGTTCATTTATAGATTTTTGTCACCTTAACCTGGTAAAAATAATAACATAGATGCCCCCCTCCCCAGTGTCTGTCTGTCTGTCTGTATCTGAGAATGCAGCATGGTATTATGAGAAGGACTTCTGCTTTGTGGGTTTTGGGCAGACTTTATTTGAATCTTGGCCTTGACATATGGTTTTGACCAAGTTGGCTAATCTCTCTGAATCTTATTTTCTTCATTAGTCACAAATAATAATTTTCTAGAGGGGTTGTTAAAAGATTCAGCTATAATCTCTATTGAATTCTCAAATCTATGTCTAGCACATGGTAGACATAGTAAGTCGCTGTGTTATTAGTGTAGTACATTTTTTTCTTATTTAATTCTCAGCAGGCAGCTTGTTTTGCAGAGACTCCCCACTGCATACTATCTTTGCTTATTTAATCAGCGTGCAACTCTTTTTTTAAAAAATTGTTTGTTTTCACATCCTGAGCACAGTCTCCCCTCTCTCCTCTCTGCCCAGTCCTGCCCTCTACCCCCATCTACCCCTCCTCTTCCATTTCTCTTCAGAAAAGGGCAGGCCTGCCATGGGTATCAACCAGCCACGGTGTATCAAGTTGTAGTGAGACTAGGCACTCTTCTGTTAAAGCTGGACAAGGCAACCTGGTAGGAGGAAAGGGTCCCCAAAGAACGCAGAAGAGTCAGAGACAGCCCCTGCTCCCATTGTCAGGAGTCCCACAAGAAGACCAAGCTACACAAGTGTAACATAATGCGGGGAGCCCAGGTCAGTCCACGCAGGCTCCCTGGTTGTTGGTTCAGTCTCTGTGAGCCCCTAGGAGCCCAGGTTAGTTGATTTTGTGTTTTCTTATGGTACCCTTGACCCCTCTGGCTCCTACAATCTTTCTTCCCCATCTTCCTCAGGATTCCCTGAGCTCCACTTAATGTTTGGATGTGGGTCTCTGCATCAGTTTTCATCAGTTGCTGGGTGAAGCCTCTCTGATGAAAGTTGGGCTAGGCACCAATCTATGAGTATAGCCGAATATCATTAGGAATCATTTCATTGACTTTTTTTGTTTTTATTGCCAGTTCTGTTTGGTTCTATCCTAGGTCTCTGGGCTATCCCACCTCTGGGTCCTGGCCCTCCAGTCAGTGTCAGTGGTAGGCTCCCTCTCAAGGTATGGGTCTCAAAGTAGACCAGTCATTGGTTGGCCATTCCCACAATTTCTGCTCCACTTTTACCCCAGCACATTATGTAGGCTGGACAAATTGTTGATTGAAGGTTTTATGGCTGGATTGGTGTCCCAATCCCTCCACTGGAAGTTTTGCCTGGTTACAGGAGATGACCAGTTCAGACTCCATATACCCCATTGCTAGGAGTCTTAGCTAGGGTCACCCTCAAAGATTCCTGGGAGTTTCCATTGCACTGGGTTTCTAGCTCTTCCCAGAGATAGCCCCAATTCCAGTTGTCTTTCCTAGTACTCTCTCCCTCCATCCTCCCCCACACTGATTCCTCCTGTTTCTGTCCCCACCCTCTTATCCATACCCTTCCCCTCATCCACTATGTCTATTCTATTTCCTCTTCACAATGAGATTCATGTTCCCCCGCCCCCCATCTCCTCACCTTGAGCCCTCCTCTCTGGGTCTCTGGATTGTAACATGGTTATCTTTTACTTTACAACTAATATCCATTTATAAGTGAGCACATGCCATGCTTGTCTTTCTGGGTCTGGGCTACCTTACTCACGCAGGATGATCTTTTCTAGTTCTATCCATTTGCCAGCAAATTTCATAATATTACCATTTTTAACAGCTTAGTAATACTCTATTGTGTAAATGTACCACATTTTCTTTATCAATTCTTCAGTTGAGGAACATCTGGTTTTTTCCAAGTTCCGGCTATTATGAATAAAGCTGCTGTGAACATAGTTGAGCAAGTGTCCTTGTGGTATGGTAGAGCATCCTTTGGGCATATGCCCAGGATTGGTATAGCTGGGTCTTGAGATTAATTCCCATTTTTCTGAGAAACTGCCATAATGATTTCCAATGTGCCTGTACAAGTTTCCATTTCCACCAGCAGTGGAGGAATGTTCCACTTGCTCTACATCCTTACCCAAAGGAGCTGTCACTTGTGTTTTTTTATCCTAGCCATTCTGACAGGTATAGGATAGAATCTTAGTCATTTTGATTTGCATTTCCCTGATGGCTAAGGATGTTGAACAGTTCTTTCAGTGCTTCTCAGCCATTTGAGATTCTGCTGTTGAGAATTCTGTTTAGATCTTTACCCCATTAATCTAGGTAAGAGTTTGCCTATCTTGTTGATTTTTCTCAAAGAGTTAACTCTTTCTTTCATTGATTCTTTGTGTTGTTCTCTTTGTTTCTATTTTATTGATTTCAGCCTTCAGT
The DNA here is from genome assembly GCF_007827085.1 of Peromyscus californicus insignis. Lineage (NCBI taxonomy): Eukaryota > Metazoa > Chordata > Mammalia > Rodentia > Cricetidae > Peromyscus > Peromyscus californicus. Next base: position 18,504,900 of record NW_026294402.1, read on the forward strand.
TTGATTATTGCCTCTCTTCTTCTACTCTTTGGTGTGTTTGCTTCTTTTTGTTCTAGAGCTTTTGGGTGTGCTGTTAAGTCACTTGTATGAGATCTCTCCAAATTCTTCATGAAGGCACTTAGTGTTATGAATTTTCCTTTTAGCACTGCTTTCATAGTGTCCCATAAATTTGGGTATGTTGTGCATTCGTTTTCATTGGGTTCTAGGAAGTCTTTAATTCTTTCTTACTTTATTCCTTGACTCAGTGGTAATTCAGTAGAGACGTACTTAGTTTCCATGAGTTTGTAGACTTTCTGTAGTTAATGCTATTGTTGAACTCCAACTTTAATCCATGGTGATCTGATAAGATACAGAGGGGTTATTTCAGTTTTATTGTATCTGTTGAGAATTGCTTTGTGACTGAGTATATGGTTAATTTTGGAGAAGGTTCCATGAAATACTAGGAAGAAAGTATATTCTTTTGTGTTCGGGTGAAATGTTTTGTAGGTATCTGTTAGGTCCATTCGGTTTATAATGTCTGCTAGCTCCAGTGTTTCTCTGTTTAGTTTCTGTCTGGATGACCTGTGAGAGTAGGATGTTGAAGTCTGCCACTATTATTGTATGGGGTTTGAAGTGTGATTTAAGCTTTAGTAATGTTTCCTTTACAGATGTGGGTGCCCTTACATTTGGGGCATAGTGTTTAGGACTGAGACATCATCTTGGTGAATTTATCCTTTGATAAGTATAAAATGCCCTTCTCCATCTCTTTTGATTAATTTAGGTTTGAAGTATATTTTGTTAGATATAGGATAGCTCCACCAGCTTCCTTCATATGTCCATTTGTTTGGAAAATCTTGTTCCAACCCTTTACTCTGAGGTAATTTCTATCTTTGATGTTAAGGTGTGTTTCCTGTATGCAATAGAAGGATGGATCCTGTTTTTGTATCTATCCTGATAGCCTGTGTCTTTTTACTAGTGAATTGAGTTAATTTATATTGAGAGATATTGATGACCAATTATTGTTAATTACTTTTTATTTTGTTGTTGTTGGTGATGATGGTAGTGTGTGTGTGTGTGTGTGTGTGTGTGTGTGTGTGTGTGTGTGTGTGTGTTTCCCTTCTTTGGATTTTGCTGGTGTGAGATTATCTATTACCTGTATTTTTCTGAGTGTAGTTAATGTCCTTGGGTTGGAGTTTTCCTTTTAGTACCTTTTGTAGGGTGAGATTTCTGACTAGATATTGTTTAAATTTGACTTTGTCATGAAATATCTTGTTTTATATGTCAATCTATGGTGATTGACAATTTTGCTGGGTATAGTAGTCTGGGCTGGCATCCATGGTCTCTTTGAGTCTGCAAGACAATCTGTCCAGACCCTTGTAGATTTTAGAGTCTCCATTGAGAAGTTGGGTGTGATTCTAATAGGTCTTCCTTTATATATTACTTGGCTTTTTTCCCTTGCAACTTTTAATATTCTTTTTCTGTTCTGTATGTTTAGTGCTTTGATTATTATGTAATTCAGGGACTTTCTTTTCTGATCCAATCTATTTTATGTTCTGTAAGCTTCTTGTACCTTTATAGGCATGTCCTTCTTTAGGTTAGGAAATTTTTCTTCTATGATTTTGTTAAATATATTTTCTGGGTTTTTGAATGAGGATTCTTCTCCTTCTTCTATTCCTATTATTCTTAGGTTTGATCTTTTCATAGTGTCTCAGATTCCCTGGATGTTTTGTGTAGGAGTCTTTTAGATTCAACATTTTCTTTGACTGATGAATCTATTTCTTTTATCTTATCCTCAGCACCTGAGATTCTCTCTTCCATCTCTTATATTCTGTTGGTGATGCTTGCATCTTTAGGTCCTGTTTGCTTACCTAGATTTTCCATTTTCAGAATTCCCTCAGTTTGTGTTTTCTCTAGTGTTTCTATTTCAGTTTTCATGCCTAGAATAGTTTCCCTTACCTATTTGTTTGTTCTTGACTTTCTTGGCATTCTTTAAGAGATTTATTGATTTCCTCCAGTTTTTTGGTTTCCTTTTCTTCAGTTTCTTAAGGGAGTTTTTCATTTCCTTTTTAATGACCTGTATCATTGTTATAAAGTTGGCTTTATGGTCATTTTCTTGTACTTCAGCTGCATTGGAATATTTAGATCTTGTTGTTACAGAGTAGCTGGGCTCTGGTGGTGCTGTTTTGCCCTGGCTGTTATTTTCACACTGACAGTTAGGCATCTAGGTTTGGGATGATCAGGTCTAGGCCCTGATTTCTGAGTTTGTCTTTGTTGAGTGGGTGGTTTGTTCCTTGGTTTCTATTTCCTTTTTGGGCTTCTAGTCTTTGTGTCCTGGATTTCTTGTGGCTGGTCTGACATCTGAACTAGTAGGAAGTCTCTGTCCAAGCTGGGAGCTGGTTAGCTTAGTGGTTAGCTTGGCCTTTGTTACAGCTGGGGGTCTCTGTTCTTCTGACTGGTATGGGCTGCACCTGCTCTGGTGATTGGTGTGGCCTGCACCTTAGCAGGTGAGGTCTCCCAGAGTTTAGGGAGGGCTGGCCTCAGGAAGGATGATGGGGTGGGAAGGCTTGAGGGCTGGAATAGCTCTTTGGGAACAGAATCCAGGGAGTGTGACAGTTGAGCTGGCTAGTGGGTCACTTACCTGTTCTTCTCAGTGTGCAACCTGTTCTCACTGGTGTGGCCTACACCTGAGCCAAGGGAGTCCGCTGAGGTGGGGGCAGGGCCTAGCACCTGGACAGGTGAGGTCTCTGGGAGTTGGGGGAATAGGGCTGGCTTTGGGGAGGATGATGAGGTAAGACGGCAAGGTCTTTGGGATGGACCTTGCGGAACAGAATCTGGGGAGTAGAGCAGTTCAGCTGGCAGGCGGGTCACTCACCTGTTCTTCCCAGTGTGCAACTCTGAAATTATTTGTGTAAGTAATGCTTGCATCATAATAAGCATCACTGAGCTTCCTTAAAGGCAATTCCTAGGATTATTTAAACTCAAGACGTGAACCCCATCCCACAGGTGGATTACTAAATTCATATTTCCTGATCATGCAAAGGAGATTATGGGTATATTTGTCAATGGACCAGACCCTGTCTAGTATCCATTGTTATAATGATAACATTTGTAATATCATCAAACAAAACTTATTTCTGACAGTCATTTTGGCAATTCATAGTCTCCTGTGTTGACTGAGATACCAGGTGCCTGAATGTCTGTGTTCATGGTCTTCTGCTCTGCTATCTAGGCTTTGCTTCTGATAGAAATCATAGCTGTTTTGAGTATAAGTTCACAGACTCTAGATCAGTGGATCCTGACTTTCTGAGAAAAATATTGACCATTGACAACACCTGGAACTATTTTTGGCTGTTATAGCTAATGGGAGGAGCTCTCATGTGTAGGGCTCAAGATATTATGTACTTCCTGCAGTTGCTGAGACAGCCCCATCACAAAGAACTCCTGGCCCCTTAACCTGCCATGCAGTGGTAACAGTAAAGACTTGGATGCATTTACCAATCAGTGATAATGCTTTGCATATAGAAGGTGTAGATGTTGATCCTGTTTATTTACAAACTGTAATCAGCCTAATAAATCATGTAGCCTACAAGAGTTTTCCCAAAATGACAGGCCTTGATCTTGTTCACCTGAAAGGCAAGCTTGTACTGAGCAGACAGTGTAGTCATCTTTGTGGATGCTCTCACTCAGCTGAGCCACCAGAAGGTGTCATTTATTTTAGTACATCAACTGCTCAAGAAAATCTTGCCATGTGCCTGAGACTGTGGGTAGGTACAGCCGGTCATAGGGCAGTTGCTGGCCTGGAAGCATTTTCATAGAGCAGAAACTAAGCTCATCTGCAGCAAGGCCTCTTCCAATCTAGTGTTCCCACAGGCTGTGACTGTAGAAACACTCAACTTTACCCCACTTCAGGCCACATGAACCCAGGCAACTCCACTCATCGCCTTGTGTGTTATTTCCATGTGGTCTAGTTGTAAGCATGCACTACCACATAGTAAGGGTTTAATGTCTTTCATCTTAGAAAGCAAAATCATAGAAAACACAAGTGTTTAAAAGAACCATACCTTGTCTACGGACTCTTGTTATGTGGCTCAGGCTGACTAGGACCTCCTGATCTTCCCACCCCAGCCTCCCTGTTGCTGGGAATCCAGCCTACACACCATTGCCTAGTTTGAAAACACTGGATATCCTAAAAGAAGATTCATAGAGAGGAAAAACAATAGATTTTTGTTTGTTTTCTAGTTTACCTGTGCTTGTGTGTATGCGTGTGTGTGCATGTGTACATGTGTGTAAATGCTACTTCATTTCAGGAACTCAGGAAATGATCAGTATTGTCACCCTCACTGTGGGGTCTCCAGGTTCTCTTTTTTTGCCAGCATAAGTGGATCACTAACATACTCCAATTGATCACATTTAGAACACTGTCTTAACTGACGTGTTAACAGAACACTGACGGCCTTAGGTAAGGGAATGCTCGGGACACCCAGCCAGCTAGCTCCCCACCTCACCATTGTCCCTCTTCATGGAGTATGGTACTCCATGCTGTGTGGGCGGCTTCCTAGTCACAGCCATGTCTGTCTATAAGGCTGTTGCCTGAAACATTCTAAAGTTAGAAATTATTCAGACCCCATCGATGTTGTTTTTGGAGAGAGATAACTGTGGCATTCTCCAGGGCTTGTAAAATGAGCTCTGACATTGCCAACCATAGATTCCTGCTTTACTAGCAATCTGTTCAGTGACAGACCATGGCCAGAAAACATTCATTTGTTTTTTTTTAAAAAGTCTGATTCTATTAATTATCATTTTTTAAATTTGGGTTTCACTTGGCTATAGGTAGACCGTTTTATAGGAAGAGGTAAAACTCTGGTCAACTGTGGGGGGCGGAGAGGTGGGGAGGTAAAAGTCATAATCAGGCCTGAGATCAGTTGTATTTTTAGTTTTCTATGAGACGGAATTGGAGTGAGTTTCCTTTCAGCTGATGAAGTTACATGTCTATTTAGTGAATAAGCTTTGCAGAAATAGCAGAGTTTTTCTCTGTGTCACTTGTAAATTATTTATTGTCTGTCTCATTTAACATTGTTATGTATCAATGGTTTACATTTGAAATGCCCCAGCCAACGTCTTTGTCTCTACATTGCTTACGTTTTATATTCTTCTGGGCAGAGCATTTAAAAGGGGGAAAAAGTGGGAGGAGTTTCTTAAGTATAATGAAGTTTCTCAGGAATAATTTGTTTTCTAAAACAAGTTTTATGTGAATTCTCAAGGCATTTGGCAAGTGTAGATTAGCGTCAGGGAAAATTCTTATCTTGGCAAGAGCCGCCATGATTTTGAGGATCACAACAGCCATGCCTTGCTGTTCCTGACTGTTGGGTTGTTTCCTTATCTTTTTATAAATATGGAATGTGTGAGTCAAGCTTTTAACAAGACATATCCATTGATTTCTGCTATTATTAGCTAACCAAAATGGTCATGGTGAAAAATGTACCCTAATCCCAGGTGTGGTTTAGAAATTTAAGCTCCCTGTTAGAGGAGATCCCCAGGAGCCTCTCTGTTAGAAACGATGCAGAATGAAATCCATCCCTATCCTCTATATGAAAACTTACAGAGCGCTAAAATGGCTAAGATTATATTCCTGCCCAGTGTGGTGGTGAGTGCCTATAGTCCCAGCATTTGAGAGGCAGAGGCAGGCAGATTTCTGAGTTCAATGCTAGTCTGCATGGCGAGTTCCCACAATGGCAGAACAGGGTGTTGAATTCCCTGGAGATGGTTGTGAGCCATCTTATGGAGGTACTAAGAACTGAACTCTGGTCCTCTGCAAGAGCATCAAGGGTCTTAACATCTGAGCCATCTCTCCAGCTCCTGTCTTCATGTTTTAATAGAAGTGTAACAAAGTAAAATAAGGGATCCACTATGTCTGACTTTCATAGCTTTTGGTAGTATATTTGATGCGGTGTCTCAACATTTTCCTTTGAAACTTGATTAAATTTAGCAACAAAATGAAGACTGTCCTGTTGAGTGATCACAAAGGGTGGGGTATGGGAGAAAGAGTAGTGAGCAGGTGTTCCCTTCGCTTGGGGAGAGGGTAGTTGGTAGTGTGTTCTAAGTATTGGTAGAGTCCTCCTTTTTCAGTGTCGATATTCGTCTAATAGAAATAATTTACCTGTTTTACCTAAACACTATGAGGAGTGTTAAAAAATAGCAGCAGGAGCCACATAAACTAGAGATGAATGCAAGGGATGTGAACTAGTTTTTATTGAGTAGTATTTTGTAGGTGAGAAAACTAAGTCTGAGAGAAATAAAGGTTGTCCTGCTTATGAGTGGCACTGCTAGTATTCACACATAAGCCTTATTGACTCCAAAGCCACATGATTATTCTGTCATTTTGAATGTCAGTAAGCATTAAGCCTTCATCCCAACATGGCATTAGCCATTCATGTATAAAAACGTTACTCCTGTTACTTTTCCCATTGTTGTGACCACATGGCTGACAAGAACCAACTTGTTCTGTCCCCTGGTTTAAAGAAAACAGTCTGTCATTGGGGAGGGAATACAGGATGGGCACGGTGGCAGTTGCGTGGCAACAGCTTGCTCACAATTGGATGGCCTAGAAAATGGGGAGATGAATGCTGGTACTCAGCTCACTCACTGCTTTTTTTTTTTTAACTATTGATTCCTCAGCACATGCCATAGTGTCACCCAGATTCAGGGAGAGCCTCTCTCTACAGCTAATTTCCTGCGCCATCCCCTCATAGATGCAGCTAGAGGTGTCCTTGGTGATTCTAGATCCAGTCAAGTTGACAGTAGAGCTGAACTATCACAGCTGCTCAAGTGAAGATGGTTTCTCATTTATCATTCATGAATCATGCTTTCAAAGTATACTTTTCTATTTCATTTAATTTTAGATCTTTATTGGTATCTAATTACACATATAGAGTGCCTCTGCTTAAAGCATACCGTTAACAATTTTTGTTGTATTCACAGGGGTGTACCATCATCACCGCAGTTTAATTTTAGAGTAACTCGTCCTCCCTAGACAAAGCCCCATCCTCCTTAGCTGTCCTTTCCCAGTCTACCTTGCCACCACCCAACCACTGCAACCTGCATTTATGGATTTGACTGTTCTGAACATAGTCTTTGGGGAAAGCCGCTTTTGTTTAGCACATTTTTTTTAGAGCCATTCATGTTTAATATGTATGTATACCTCTTTCTTTTCATGGTGGAATAATATTTCATTACATGGACATACCAGGTTCTGTTTATCCATTAATCAAGTTGTGGTCAGTTCTTCCTCCTTTTTGGCTACTGTAAATAAGGCTGCTATAAATATCCATGCTACACTTTGGATCTTGGGTATTCATGGGTGTATTAAATGCCAGTTCCCTGACATGGTACCATTGGGAAGTAGTAGAACCTCCTTGAAGTGATGCTTTATAAGTGGTCTTCAACTCATTAGGGATGTACCCTTGAAGGAGATAATGGGACCCGAGTTCTTCCTCATCCTTTTTCTTCCTTGCTGAGGTGAATGGTTTTATATGACCATTCTGGTCTTCTGCATTCATGTGTTACCACAAGCTCTGAGTATTAGGACCAAGTAGCATGTCCTAGACAACCTTCCAAAACTGTAGGCCAAAACAAACCTTTCTTCTTTATAAGTTCATTTTCTTGGGTAATTGTTATACTAACAGGAATCTCATTAACACATTTCATGATCAAATTTTTTAGTTCGCATATATTTTTATTGCTTTTGTTTATATCTTTAGAAGTAGAATTGCTTGGTAGGGCATTTGGTAATGTTGTTTATCTGTTTGAGGAACTGCCAGACTGTTTCCCAAAGTGACTATATCATATTACATTCCTGCCAGCCATGAAAGAGGGTTCCAAATTCTCCTTATCCTTGTCAATCATTGTTAATGCTTCTGTCTCTCTCACTTAAGTCTCATAATGCTACACATATATGTCTTAGTTAGGGTTTTACTGCTGTGAAGAGACACCATAACTGTGGCAACTCTTATAAGGAAACATTTAATTGAGGGGTTCACTTATAGTTGCCGAGGTTCAGTCCATTATCATTGTGGCAGGACGTGTGGTGGCATGCAGGCCGACGACATACTAGAGAGGTAGCTGAGAGTCCTATATCTTGCAGGTAACAGGAAGTTGACTGAGAGACTGGGCAGTATCCTGAGCATAGGAAAGCCCAAAGACCACCCCTACAGTGACACACTTCCTCCAACAAGGTCATACCCACTCCAACAAAGCCACACTTCCTAATAGTGCCACTCCCTGTGAGATTATGGGGGCTGATTACATTCAAACTCCCATACTATGGAATAGCCGCAGGAAAACATTGTCACTGCTATTTATTTATTTATTTATTTATTTATTTATTTATTTATTTATTTATTTATTTATTTTGGGTCTTATATTGTAGTTCAGGCTATTTTTGGGAACTCACTGAAATCCTCTTGCCTCAGCTTCCCAGGTGCTAAGATTACAGACATAAGGCATCATGTTGGGTTCTTTGTGTTACTTCTTAGTTCAGAAATGCCAAGTCTACAAACATTAAACAAGAAGACTCACATGTGTGAAAACAGAAGGGGATATGTGGTATGGGCAGCTCAAAAGAGTAAATCACCTAAAACAAATTTAAAGCTTTTTAATCAGTTGGATGTTTAGAGATCATGTTTCCCACATTTTAAAGATAATGCAACTGGAGCCCAGAAAAGGGAAGCAAACTTATGCTTAAAAGCACTGTCAGGAGGGGAAGGCCTGTCTGCTTGGTTCCCAGGCCCCTTGTGTTCCAGCATGGCCTTCTCCATCCTTTCCTAGGAGCCATGAGGAGCTCCATTGTCTTAACTTGTACATCCATGTTGGCCTGGTACTAGAATAGATCTACCCCAATCCATGTTGGGTATTGGAAGTTCAGCAAAGCTAAGAGCTGCCACAGGGTTACCAGACAGAATTTGTTTTACATATTGCTTATGCAGAAGCCAGTGTGACCTTTTTGGTACATTTTTGGTGCCAAAACCTGGGACACCAAACCCACAGAGTTGCAGAACTCATGTTTTGCAACCAGTATACTAACAGTGACAGTCCACAGCACAGGCTGGGTTTTTTTGGTGACATCTCTAGCTTGAATGTGAAATCTGGCTGTGCTGTTCACCATTGAGTTCTTAAGATGCAGCCAATATTAGCCTCTACCTCATAGGGTTGTTTTGAGAATTGAATGGGCTAATCCCTGTAAAGAATTCAGCTTGTGTTTGGTTCCTAGAAAGGCTTCAGTAAAATATTGATAATTATTACAAACATTGGCTTGTTTAGACTATTGAGATTTTAAGAAAAAAATAGATGAATCATCCTAAAAAAAAAAAAAAAGAGTAGCTTCACTAAAGAAGGTGGCCTGGAAATTATTCTTTAGTCTAGCTTTCATATTTCTGAGCTACACAAAATAGAACAGCCTTCCTGTTGTTAAGATAAAAAGATAGTGTGTTAACATCACATTCTTATGCATTGTGACTTGGTGACTGTGTGTAATGCCGACCCACTCTGGGAAGAGTAGTCATTTTCAGTTAATCTCATGTGGAGAGCCCCAAAGATGTAAAGTATAAATAAAGTACACATGTCTGTGACAGGTGTGGTGTCTAAGCAGCACTTACTCTACATTATCAGTAGGAGGACCCACTGCTGATTTATGGGGTCACCTGTGGACATTTGTACTTCTATGCAGACACAGGGCACTCACTGGGAAGGCAGAAAACACAGTTGAAATCCTGGCACTTCTTTACCCTTGCTCATTGCCCTGGCTGGTGTGCACAGACGGCGCTGAGCCTTCGTCTCTTCATCATTAAATTGGAGATGGGATGGGTGGGGACTGTCAGTAATTTCTGTCTCTGAGGGCCATCAAGAGCACCGAGTGATGGATGCTCACAGCTGGGCCCGGGGCCTGGCTCACAGTCAGTCTCAGCACTTCACGTCTAAGCAGCAACACAGTAGGATTCTGCGTGCCACACATGAGATTGGGAGGCGGATTGGACTAGCTTAGGTGGAGAAATTGGACATGTCCGTGTTCACATAGCATGATTCATGTCTGCTCCGCTGTTGCTGCTGCTGCTGCTTTCCTGTAACCAATTTTAGAGCCTGTCTTGGCAGCTGGAAGTATTTGGGATTAATTTCACACTCGCTTTATGAGTTGAGTGTTTTCCTGCAGCTCCCTGGGCCTCTGCCTCGTTACTTTGGCATCAACTGATATGGCCATTGGACAGAGATGTCCTTTGGGGTCTCCATTTTATTTGGAAACCATCAATTTGAAAAAGCAAAACAAAGGCCCTCAGCACATTGTGCCTGAAACCGTCGCATTTGTTGCTTCCTGTAGCCCTCCCTTCTCTGGATCTGTTGTTCACTCGGGACACACAACTTGCTCAGACAGCGATGAGCCCTGAAAAGAGAGATCACTCGCCCTCCAGTGTTAAGCGCCAGAAGCTGGTTGGCTTCATTTCTCTTAGTTCCAGGTGATCTGGGAGATCTCTTGGGTCTTGGTCATTCAGATCTGAATCTCGATGGGTCTAGTTTTTCCAGCTCTTTTTAATATGCTAATTCTGCTTAATTCATTTGGCTCTCATGGTGAACAAAGTAAACTTGGCTGTTACATGCAAAACTAAATCGAGAACATGGAGATCTGTTTAGTATTTCATGCTGGCCAGTAGGTCAGGACGATTTTCCTTGGGGGTAATTTACATAAGGAATTGTTTATCCCATTTCTCTCCAATTTCTGTGATCGTTTGGGGATAACAGACTCTTTCCACAATGGCACAGAAATATAGCCAGCGAGACTGAAACTTTGAGAGACAGTGCTTCTCCCAGATTGATGTATTTTGGGCCTTGTTCTGGAAAGATCCTGTGGCTTGGGCTGCTGTCTTACTAAGTCATTCTTTCACTCCAGCTGTGTTTAGCAAGTTGGGTGGGTCCACAAACTGACATGTTGCTACACTTAGTGAGAATTTTCCCTTGGTAGTTGGGAACATGCGTAGAAGCTTCATGGTGTCCCATTGAGTGAGTGCCCCAAGCATCTGTTATTCCTGATGGTGCTCTATTGACTGACAGGGACACACAGAATACTCAGGGCCTTTGGAGTTAAGTGCTGCTCTCCACCTGAACACCCCCATGAACAACCTCTTCATTTTCATCCTGCGCCTCCTCAAGCACTCTCTACTCTTCTGCTTTGTTGTAATTGTGTCTTCTTTTAAAGGCCCCTCCCCACTACCTGTGTGTTGGGAGGCCTCCATTCTCAGCTGTGTGCAGGAAAATGATTAGCATTACCTCTGGTGCAGAGGGCAGAGGGCAGAGGGAGCTGGCTCTAACACTCTAGGAGTTTTCTGTTATAGAAAACTCTAGTAGCAGATTTCAAGCTGTTGATGTCTCCAAGCACAGAGTTGGAAGAGTGGGCAGCAGCCTACTTCTGCAAAGTGTTAACCAAAGACAGATATAATAAGCAAAGATTACCACAAGGCCTACAGAACAGCGGGAAATAATGAGTTTTGAATATTTATTGCCTTTGTTTCTTTATAATTTAATTTCAAGTTCTATAATTTTTAGTAATGGCCATATGAAATAAGTGACTTGCAAATTTCCTGAAAATTGAACAATTGGTTCCTTCTCTTGACCTGGGAGGGGCTCACTGAGCCATCCCCAGTGTGCCTCTCCCCCACATGCTCCTCTCTGAAGCCATCCAAGCCCAGCTGTTGTTAGAACAGCCCTCTCCGAACCTACAAAGTGCTTACATTCTCAAGTGGGCTGGGCAGAGACAGACCCCAGTGCTTGAGTTCTGGGCTTTTATTTACTAGGTAGAGATATAGTCAGACTGGCTGCTTAATTTGAAGATCCCAGTACAAAATGAAAATGATGGGCCCTGCTTAGGCAGGCAGGCAAAAAGGGGTATTAAAACAGCTACTAAAATAGAAAATCTTTTCCTTTCTTCAGTGGTCTGATTTCCACAGGTTTTGATCCAAATTTTGTTTTCTATTTTGTATCTTTCAAGTAAAGAAAAATTTAAAACTTTAAGTTTCTGTCAGTTTTACTAGCAATTTTTTTATGGTCAATGCCAATTTTAAATGCAACTCTAAAAGCATTTCACTCGTGTACTTGGATGCATCTACCACCTCCTGCTCATGTGCACACTCTATTTTCTTGATGACTTCAGGGACCTTTCTAAGCATGCACAGCCTCAATCTTCTCACTTTGTCCAAGAGAAAGGTGTCATATAGGTACCAGCGACTGATGACACTGATCACACACGGCACAGAGCAGAATCCATGGCATACCATTTCTGCTCACTTAACTGAAGGATTATCCTTAACAGTCACAGCAGTGATGCAGTTTTCTTTTGGGGTCTATAGGACCTTCCTGACACGGTCAATATTTGCCTCCCTCACTTTATTTTTCTTCTCTAGTATGAAATCTTGGAATGTAGAGATTAGATCTGTCACTAGTGTGCCCCCTATAGTGCATTCTGCAAATTCCTGCACATACCTGGTACTCAGGAGATGTTCATGACCTTGATCTTTCTATGAGTTCAACTCTTGACTGTAAGCAATCTGTCAGTATCATTGCTCCACAATGATGCTTAATTTTTAACACTCACAGCAAGACAGAGAGCGAGCTTAGACTTTCACAGGAGCTGGTTGTGTTCCTGGTGAGATGACATATGATTTCAGGTGTCACGGTTTAAGCAAAGTGGCCTCTCCCATCTCTTTTAGAAGACTTCTTGAAGTAATGGGAAAGGGATGAGTTCCAACTCCACTTGAGTAAAAGAGGCCCCAGGGATATTAACTCTGGTCCATCATAATCAGTCCCTTGCTAGCTTCTTTTACACTTTCTTTTCTGCACAATTAGAACATTATTATAGTAATGCTTCTTCCCACTAATTGGTTCTGTATGTATGCTTTCTTTTAAACAATTATGAGGTCCCGTGGGCTAAAAGCTCTCGTCTACTTCTTTAGAATGCCAGAGGAAAGCACAGTCCTAGGCACACAGTAAGCAGTGCATTTTATGTGGTGCTGGCCTTGGTTCAGACCCCATGGCTCCCTGGAGAGCTGACTGAACTGTAATTGGCTTCTGTAACTCCTTTAAGATGTTGGTCACATGGCAAAGAATCCTGGTGCTCACAGCATGTTCAGGCAAAGATCTTTGGTTGTGCTGTCTTTCCATAGCTCACATCTCGTTTCCAGTGTCTCCTAGACACTCTGACGACTGTCCCTGTGGAGCCCCTCGCCCCACATGGAATTTGAGAGACCACACAGCTGTAGACTCTCCTTGTTTGAATGATGATGTTTTAACAAGCCCTTTGGGCCAGTGTCAATAAGCCATGAAATATCACCAAATGGCTCGTCTGCACCAGACTTCTGAATCTCATCTGAGTCCTCAAGCTGGCGGGGACTTTGAGAAGGAGTTTATTGCTCCAGGGTTGGCTCTTCCTGTTCTGGGGACTATAGACGCTATGAATCTCTGGGGCAGTCAGTTCATTACTTTTAATGAGCACAGAATTCACCAAGACATTAAAATAAAATAGAATCAAACACCAATGGGCAGACTTGCATATTCCACCCAATTGTTGCTTTAGTTCCTTTTTCCACAAGATTATTCAAGAGAAGTGTTTAAGGCAGATTCTATTCAGTCCTGCCAAGTTCTATCCTGAGTAGATTTGGCATTGCAAACCTAACACACCCTGAGCTGTTTTTAATGCCCTGTGGGTTGGTGTCTGACATTTGTGTTAAAATGACAGTTTTCAAACTGATCAGATAGTTGAACATTGTTTGACTTTTACATATGTTAAAGAATTGAATATCCCAATGTTTTTAATCTATAAAGACAAATTTAAAAGGTAAGTTATTTTCCGGAAAAAAAAGTGACGAAGTTGTTTAAAACACAGAAATATAGTTAGTTTGATTTTATTTTAATTGCTCAGTCTTCAGAGCTAATTATAAAAACCTGAAATAGTTTTACTCTTGAGTACTCATATCCCCACATACGGAAGGAAGCCAGCTGATAGCGACGCACACACATGGAACAATGTCCCTGTAAAGCTGATCTGTGGCTGTTCCTACCCTGGCCATATGGATTTGGAATTACTTGAGACATTTTCTCAAAGAAGGAAGCTAGTAGATGAATGATGACTTCTTCATTATTCAACCTAACTGGGTCTGTGGAAGACAAAGTTCATCGAGTTGTTTGGAAGGAAAACAAAAGTGTGCCAAATGTACCTTGTTGGGGGCTCGGGGACTGTGAAATCATCCCTAACCCAAGTGTATCGTCCCTTCAGGTGATTGCTCTAGCAGATGCCGTGGAGGAGAACCAAGACAAGCTGTTGCAGTCCTCCGCCGGCCTGAGGAGTGCCACCCATTTGCTGATCCTGCTGGTCAGGCTGTGGCAGAAGCTGAGCGCTGACCAGACTGCTATTCTAGAAGCAGCATTTCTGCCCCTCCAGGAAGACACTCAGGAACTGGTAAGGACCCATAAGCCCCACAGCTGCATAATTGAAAAGGCTTTGGTTTGGGGGAGATATCACATGGCTACCTATGTTTTTTAAGGCATCAAAGGGGGCTGTGTTTTTACAAAAACGCTGTTTTCTTTTTCTTTAAACCATAATAAAAGTGTCATATGACGGCACTTTTCTTTCCTCCTTGAGCGGTTTTAAAAATAGGTATATAGTCCATTTTTATGTAGTACCCAGTCTGTTTTTATGTGCTCCTCAATCTCTGAGAGGCAGAGAAGCAGTCACTTGACAGCCTGAGTGATCACAGTAAAGCCTCCAGATTAGCTAATCCTCCCCAAGTCTGCCAGACAAAACAGCTCAGTCATTTTAATTTGTTCGATGTTCTTAAATTTTAGTGTCACTTCAAAGGTTAGGGTACTGAGATGGCTTTGCTGAAAGTGATGGGAACAGTTCTTTGCATTTACAGAGTTCTTTATAATAGTTCATAAAGCCCTTTGCCTGAGAAGAGGCATTTCAGAATGAAATGGGAAAAGTGAGTCTGTGAGTTAGATTTTAACCAGAGAGTCCATTAACTAAAAACACCTAACTTCTGTGATTCATAGATGTGCACAGGCCCAGGTGCCTTCTGGATGGCCTTTGTGCTTTTATCTGTGGAGAAATAATAGGCCCCTTGGAAACCAGAGATCCAAACTCAGCTCTTGTGGTGGTTGTTTCCAGATTTCAAACCTGGATCTATGAATGTGGTTATGAAGGTGACAGTACTGAGGCTGTTATTCCAAGAGCTCGCCTGGCACTGTTGCAGTGATTTTCCAAGAAATGTCTCCTTTCGTCATAGATGTGGCACCGATGGTAGCTTAAATGATGTCTCCATCTCCATTTTACAACGACAACAACAACAACCCCCTGAGTTTTCTATAGTCAAATACATTTCTAACACTGGTGGCAGCAGGGGCAGCATTTGGACCCAGTCTGTCTGCTCAGAAAGTGTGTGCTTTTAGCCAGGTAACTTGCTTTACTGAACACATTCATTGTCTTAGTTACTTTTCTACTGCCATGAAGAGATGCCATGGCCAAGGATACTTTAAAAAGAAAACATTTAGTTTGATGTTCATGGTTCCAGAGGGTTAGATCCAATGACCATCATGGCTGGCCAGGAACATGGCAACAGGCAGTAAGCATGGCAGTGGAGCAGAGAGAGACAGAGAGAGACACAGAGAGAGACACACACACACACACACAGAGACAGAGACAGAGACAGAGACAGAGACAGAGACAGAGAGAGCTAACTTGGAATGGTGTGGACAAAGCCCACCCCTAGTGACATACCTTCACCAATATAGCCACACCTTCCAGTCCTTCCCAAACCCAACTGGGGACCAAGCATCCAAATATATGAGGCTATAAGGCCCATTCTCATTCAAATCATCACAGTCATAAAAATCACAAGTTTTATCAGCTGCATCAAGTTTTTTTTAAAAGAAAAAGCTTTATTTTGTGACCTAAAATATTAATAAATACACTGGAAAAAAGGAATGCATTTTTGGTTGTAAGTGATATAAAGAGGCTGACTTTTTTTTTAATGTCAAATTGACCTTCAGTAGCAGAACTGGAGCTGCTTAACTGCAGTGAGAGAAGGAACAGTGTGGTGGGACCAGATTATTTATAAACTCGCTTTAGGAGGCGAAAGGCCTCGCTTAATCTCCAGTTTCGGTTCTACCACAAATGACGGTCACTGTGGTCCTCAGCTGTTCTAAACTTCAAGGGGCAAGCTGGGCTCCACCCCAGAAGCTTCGAGAGGAGCTGAAAGGGACAGCTAAGTAGAGCACCGGAAGTTAGAGGTCAGCATTGGAACCTTTATGACAACTGTCCATCTCTCTGCCTTGCTCAGAAGCAAGGATCATACTTAGGTCCTTTTACATTCTTAGGACTTCTTTCTGGACTGGTACGTCGTCAGTGCTTATCCAGTGGAAGAAGGTGGGGAATAGTGAGGGCGGACGAGAAGCAAGCAGTACCGGCCAAGCCATGTAATCTGTGTAGCCCAGTGCGAAGGGGAACCTACACCCCTTGTTCAAAGAGTAGGAGCAGTGGTGCTGTCGGGCTGCTGAGATGGTTCCGCAGGTAAAGGCAATGCCATGCAAGCTTGACCACCCAGGCTGTCTGCCTGGAGACCGGGGAAAGGCACAAGGAGAGAACCGATGCCACAAAGTTGCCGTTGGACCTCCTCATGTGCACTGTGACACGCCATCTCCCCAGCTCACACACATTCACACACACATGTACCCCCCCCCAAAACTAAAAACTAGAAGTCACAGTGAATCCATCCTCCTCCCCGAATCCTATTTCCTTGTCTGCAGGTTCTGAATCTCTGTGTTCTGTGTTCAACTACAGACCAAAAGTGTTACTATGTAAATATTGTCTTGACAAGAGAGAAACTACATTAGCATAGTGTTTATTGTAGTGTGTTGTTATGATTCTTTGATTTTATGATTAGTTATTGTCAACTTCTTTTCTGTGCCTACTTATATATTAGTTGTATATTGTATATAAAACATATGTTTGTGTAAGGTTTGGATTCAGGCACCCACTGCAGGTTTGGTATAGCAGGGGTGAGGAAATGTGCTATCAAGAAAGAGATTTTTGGCCGGGCGGAGGTGGCTCACGCCTTTAATCCCAGCACTCGGGAGGCAGAGCCAGGCGGATCTCTGTGAGTTCGAGGCCAGCCTGGGCTACCAAGTGAGTTCCAGGAAAAGGCGCAAAGCTACACAGAGAAACCCTGTCTCGAAAAACCAAAAAAAAAAAAAAAGAAAGAGATTTTTGTTTTGTGGTTTTTGTTTTTCTTTCTTCAATTTCTCGCAACTTGTCATTTTTTTTATTTGCTCTTTCATGTCCTAGGTAAAGAACAATTAAAAACTGATTTTTATTAGAATGAAACTTACTACTTATCTTTATAATATTCAGTTCCACTCTACGTTCTTAAGTGTGTGTGTGTGTGTGTGTGTGTGTGTGTGTGTGTGTGTGTGTGTGTTACACTGTGTGTGTGGAGGTCAGAGGACAACTGAGGAGAGTTGGTTCTCTCCCACCACCATGTGGATTTTGGAATTGAACTTAGGTTGAGTGTGTTCACCATGTAGGTCTTAGAGAACAGCATCTTTTAGAAAAACATGAGTGTATTCACCTTGTATGCCATAAAGAGCAGAGCCCTATAGAAATACATGAGTGTATTCACCATGTAGGCAGTTGAAAGACTTAGTCCCTTCCTCCTTCTTGGAGACTTCCTACCTTTCCTCTCCATACACCCTCTATTCTCTAAAAAAATGCAGAGAAAGTTTCTTCCAACTTTCTTCTTAATGTGGTGAGATGAGGTGTGTGTACTTGTGTCTGTTGGATATAAGACATTTGAAAAAAAATAGCCTGAAGAATGAATTCAAATAGTAATTTGAATACTTCTTGTTATACTTTTCATCTTTAATTGGACTTTTTTTTTTCACTTTGGAGTTATTGTTGAGACAGCTTGTGTCTTAAAAGAAAAGGAATACTTTTTCATTTTTAAGATATACACATACAGTGTGTGGTTTTGACATGCTAGTTCACAATTCCCCATGCTGTGTCTATAGACCTCACAAATAAATGTTATATGGTAGGACTCTGTGCTATCCAACTGAGACATGAAAATGAAATATTCAAACCTGAAATAATTTGAGAGGAGGGCAAGGCAGGAAAG
Source organism: Peromyscus californicus insignis (assembly GCF_007827085.1). NCBI lineage: Eukaryota > Metazoa > Chordata > Mammalia > Rodentia > Cricetidae > Peromyscus > Peromyscus californicus. Next base: position 18,523,082 of record NW_026294402.1, read on the forward strand.
AAAGGAGTCTCTTACCACAATGTTGAAAATATACCCCATATTGAAGTTATTATGATACCACAAAAATCTGAATGCAATTTACATGGTTTGGTTGAGGGTAGATGGCAGAGTACATGTGTGAGGGGGAGAACCCCAGGCATATGGACAACATTTCCAGAAGACACTGTCAGCTCAAGGTCAGATGTCCCCACAAGTATTGAGAGGTAGAAAGAAATTCTCAGATGATGTTTATGTTTCAAATAGCTCTGGATAATCTGTATAATGATTTGTTGTATTGTTATTTAGATGGAATGTGTCAGCAGGCAAGCTAAATTCAGTAGAAAACTCTAGAATAGTTTCTTCCTAATGATATCAGCTTCACAAAGCAAACACCATTCAGAGCCTTCCTACACAAGTGGAATACAGCACTCTTCACATGGTGTCATCAACTGTCATTGGTAGTGGAAAGCAGTGTCCCTTCTATGACATCATCAGCAGTCAGTGTTAGTGGAAAGCAGTGTCCTTGTAGACGTCATCAGCAGTCAGTGTTAGTGGAAAGCAGTGTCCCTTCTATGACATCATCAGCAGTCAGTGTTAGTGGAAAGCAGTGTCCTTGTAGACGTCATCAGCAGTCAGTGTTAGTGGAAAGCAGTGTCCCTCGTATGACGTCATCAGCGGTCAGTGTTAGTGGAAAGCAGTGCCCTTCATATTATGTCATCAGCAGTCAGTATTAATGGAAGGCAGTGCCCTTTTCACAGTGGCATCAGCGGTCAGTGTTAGAGGAAAGCAGTGCCCTTCACATGCTATCGTTAGCAGTGAGTGCTAATCATCAGTATTTTGTCTGAAACAGCACTGCGTTTGCAGCAGAACTCAGGGCTGTTTTCTTTACCCCGGCTCTTCAGGGACACTTTTCCATTTTTTGTCACTTTCCAGTAGCAAATAAATGCTGGTATTTCAGACTACTGCATGTTCTTTTTGTTTGTTTGTTTTTTGTTTTGTTTTTTGAGACAGGATTTATCTGTATAACACTCCTGCCTCCAGCTCACAGAGATCCACCTGCCTCTGCCTCATGAGTGCTGGGATTAAAGGCGTGCACCACCACTGCCCTGCTGTTTGCTTGTTTGTTTTGGGGGTGCTGAAACTTATATGCACCAGAGATGCTTTGTGGAGCTGCTTTGCCTACTGAGAAAAATATGAAAGACTTTGTTTAGTTTCTAAGAGCTCTTCAGGATAGTTCCACTGGTGGATTTGATTATTAAAATTGCCACTGTCCTATTCCTGTAATGATGGCAGACATGTATTCCAAAATAGTATTTTATCACTGTATGTGTGATAGGGCTTTTGTGTGTGTATTTGTTGTGCATCTTTCCCATGATGCTTCACAAAAACCAAAAGACATAAAGGTGTATGTGGTGTGTGTGTGTGTGTGTGTGTACACGTTTAGGACTGGCTCAGTGGGATAATCTTTTATCAAGTCATTTAACATCCTGTGAATTTTTATTGAGGACTTACTAGTTTTCAAGCACTATTTGGCCAACAACATACCTTTTAAACAAAATAGACTGAGGTGTCATTTTGGTGGTTTTATTTCAACTTTATAAGCAAACATTCTAATCCTGAGTTCTCCCATACAATAGCCGTTTACTAATTGAAATGTAAATAAGCTGATGTGAGATACATTGACTTCATTGTCTGTATTTCTCTTGCTAGTAGCTACTTGTGACGAGTGCTTACTACGTTAGGCAGTGCAGACAGAAATTTCTGGCATTCCAGAAAGCCTCTTACATACACTGGTGAGTATCAAGAAACAAATCAGGGCTGTATCAGCTGGATTAACCACAGCACATATTAGTAAGCCAGTGAAAGAAGAGCAGGAGACTGACATGAAATTCCTTCTTGATGTTTGATTCAACACTCCTTATTCCTGGTGTCTTGGGATCTGCTTGGTCATGTATCAACACCAGGCACTTCTAGGAACAAAAGCTTTTTCTGAGAGATCTTTATGCATTTGCATAAGGAGGAGGCAGGAGGCCAGCATGGGTTCTGTCGCTCCACTTTTGATATGGATTGGAAGTGTCTCTGTTTGCTAGCCTGTGACACTGAGAAATGGTGGTACCCCGAGGGAGTGGGACCTAATGGAAGGAAGTCATTGCAGGGAGTCTCTTGAAAGAGATACTTGGGCCCCAGCTCTTCCCTCCATCTTTCACTTTCTTGCCATCCTTAGGTGAAAACAGTTCTGTAATGGTCTACCACTGTGATGCTGTCTGTGTCTTGTCACAGGCCCAAAGGCAAGGGCCAAGTGACTGCGGCTGATACCCCTGAAGCCATGAGTCCAATAAACTTTCCTTCCTTCTAAGTTAGGTGTCACCTCAGGCATTTCGTCGCAGCAGCAGGAAACAAAATATTGGGTCCTCCATATGGTCGTGGCTACTACTGTAGTAGTCATGATTTTTTCCCTGCAGCATGCACATGGCCTTTGAATCCCTTTGTTACAGCCTTCCGGAGAATTGCTTCATTTTGGATTGGATGTGGATGAATTCTCTTTGCCCTTCCTCATCGTGGTTCAGATCTGCTTCTCATTATTCTAGTAAATAGCTCAGATGGCTGGATTTTTCATCCATCAGATGGCCAGAGAGCGAGGAGGAGCAGGCTTGAGATTTTTGAGTAGACTGTTTTGAGACTTCTCTTCTGGGGCTCATGTGTGCTCACTTGGCTCTGGAGGAGCCTCTAATGAAAAAAGCAAGAGTGGACTGGATTTGGGGACCTGGCTTCATAGACTCCACATGGCATAGCATTTGGCTTGATATTTTTCTTTCCTTTGAAATTGCATTCAATATCTTTGGCAGTATTATCTACCATTTGAAAAAGACAAGTTTTATTGTATTCTTAAGGACTTAATAGTTACCTTCCCTAGCACTAGACTTTCAACTCCCTGAGAAGATTAGGATGGAAATTTACATCAATGGAAGAGGGAGACTTGAACCTTCAGCCTTCCATTTTGATTAATTGTTCCTTTTACAAACCGATATAGAAAGGAAACTTATTTTTAACATGTTGAACATGGTTCATGTGAGAAAACAGATGTTTATAATAGGAAGTCCTATTGTGTGGAGGGACTTATCAAGGCTCACTTACAAGGCTTACAGGCACCTACGTCACAGGTCAGATTTGATGTCAGGACCATTGTGCCTGCTGTCTGGATTGAGTGATGACTGAGATGGCTAATCATTACCATTATTAATGACCCTCTTAGAAGGCAAACAAGAGGAGGAAGTCTGGTGTCACTATTAAGTCTGCCTTTATGACGGCTCAAGTATCATCAAAGTTACAACTGTCTATGGGAATGTAGTCCAGAAAGTAAATATTTTGGTATTTCCCATGGTCTTAGACAGCAAGATAAACATGTGGAATTTTAGTTTCGTGTTCATAGTGGCCAGATACTCTGTGTTGTTGCTACTTGGATGTAACCACTATTGTTTAATTATATAATATTCTGTATCACCAGAGTTGAATATAACACACAACCCAGCTTTTCCTCTGAATTCCTTTCTGGAAAGCTCTTGTCTTGGGCCATGGCTTCTCCACCTGACTGCCTGTGCTGGCGTTTGAAGCAGCCCTTCTGCCCGTTCCTGTGGTGGTGATCCTTCCCGTCTCTGAGACCCACCTCTCCTATCCCCCACTTCACATCTGCTTGCATGCTGCCCTTGGCTCTCTTGGCACCTCTGTGAGGTTCCAGTGCCAGTGCCAAGAGGCCAGGGCTCTCAGTCACGTGGTTCCACCATTTCTCATTTATAAACTCCTTCTCTGTCCCACCTCAGCATCTCTCTTCCATCTATAGAAGCTGAGTGTTATCAAAGCAGAGCTGGTGGTGCCTTGCTCTTCGTATAGAATAGCGCTTGATGTTCATCCCTCCACCTTCCCTCTGGGCGGGTCAGTTTGTGTTCCCTCTCTTTCCTCCTGGCCTGTGTCCTCCTGTGAACGCCACCCTTGTCGTGACAGTTTACCTCTCATCATACTCTAACATTGCCATGTGTGTGCCTGTCCTATATGTCCAACAAACTCCAGAAGAAATTCCTTTGCATCCTCACAGAGTTAAAGCAATTAAGCCTATAATTATATCTAATTGTTTGGGGACGAAACCACTCATTTTCATAACCTTTCAAATAATTCAGATGCTCTTCCACAATTATACAGCTTTTTAAAGATGGCTTTTACAAAGGAAACATTCTACCTCCTTTTCTATGTTCTCTGTTTCATAAGCTTCACCAAATATTTCTGTGCTGTATAAGAGCAAACCCTGTTTTCTGATATACAGATATTAAGGTACACCCAGATACATCTATTAAGCTAGACCACCACGTGTATACAGTCATGTCAGACATAGTATTATGATGATGTCATAGTCCATGATGGTGCTGTATATATGACAATGACTCCCTAAAATTACAGACAAAAGTTCATTGAATTGTATGGAATTTGAGTCTGATTAATTTTGGTGTGTGATGTTTTTATTTGATTTCAAGGATTTTTTAAACAATGACATTTAAAAAATAAATATCATTCAAATTTGTTTAAAATCCACACTACTCACATGACAGCTGTCTGTGTGGACATACAGTCTAGGATCTTCATGCAGTGACATATCTTGTGATACAATTCACATTTCTCAGAGTATATCCCAGTTGTTAAACTGTGTATGACTATATAATACACTCATCCACGTAACCTCATACCTGAGATAAATACAAGAATTTTTAATCTTTCCAATGATAAATATGCACAAATAAAAGCCATTGTTAGGTACACTTTACTTGCCTTGCCTTATCCAAATTTGACAATAAGTGGTACAATGATCATGTAATAAAATGGACATATCTACCTATTTCTGACATTGTCTTTCCAGAGATTACTCTAGGAAAATGTAGATCATAAAGCTAATCCTACATCAGAAATCTAAGTTAATGAACTGAGAAAATGGTAGAGTCCATTCGGTATTGTAATGTCTATAACTATGAAATACTGAAAGCAAGCTAAATACTAATAGTTGGGAAATATAAATTGTGTTGAGTAGAATATGATGCTATATCAGGGTGCAAGTGTCTTCCAGAAAAAAATGCTTAATAAGTTCTGAGTCCTTAGGCAAGTTATCAGACTCTAAGCACTGGCTTCTTCCTCTGGGCACTGGTAAACCATCTCATAGTTTAGGGCCAGTTTGGCTTTGAAGGGAGGGAAATGTGACCACTCAGATTTGGTCTGAACTAGTAGGATCTTAGGAGTGTGAGTGAACTTGTAGTTCCTTTTAGAGGCATACCTGGGATGTGATGGACTTTCAGTGTGCATCTGTGAGGACTTTCAGTGAGACTCTGGCCACGTTAGAGGCATTTAGAGTCATGACTTACATATTAGGTGGAAGCTATTATGAAAGGAATTTTTCTGTTTCAGGTATATCCTTTCTTGTGATTTTTTTTAAACCACATAATTTGGACTTCATTATGTTTAGCTAAGACCTTACTATAAATGATCCACTTAAGCACAATAAACAAATAAAAAATACATATGCTAAGGTTTTTCTTTCTCAGTAAGATATCTACATATGTATATATATATATACACACACAAATTATATTTTTAGCAGAAAATAACCAAAAATTATATTGTTTGTTTAGTTTCAATCAACCAGACCACACACAGCCTCCTTTGACTGTTCTCATTGTAATTTCAGGATTTTGATGTTTAATTATTTGTCATTTGTAAGGCAACAACAACAATAAATCAATAATAAAAAACAAATGTTCTGAAGAAAAACAAAATAACATCCCCTTAAGAAACCCAATGTGTTAAAGCATATTTCTAAAACTGTGATCCAGGCGGAGTGTGTGTAACTGAACAGTAGGTCATGTGCTGAGCATGTACAACACCCTGGTTCAATCTTTAACATCACTGGGAAGTCCTCAGAAAACAAAACCCAAAGACATTTGTGACACATTTGGAAACTTTACAAGGGTGTGTGGTTTTCATGAGGGCACTCTATACACCCCTTAAAATTTTGTGAGGACTAATTGAATGCCAAATGTGGGATCAGGCATGTGACAGGCATCCAAAAATGGGTGGTTATTACTACTGTATTTCAACAATAAGATGCCAGATGCTGATGTTCTCACATTCCTCCATGCATTGTTAAGGAAAACAAAAACAAAAGCACCCCAGTTAAACTCTGATGGTGTATTCTTTTAGCACTTAAAATTTTAAGAGCTCTGTGAGTCTCCTTTATACTTTTTTAAAAGCATATTTTGCTCCTGAGTAAGAAGAAATATGTAAGCAACCTTCACTGGCCCATGTATCTCTCCTAAGTCTCCTGTGTACCAATAGGCCTCTACTCTGAACTTCCTTGAGTAGCAGCAGGAACAGTAGCAGTCATGGAGGAGGTCAAGCATTGCTTAAGATTGCACTGTGCTTGCCGGGCGGTGGTGGCGCACACCTTTAATCCCAGCACTCGGGAGGCAGGGTCAGGCGGATCTCTGTGAGTTCAAGGCCAGCCTGGTCTACAGAGCGAGATCAGGACAGGCACCAAAAACTACACAGAGAAACCCTGTCTCGAAAAACAAACAAACTGCGCTGTGCCACCTCTGTGACTGGGTTCTGAGCCTCAGAAATTCTTTCTTACGGGGTTGCTTTTGAGCTTCACACAGTTGAATCATGTGTTTCTGAAGGTGAGGAAGCCTCTGTCACACTCAGTGAAATTTGTTAGACAGATTGATGCTCACTGTTCTGACCGCATTGGTTCTGGAGATGGCTGGCTTTGCTGACTTCATTTGTTTTTCTTGAATAAGATAGGAATGCACGCACTGTATCATAGTGACAGGCTTTCTTTTTGGGCATCTTTTTGCCTTATATCTTAGGAAACATTTAGCTATGCTTAAAAAAATGCTTTCTTTAGTTACTCATGAATACCTCACTAAATTTAGGTTCATACTATCTTGCTTTTCTGTACATATGGGAATGTTTTTGGTAAATAACAAGACACCATAAGTCTTAAAAAGTTTTTATTAAAAAGGTATTTCTGTTTGTGTGTGCATGCGTGTGTACGTGCATGCATGTGCCATGTTGTGGGTGTGCAGGAGTCAGTTCTCTCTACCGTGTGGGCTCCAGGGACTGAGCGCATACAGTCAGGCGTGGCAGTAAGTACCCTTACCGACTGAATCAGCTTGCTGCTTAGAGAAGATATCTTAAATATCAGTTAATTAGCTGAGGCAGCATCAACGCCACAGGTAACTGGGCAGAAGGGACACATTAAGGCAAGCTAAGATAAAGTCACATGCAGTGTCTCCCAGGACAGAAAGCCAGCAGTTGTTGGAGCCCACTGAGAATAGGCTAACTCCCTGCTTCACAGATGTTAAAATGTGGAAATGTTGGGGAAGAGGCTGTCACAGAATCACCAGATGAATGCAGAGCTAAGAATAACATTTAAAGTGTTACTAAAAAGGAGCCAATGAATGGTTTGCATTTGAGGGAGAAATCACAGAAAAGACAAGGTCTTGATTTTTCCATCACAAAACAAGCATCCTTGACCAGAAGTACCTTTCATATAACTAGGAGAAATTTTGGTTCTAGGATGAGGGCTAAAGGATAAAAGAAATCATCTTAAAGCACTTTAAATGTACCACTCTCTAAATATATTTCATTTTCTACATGACTATAGTTTTAAGATTTTTTTCTATTATTAGTGATGCAGGAGCCATGTCTGAGCCTCTTTCATTTTTTAATTTTACAATATTTAATGCCATGTATCATTTAGGCATAAATATTATTTTAAAAAATAAATACAAATTTAGTTTGGGATATGGCTATAGTACAAGTGTGAGGCCCAGCATTTGAATCCTGGGACTCATGTAAAAAGAACCAACCGGGTAGTGTGCCTCTGTAATCCAAGTACTGCAGTGGGAGATGGGACGTAGAGACTAGAGAATTCCTGGAAATTCTCAGGACCAGTCACTGAGTGTACTCAGTGACAGGAGACCTTGCCTTATACAAAATGGAAGATCAAGACTGATACCCAAAGTTGCCCTCTGACCTTGCCACACACACTGTGGCAATTGAGTACCCACGCTTGAACACATACACACAGATATACATGCACACATACATAGAGAAAAAGATAAAATAAAGTAAGTGTCTAAAGGACTTCCCCTGAAGTTTTATTTAGTGTACAAAACCATTTAAAGCTATACCACTTCATATGGTAACTAGCCTTATTCTCATTTGATTGCTATGGAGAAATGGCATGTTAAATTATACCATAAAAGGGTTACTTGGAGGTACTATTCTTGATACTTCTCTGGGTTTACATTTATTTGAGGATTATCAAAATAGGAGTCCAGTGGGGGCTCTTCCTGCAGCTGGCTCTTACCCACTGGTGACCTTGACAAAGAAAGCAGCATACAGCCACAGCCTAAAACACTGGAGCTTCTGTGTGGTCCCCCAAATGGCAAACTAGAGGGGAGAGGGAAGCAGAAGCAAAGGGACCGTGGATTGCTTTACACTGAAATTGGTGGTTTGCCTATTCTGGGACATGTTTTTTCTTGAGTTTGGTCATGCAGCAAGGCCGTGGTCCAGTTCCTCGCAGGGCACCTCGTTGTCGTAGAAGCAAGGCAGTCCAATTTGTCAGAGTAACATTCCAAGAGGGGCTAAGGCAGGGGCTCAGGGAGAGGACTGAGGTTTGAGGTTCACACAGTGGGGAAGGGCCAAGACCTTGAGAAAAAGGAAAAGTCCAATTATCTAGAGTAGAGGAGACAAAGCCCCGGCCCCTGGCCCTGCGCAGGTGATCTCCAAGGACTGAAAGGGACTGTAGAGAAGGCAGAGTAAAGAAAAGGTGCATTTACACCCGTCCCTGCTTCCCGCCCTCCCACTCCACATGTGCTTTCCTTTGCCCTGGGCGGCTGTGGTATGAGAGTATGGACAATGACTTGAGAACTAGAGCCAAAGGACACATGCTTACTTCTCCTCTACAAGTCTTTAGTGAGAATTCCCCATGTTAATGTTGCGTTTCACTCTTGAAATATAAGGCAAATTATTAGTACGAATAAAGAATAAAAGCCTGGTGTATGCAGGTGGGTACATGTGTGCTTGGAGTGCTCATGAGGTCGGTGGGCTCAACACCAAAATGGTAGTTAGAATGGTTTATTTCCAGCTCCTCACATTTGAGTTTCTACTTTCTGAAAAGTTTTGTTTCATAATTTAGTAGGCAATTATGCTATTGGTTTAATCATGTATTATCACATCCAGTTTTATATAACAACTCTTTGTCACCAGCTCTTGTCTCATAAGCATTCTCTTTTGTTTTTGTATTTGATTTACACAGCAGCTTAGGCCCTCTAAATAATGTTTTATTAGTGATCTTTCTAAGTATTGTCACTATGTCTCATCATATTAAAGCAATATCTATGCTAAATACCTATGCATCGTTTTCTGCTCTGGTTGACCGTGGAACCTGGGAGAATAGAGCCTAAAAATAAGGCAGACTAAAAGTCTCACGCAGTAGCCAACGTCATCCAGAGCACCATACAGTTTATACTCTAAGGCAGTGGTTCTCAACCTTCCTAATGCTGCAACCCTTTAATACAGTTCCTTATGTTGTAGTGACCTCTAACCATAAAGTTATTTCATAACTGTAATTTTGCTACTGTTCTGAATCGTAATGTGAACATCTGATATGCAGGATATCTGATATGCGACCCCCAAAGGGGTCATGACCCACATGTTGAGAACTGCTCTGAGGGTTAAGAAGTGTCACATGAGTAAAGTGTACAATCACAAGTCAGGCTGTACACGGCTATGAAACATCAATAGCCAGTTGTAATGAATAATGTAAAGCAAGCTCACTCCTATGGGCTACACCCAGGAGGGACACAAAAGAAAGTTCCAAGAACAATTTCATGTTTTTGAAGATACTGAGCTCACAAGACTCTTGTCTTATTTTCTTGAAGTTTTCTTACAAGCACTCAGAATTCCCCTCCAAAGACTCCATTCTTGGGCTGTGTTCAGAAAACACGTGACATGGCTTTTTACTCGCTCTGCAAGTTGGCATCAGGAAAAGAAATTTTGTAGTAGTGCTTCTGTGCTGACCAAATACTGTCTACTTTTTTTTTCTAATAAGCTACGGTAGTTTGTTTATAAATATAGTGGCTTGTTTAGGTGATCAGTCTAAATGACACAGAAGCTGTTTTAATGCTGAAATGACCACAGAGTATATAGATACTAAATGGTATTCCAGGACTCACTCTTACACTCCGGAGGACTTTGTCAAAGGCTCCAAAAGCCACTTAGAAATGTCCTCACTGAGAGGGTTACTAAAGTCAATTTTAGACGTTAGTTCAGTGAAGTTTTGCTGGTAGTAGGAAGATGCTTTTGTAGCAACTGTTGGTTTATTATGTTACAGTGATTTGGAGTAGGGAGCAGTTTTAAGTCTTTAAGTTTCCCTTGAAAGGATTCTCAGGGTTGTTTCTTTCCTGATTAGCCTGGTGGCGTCTATTACAGGTAGATAGAAATGGGTCAGTGGAATCAGAAGTCTTGGTTTATTGCTCATGACAATCAGTGGGAAGCTCTCTGGTAGTTATATACAGAGTTTCAGCTTTGGTTTAAGAACCTACTCTATGTACCTAGAAGGAAGAACTTGCCAATGTGGAAGGAGCCTGAGCTGTATACTCATTGTGCATCAAGAGCGTGGTTCAGCTACCAATAGAACAGAGATGACTAGAGGCCAGGCTTTTGGGTAGGATTCCTAGGAAAGAGAGGAGGGGCAAGTGTCCTAATTTTCATGCCTCTAGGCCCTCTGCCATAAGGATCTTACCCAGTTATCCTTGAGATGCCTCATGGGAGCCTTTTCCTGGCACTTCCTGCCTTGTACACTTCACTTCTTGAAGCTGCCTTGGATGGTCCCTAGGGTGCTAGTGCAGTGTGCTACTGTCCTATGTGGTGATGCTGAGGTCCCCCTGCAGCACTGATGTTCCGAGAATCACAGCCTCCACATTTTATGGTGATGTCACACTTCCTCAGGTCTTTTCTGTAGCCCAGAACAGTAAAGACCTGTTCTTCCTAAGAAAAGTAGGGCTGATGGCATTTCTTTGTGTCATTTTTGTCACATGACACTGAAATGGGACTAGATGGGCCCTTATAGCCCCCAAATCACTCTTGAAACTTTTGTTAGCTTTTGTTACAGCCCAAGCAGCTGAAATGCCAGGATCTTCTCTCCATCCCAGCTGCCCCCCTGGTATCTAGGCATTCTGTCCGTGCCAGATCCCCTTCAGCAGAGTGTAAGGCAAACGGCATGACATTCCTGGTGGTCTGAGGCACCGATCATTAAACAGGAATGCAGTGCATATAGAAACTATTGGTTATTCCGTTCCTGGCATAGGGCAAAGCACTTCTCACTACCACCTCGTTCAGTCACTGAGTCCTTGGAGGAGGTTGTCAAGAATTAGCAGCCCATCACCTGAAAACCCTGTTAACAGTCAAAAGGCCACTCGGCTCACTGTCATTTGTGTACCAATTCCATGGCTTTTGCATGCAGGGCTGGGAAGAAACAGTGGATGCCGCCATTGCCCACCTATTGAAAACCTGCCTGTCGAAGAGTTCCAAGGAGCAGGCTTTGAACCTCAGCAGCCAGCTGAACATACCCAAAGACACCAGCCGGCTGAAGAAGCACATCACCTTGCTGTGTGACAGATTAGCTAAAGGTGGGCGCCTCTGCCTGAGTACCGATGCTGCAGCCCCGCAGGCCATGGTCATGCCAGGTAAGAATCCTGTGTACCCTCCCGAAGGACAGTGCTCTCCCCAATTACAGGAATGTGCCTGCAGCTGTGTTTGGGTTTAAATTTCATATTAAAGTGATGATAGCCAAGAAAATTGCTTTCACGTTTCCCCTCACATATCCTAGGGTAACCACGTGGATAAATATTCTCCGGGTATTTGCTTGCTAAACATTTCTAGAACGGTATGTCTTTTTCCCCCTTGTCTCTGCCTTTAAATATATGATCCATTTTGTTTTGCTTCTAACCAATAAAAAGAGGATTAGAGAATAAAAGTGTTTTTAAGGAAAAGTTTTACCAAATGTGATCTCAAGATACTGCATTTCATGAATGTAAATAACATGATACAAGAAACTAATGTGATCCAGATGAGCTAGATCCCTTCTGCTGTTTCCCTGGACTGTGTTCGTTGGAGTAAGGGGCAAGAGTCCAGGGGAGAGACCCAGGATCAGAGAGGTGAACGGGCAGGCGTCAGGATCAAGGCATCTGTGGGTCAAGGTGGGGAAAGTGACCCAGGTTGGCCCCGTGTGGTCCTTCATGGAGGGTCCAGACATCTAGACTTGGCTTCCCACAGTCTGGGTCTGAGTGGCCAGTCACGCTGCACTCAGGTCCCTCAGAAGCTCCCAGCCCTATGTCCCATCCTAGCCCTTCTATGGCAGCTCACAGAGCAGGCCAGCAGTGAGGTTGTGAGACACTGTAGCTGCGGCATGCTTTTACTAAAGCAGACACCACAGTTTGGGAAGTGCCGTGATTCTCTTCTTTCATGTATGGCTTTTGTCCCCTGCTCTGGGCTGATTTCTTTGCTGTTGCCTTCCTTCTCCCTTAAATAGAATGCCTAGAAGTAAGAGGGATTCAGGTGAACTCTTCACAGGATAAGCATGGAGGCTGCACACACAATCTAATAAGCCCAGGCTCCAGGGGCAGACACACCAGTGTTTGGATCTTGCCTCTACCCCTTTCGGCTCCACTGTCCTTGTGTGTTGCTTTCCAATCCTGCTGTCTCTAGATCAGTGGTTCTCAACCCGTGGGTCGCAACCCCTTTGGGGCCACATAGCAGATATTTATATTACAATTCACAGCAGTAGCAAAATTACAGTTGTGAAGTAGCAATGAAATAATTTTATGGTTGGGGGTCATCACGACATGAGGATCTGTGTTAAAAGGGTTGCAGCATTAGGAAGGTTGAGAACCACTGGCCTAGATGGTAAGACTAATGATCCTTGCCTTGCTGCCAGGGCTTTCTGTGTTTGTAAAGCACTTAGCACCATGCTTGAAATAGAAGCTATAGTTAGTACTGTTGTTGTAGGTATGTATGACCCATCCCCTAAATCCAGCAATGAGAAAACATCTGGCTTGTGTTCCAGGATGCTGTTTGATTATTTGAAATTTTTTTTACTACAACTACATATAGAACCCAACTCTTACTTCTAAGGAATATTTCTCAGCTGCCTGTTAGGCAGTTCTCATGTGATTTGATTCCCATGGGCCTCCTCATCCTCTTGTCTCACTCTCGACTTCCTCTTGACCTTCTCTCTGTCCTGTCTGCCTTCAAGGAGTGTCTTCCTAAGAAAGGCTCCATGATGTAGGACCTGAAAGCTCTTTCTTCTGATTGGCTCACAGTGTGTAGCCATCTCTTCATGCCTGTTGCTGGGTCCTAACGGCTCCCTCAGGGGAGGGGATGAGAAGACATGGTGTCAACAATACAGACACCAGGAGTTTGGTAAAAAGCAGACAGCAGACGTGTTTATTCAGTAATGGGGAAGGCCTTATATACCCTCCTCCCAGCACCCAGGCTGTGTCCTGATCTGGTGACATTGTATGGTTGTCCCTCATTGGCTGGGCATGATCAGGAACTCTGACGGTGCCTGTTGCTAGGCCCTTGGGCAGACTCCAGGTTGGCTCATAAGGAGTACGTTATGCGCATGCCTTGGCAGCTGGTTTGAGCCCATTTCCTTGACCTTATGGGCCTGTCCTAGTACACATGCCTACCTACAGGAAAAGAAGTGGGGTTTCTGGAGGGAGGGGGTGGAATGGGCTTAGCACACTTGATCCTGGGCATAATGATCCATGTTAATTGTCAACTTGACAGGATCTAGACTCACCTCAGAGACCAGCTTCTGGGCATGTCTGTGCCAAGTACCTTGATGTAGGAAGTCTCATCATAACCCTGGGCTGGGCCATTCCCTCTGCATGGACTATGCAGAATGGGAAAGCAAGCCAAGTATTAGTACTCATTCCTTTGTTCCCGGCTCCAGACTCCATGTGACCAGATGTATTAAGCTCCTGTCGCTCTTCCTTCCCCGCTATGATTGACTATACCCTTGAACACTAAGCCAGAAGAAGCCCTTTCTTTCCCATGTTTTTTTTTTGGGGGGGGACAGGACATTTTTATCACATCGACAGGAAAAGAAAGAAACTAAGAAAGTGGTCTCCAGTCAGTTGAGGTGGTTGCCCAGGCCTTTCTATGGACCCCAATCTAAGCCTGATTGGGAACAGAAGCCCAGAGTCTCCTTTAATCACACTTAGTGGTCATGGAACTTGGGCCATTTTTCTTCAAGTAACTGAGCAACCGGAAGTTTGTTTGTATATCTAGGATTTGGAATATCCAAGCTGTCAGTGTAAAAACTTCATATATGTGGACGGCAGAGACAGAAGAAGGGAGAAGGGGGTGGAAGAAATAAAGAAAAAGAGGGAGGAAGACAAGAATCACGTTTGTTCACAGCCTCGGAGCATGAGCCAGGCTGTGCCCCTCATGTGTGTCTAGCTGGGCACTTTCCCTGGAAACATGGTAGCTGAGTGTGCTAGAGTCTTGCTCTCCGTCCTCCCATTAGCTCTTACCTGCTGGTGACCCTCCCTCCTGCACTGTGGATCTAATTGTGAGTAATTGTGAACAGCTGTGCCCTGTCCTTTCTCATCGTGGTGCTCACTAGCACCTGGGATAGTTTCCGCCCACAACTCTGAATTTTCGCACACTTTGTTCTGGTACTTAGCTCCTTCTTGAGGGAGATGAGACTTGTCCATTGTTCCTCTGTTTCAAACAGAAAGCAGAAGCAGGAGAAATAATCTTGCCCAGAGGTAACCCAGTTCCTGGAAGTGTTAAGTGTAGAATCCAGACCTCCAGGCCAGCTGTGCCTTGCTCTAGAGCACACAGACCACAGCAGTACAAATGCACTTTCTCCAGAGCCCGCTCTGGTGTGAGCTGCTCTCCATGTGGCCGATCTCTTCAGCTGCTCCAGTAGCGTGGGTGGAAGAGGCCACGACATAGCGTCTCCCAGTCTCCTTCCTTCTCTATGAGGACAGAGCTCCCCAGTAAAGATGAGCATGTATTTGTTTGTGCTTAACTTTTCTTCTCTCCCTAGGTGGCATGATACTAATATCACAGAAATAGTAGGAAAGACCGTGAGTTTTCTGCTTCCAATCTAGAACTGTGCAACTCACAATGGCAGTATAGCTGTAATAGTTGACTCAGTATACAAGGGTGCACTGGTGTGTTAGCATAAACAAGGGTATGGGGGAGTGTTAGAACCTACACGGTTGGAGGGAGTGTTGTTAGATTCTGCAAGGCTGCGGTGGGTTGGAATGGAGTGGATTAATGAACACATAGGCAGACAGGCAGCCTTTTTCACAGACACAATCTTATTTTAAGACTTAGACTGGAACTTAGCAATCGTTTGGTTCACCTCCCTCACTTAACAGCTGAGGTAACCAGGGCCTGAGAAGTCAGTGACTAAGTATTTTAAGTATTAAAAGTCAGGAGTGTGTGTAATTTTACCATGCTCCCTATTAAAGTGCAGATGGATAAACATCTCCGAATAAAAACCCTATGGTCTCTTCTAGCCTCACGACTTTATGAGCCCGGCGCTCTGGATGTGCCCTTTCAATGGTTCCAGTGAAGGCCATGATGAGAACATCCTCCCAGGGGGCCAGAGTTTGACAATCTTCTCTCACTCGGAATGACCTTATGGCCTTCTTTTTAAAAACTTCTTTTATTTTTGAGATTATGATGTAATTATATTATGTCCCCCTTTTTTTCCTCCCTCTAAACCCTCCTATACCTTTCTTTGTTCTCTTACAAATTCATGACCTTTTAAATTAATTGGTGTGTGTGTGTGTGTGTGTGTGTGTGTGTGTGTGTGTGTGTGTGTGTGTTCCTAAACACATAAATACAACCTACTTAGTATAGTGTTGCTCTGTGTTGTCAGGGCTGACCGTTTGGTGTTAGAGAACCAAATGGCGAGCTCTTTCCTAGGGAAGATTATTTCTCCTACCTCAGCATTCTTTTAGCTGCCTGTGGTTCTTTTATTATTATTTCTTTTATTTTTGAATTATAATTATATTATTTATCCCTTCCCCTTTCCCCCTCCAAACCCTTCCATCTGCCCCTCCTTGCTCTCTTTCAAATTCATTGCCTCTTTTTTCATTGTTGTTCTGCACATATACGTATATCCATATCCATATATTCCTAAATATAACCTTTTTAGTCTATGTAATATTACTTTTGCATATCTATATTCTAGGCCGACCATTTGATATTAGATAACTAACTGGGGTGCTCTTTCCTGGGGAAGACTGTTTCTCCCACGCTTGGCATTCCTTAGTTGCCTGTAGTTCTTGGTGTGGGTGGAGGCCTTGGGGTGTATCCCCATCCACTGTGGTTTGTCTATTGCTGCTTCTTGTCCAGCTCAGGTTTACTGAACCATGTTGGTGAGACTTCATGGATGGACTTCTGACATCACTAGGAGACACCCTCTCCAGAAAGCCCCTTGGTCCTGCCTCTTAACAGTCTTTCTGCCCCTTCTTCCTCAACGATCCCTGGACCGTGGGTGCAGGAGTTGTACTGCAGGTGTATCCTTTGGGACTGGGCTCCATGACTCTAGTCAGATGTAAAGAAAACTGGACACCTGAAATTTTCAGATAAATAGATGGAACTAGAAGAGACCACATGGAGTTAGGTAGCCTAGACCGAGAAAAGCAATGTCACACATTCTCTCTCACCTGAGGTTCGTAGCTCCAGATCCTCAGACATGAGTACATGTCCCGATGGCTTCCTCTGCCTCCTGTCTGTTTGCCTTTATCACCTCATGGTCACACTTTCACTTAACCTTTTCTGGGCAAATTCTTTGTATTGCAGAACCATCAAACTTGTGTTATCCTTCACCATTTCTCTGATGCCTATATAATCTTGTTTGGAATTACAGCTTACAAGGAATTCACTTTCATTAATATAGTTTTCAAAACTCAATTCTATACATTCTGCTTCTACAGCAAGAAGACCAGTGGGTGTTCTGTTTTAAATCCATTGTGAATGATTTGATGATCTAACTGCTCTTCTCATCCTTGAACATTACTTGCTTTTTCTCTGCCAGGGCTTGGGGCTCAGAGTTTCACCTTCAGCTGCCAGAAGCTGCTTTTTATGACTTTGGTGTCTAAAACAACATTTCAGTAACTCCGATTAAATCAAATATTTGAATCTCCCAAGTATATGTTATAATCCATACATGAATGACGATAAGTCATGGTATCTGGAGAATTTTAACCTCAGAAGCACAGAAGTTTTTATTATTTCCTTTATTCGTTTCTTTAAATTTTTTTATGTGCACAATAATAATTGATACCTTAAGTGATGGTCTTAATGTAGAAGCATGGAGGGCAAGTGTCATGAGTCCTGAAACAGGGGTGCCAGAGCAAACTGGACACAGAGAAAGAGCTTAAAGACAGCCCAGGCCTGGGCAAGTGCCACAGGGAATGCATGCTTCAGGTGCTCACAGGAGGCAGGAGGCAGGATGGGCCACAGCTTCAGCTATGTTTTCTTCAGCCTTGCTATATCTGGGTCCAAAAGGAAGCTGATAGTTGAAGAAGCAAAGAAAGTCTGGAAAGGAGGATGAGCCTTTTCATCAGATGTGGATGAAAATCAGAAAATGTATTAATTTGAGATATGGTGTGAACCACACACTCAGAGCATAAATCTTAATACAGAGCACAGACCTGAATAAAGTGACTAGTATGTCCTTAGGGGAGATGTTAGTCCTCCACTTTAGTATTTTAAACTTGAGTTGATGACTCCTTTGCTTTAAGAGTTTAAGGTTATTTTTGAGACTTCTTTCAAATACTCATTTTGACAGGATTTAAATGTAATTCTTTGACCTTTCATAAGAATCTTGATGAGACATTTGTTATTTATTTTCATATTGTTGGTTTAGTTTAACTTATTGGTCTTCTAAAAGTATTTAATTTCACATGTATGAGTGTTTTGCCTGCATGTATGTCTGTGCACCATGTGTGTGACTGGTGCCCCTGAGGTTGGAAGAGGGTGTCGGATCCCCTAGAAATGGAGTTACAGACAGTTGTGAGCTGTCATGTGGGTGCTGGGAATCAAACCTGGGTCCCATAGAAGGGCAGCCAGTGCTTTTAACCACTGAGCCATCTGTCTATCCTTTAATTATTGGTCTTTGAATTTTCATGTTTGAAGGCTTTTATTAAAGAAATTCAGATGAATTCCATATGGAAATGGCTTCAGAAATATTACTAAATAACTTCTGGGCTTCTTTTTTCTATAAAGAATATTATACTTCATAAAGTTTTTAAAAAGTGACTTTCAAAGTACAAAAATCACCTGTGTATTTTTTGTTTTCTCAATTTCTACGTAGAAGTTTAATGGTGCTTTATTATAGAGCTTACAAAATTAAAAGTAGCAGTATATGGAAAATGCTTAGCAAGAACCTGACTCATCACAAATTCTCACTAAATATGGGTTAATAATAACAATAGTAATATTAGTAGTAGTAATAAATACCAACATAAAATCCCCAAGCTACTCAGGTGACTTTTCCCAAAGGACAACCCTTTCCCTCTCTCTCTATGCTGATCCAGGTACTTCTGGTTTTCATGTATGTACTGGAATCTCAGCTCACGTCCTCATGCTGTGCAGAAAGCCTGCTCACTGCTGAGCCATCTGGGCCCCCAGCTTGTCGGTTTTGAGTAGATTCTCTCTCACAGTGGTGCCTGGTCAATGTCTCCTTGGTCATGTAACATAATAAAATGAATTTCTCTCCACTGATGACCTGCCACCAAAGAAATTATTGTATCACAAAAACCACATTAGATTCGATTCTCGTGAAGGCCTTTGGCCTCTCCTAAGGGTAGGACTTTCCAGATTTTATCTGGCTTACTATGGGAAAAATACTTGCCTCTAGTGCCAGACCAGGGAACTGTATGGCGGAGACCATGTGCAGTTTATGTCTCTGTGTTATGTGTCATTACCTACTTTCTTCCATGTTTTCTTTCACTTTGTGGACCTCTGATGGTCTTCCTTTCTTCATTTGGAACAGAAACTATTTTCCTTACTATACTTCTCCTCACAAGTTCAGACATTCTGCCTTTTTATCAAGCAACATTTACTTTTTCAGAGTCATTATTTCCAGAATTATTATAAAACACATGTGCATATATTGAAAAATCAGAGTGATTTCAAATAACATAATGATGAAGCTTTGGGTATTATAAAAACAATAAAAAGCTATACCCCAAAGAATCACTGAAGCAAAGAGTTGATTCCTTGAAAAGATAAACCAAACTGGCAAACTCTTGGCTAAACTAATCAATAGAAAGAGAGAAGACCCAAATCAGTGACATGCCAGATCAAAGGGAGCCAGTGCAAATCAGAAAACCAGTGAGTCTTACCTTAAAAACATAGGCTCCATTAATTTGGAAAATCCAAATAAAAAATGGGTGGATTTCTGAGCACATATGGCCTAACAAAAATTAAACCCAGATAAGATAAACAATTTCAACATTTCTATAAGCAATGATGTTGGAGAAATAATGAAAAGTTTTCCAGTTAAAATAAAGTCCCAAGTCAGGTAGATTCAACAGTGAGTTTTATCATCCCTTCAGAAAACCGATACCGGTGCTTCTCAAATGATTCCAAAGGAACAAAGAGGAAAATAGCCATGCCACACTCCTTTTCTTAAAAGAGGAAATGAAGCTTGTATTATTACCCTGATACAAAGGCCAGATAGACACATACACAAAAGAAAGAAAAATAAAATTATAGACCAGTCTCCTGAATGAACATAAATGTAAAACTTCTCAACAACACAGTGATACAAAACAAAACAAAAATAGCAAAACAAGCCGGGCGGTGGTGGCGCACGCCTTTAATCCCAGCACTCGGGAGGCAGAGCCAGGCGGATCTCTGTGAGTTCGAGGCCAGCCTGGGCTACCAAGTGAGTTCCAGGAAAGGCGCAAAGCTACACAGAGAAACCCTGTCTCGAAAAACCAAAAAAAAAAAAATAGCAAAACAAAAAGTCTCAACAAAATGTTTCCAAATGAATTAAAGAATGCATAAAAAGATCATTTATTGTGATCCATTTGGCTTTATGACAAAGGTGCAGGGATGGGCCAATACCTATAAATCAATAAATGCTAGTGTCCTAGTTTTGTTTCTTCTTGCCAAAATAAAATACCTTGACAAAGGTAACTCCAAAAGAGAAAGTGATTCAGCCCAGAATTCCAGGTCACAGTCACCGTTGTGTGGAAGTGCAAGTGGCAAGAGCTTGAATCAGCTAATCACATCCACAGTCACGTGCAGAGAGAGAAAATGAATGCATGTATACCTGAGCCCAGCTCACCTGTTTGACTCTTACACAGCCAAGACCCAAACCCAGATACCCATGCTGCCCACAGTGGGCCGGGTCTTCCCACATCAGTGTGTGTAATCAACACAACTGTTCACAGACATGCCCACAGGCCAACCTGATCTAGACAATGAGTCATTAAGAATCTCTTCCCAAGTAATTCTAGATGGTGTCAGCTGACAACTAAAATTAAAAACCATATATAGAGATTACATAAATGGACTAAAGAACAGATATCACATGGTCATTTTGATAGACACAGAACAAGCCTTTGACAAAATCTAATATTCCTTCATGATCAAAGTCCTGAGGAAACTTGGAACAGAAGGAATAGATCTCACCCTAATAAAGGTTTCATTTGACAAACCTATAGCTAGCATTCCGTTAAGTAGGAAAAACACAGAGCATATATTTGCACCTAAATCAGGACTAAGTCAAGGATGTTCACCTTCTCACCCTTTATTAGAACAGTTCTGGGGGTCTGAGCTAGAGCAATAAGACAATAGCAAGTAAGTGGGGTCCAAATATGAAAGGAAGTTATTTGCAGATGATATGATTCTGTACATAAGAAACCCTAAAATGCCCATCAGAAGACTTTTAGAACTCTCGAGCTCTTTCAGCAAAGTGGCAGTATAACAAATTAGCATAAAAATCAGTTGCCTTAATATGCCAATAACTAAGAAAGAACTCAGAGAAACAATCCCATTCACAAGAGCCTCAAAAAATAACCTAGAATAGCCTAACCAAGGAAGTAAAACACCTCTGCAGTTAATACTTTAAAATACTGAAGAAAAATGGAAGACTCTAGAAGGTCAAAAGACCTCTCATGTTCATGGATCAGTAATGCAAGAAATCCATGGAGTCTACTTTAAGGGAAAAGAAATTTATTTGGGACAGAAAACTCACAAAACAAAATAGAGGAGTTTGTCATAGGATCCTGGAAGGGTGAGGCATGGTCCCCATGCTGTTCTTTGGCCTGGGATCTGCCTGTCCTGTCCCAGGATCCAAAACCATGAGGAAGGAAAGACAGTGCCACATACATCCTAGGTCTTAAGGGTCCCGAGTGGCTATGCCCCAGGAGCAGGTACTTCAAGGTCATAGGCAGGTGTAACAGTTACCTGTTACCTCATTAGGGTCGGTACTTCAAGGTCATAGCAAGAACAGCTACCCACTACATCTCCCCCTTTTGTCTAAATAAGAGAGTTCTAACCTGTTACCTCACTCGGGGCGGTGCTTCAAGGTCATAGCAAGAAAAGCTACCTACTACAGATCAGAAGGAATAATATTGTGAAAATGTCTATTCTACCAAAAAATCTGCAGATTCAATGCAGCATAAATTGGTTGCAACAATAGTAATTATCATTGTCATGATATTGTGGTGTTTCAAACAATGGAAAGGGATAGGATGGAGTAGTTAGAAATTGATGCCATGAGCTGGCCAAACATTTAGTGAAAAGAAATGTATGCTAGCTCATTCCACATTCCATGATACATTGCAGACCAGCAAAGAAATTGATCCAAACACCACAAAAACACAGACCAACATCAGGTCAGTACACAACACAGATATGGGTGTATGCTAGACTTTTCTTGTAAGTCAGTAAAGGCAGAAAAAACATTGAACTTCAACTATGTGTTTCTCAAGGAGGTTATAAACCAGGGTGTCTTAATTGCCATTACTATTGTGTGATAGACGGGATCCCTCTGTTCCTTTTGGTGCACACTTTTTACCAAAACATGTATTACTGTTCTAAAAAGGCTCTGTTATAGAAAAAATAAGTAACAAAACAACTATATAACAAATACCAAAAATAATAGTAGGAGACAAGGACTGATTTCGTTAATAAGGAAAGTCAATGTTTTTCAAAAGGAAATTGTAGGGCTTGTTATAGGGCTAACACAAAGCCCGCACCCTGTCCCTGAGTGCCGCCTCCTCTCCTCTCTGCTCTTCCTTGCTGAGCATAGGCGGAGTTGTGCAGGCCACTCTGAGCAGCCTTCAGGTCCAGTCTAGTGCAGCTTCACCCACAGCTCACTTATGCAACATGCTCTCCTGTGCGTTCTGTTCCTTGGCTTCCACAGTCCTGTGCCTATCATGCCTGTCTTTTCTGGGTTTTATTGGTGCTGTTCTCTTCTGTGTCCCCTCTTCCTGCTTCCTGAACAATCTCATCAACTTCAACCGAATTTCTAGATTTGTACCCTTTATCTCTTATTCAGATTATTTAAATGGCTATTAATAATCTTCTTTATTTTTAGTGTTGCCATAGAAATCATGAACAGTCAAAACGTAGAAGTAATTTAAATATCCATCAACCAAGAGGGGTAAATACATGTGACATATATACACAATATTCTTTATATTATTGTATTCTATATAACATGGTAATAACAGAGCTCAAGTATTAACACATGCTATGATGTGGGTGAACCTCAAAAGCTAGAAAGAAACCTTAGTCACAAAAGGCCACACATTAGATATAAATCTAACGATATAACATACCTAGAATAGGCAAATCATAATGTCTTAGTTGTAGATGTAATTCTGAACAGTTTTATTAAATCAGAAACACAGAGCCAAATGCAGAGTTAAAAGCCCAAGAGGTCAGAGCAGCAGCCAAGAGCTAAGACCAAGACCGCCTTCTTACCCCTCGATGCTGTCCTTCCCCTGAGAAAGAGACCTACTTCCTGTGTGTCTGTCTTTTTATTGACTTTCTGTTCTGCCTTCTCATTGGTTGTAAACCCAACCACATGACCTCCTCGTCACTGCCTGTCTACACAGACCTCCAGGTCTCTATGGTTGGTATTGAGATTAAAGGTGTGTGTCTCCATGCTGGTGGTATTCTTAAACACACAGAGATCTGCCTGTCATGTGATTGGGATTAAGGGCTTGTGCTACCACTGCCAGACTTCTGCTAAATGTTATTATTAGCTCTGACCCCCAGGCACTTTTATTTATTAACATACAAATAAAATCACATTTCAGCACAAATAAAATATCACCATAGTTAGTGGCTGCCTGGAGTGAGGGGAGGGAGCCAATGAACTGCAATGGCTGATATCTTAAAAATTTGGCAATGATTTCATGCCCAACTCTGTGAATGTATGAAAACTGATGGCAGTATAGTTTTAAAGGGTAAATAATGATGAGTTTATTGCTACCAATGAAGCAGTATTTTGGAAATGTTAATTTGTTGGTGGTATTAAGGATCAGAGGAGGTCTGAGATATAAGGTAGTAGTAGTTCGTCCAAGGTTCAGAAATGCTGGTGGGAAGGGTGAAGTTGGTGACTGGCTTTTGTTGTAGTTATGTGTTTTATTTCATTTATAATGCACCTAAGATCATAATGGCCCATATAAAAATAATATGTGTGATTGTGTAGACATGGGAAACTTCCAGAGTGACATTGAGGCTGAAGAATAGTTTCTGGTGTTCTTAGGTAAGAGGCTAGCACTGAAGCTTCCAACTGTTTGGCCTTCTGAGGGAGTGAAGTCATGGGAAGTGGAAAACTCGGGATCTGAGTCTTAGTTGCGGAGCAATGGTTAGATCCAAGAGGATGACTGGAGGCAGCAGTGGCTTCCGAGCGACTAAAGAGGAGGGCATGCCTGTATGATCAAGGACAGCAGAAGATCGGGAGACACTGATCACTGTAGGAAGACAAAAGAAGCTATGCTCAAGTTTTAATTTTTCATATTTTTTTCTTTAAAAACAATGTTTGAAGGTCACATGGTATAGCAAAATGTTAATATCTGATGTTTCTTTTCTTTCCTTTCTTTTTTTTTTTAAACATAATTCCTTTCATTGGTTCTTTGGGAATTGCATATCATGCACCCCAATCTCACTCATTTCCCAGCCCCTCCATGTTCGTCCTCCACCCCTGTAGCCTCCCCCACAAAATAAAATAATTTTTAAAATTAAGTTAAGAACAAACAAAAAAAATTCACTCCTCCGTCTGTCCCTCCTCTCCACCACAGATTCATTTGTGGTGGTGCCCTTGGGAGCTGGGGTGTGTCACACAGTGTACCCTCTTGACCAAACAGCTTTAATTAGAAATGTTCATTGCAAGGAGTTGTTGGTCTGGTTCAAGGCCTCTAGCTTCTGCTACACCATCAACACTGGACCCTCACCGAAACTTCTTTCGGATCTCCTCCTGTTGCCCTGAGTCATGGAGTTCCTGCAGCTGTGGTTCAGCAGGAACCCTTCACATGCTCCAACAGGTCATAGATGGGGTCGATGTTGGGGTGGGACACCTCAAAGCCCTGGATATAGGCCTGGGTGGTAGCTGAGTTGGTTAGTCTGGTTCTCCACTGTGACTGCCCTGCTCAGGTGAGGGGTGGGACCAGCTCTCCCATTGCAAAATGGGGGGCAATTCTCCCAGGGCCGTCAAAGATTTATGCTAGCTCTCCCTTGCCCACACCATTGGGGCTAGTTGTGGGGGGAGGGGGCAGCTCTCCCACTGATGCAACCAGGATGGGCAGGACCAGTTCTCCAGTCCCCAGGCTACTGGGGCCAGCTCTCTCACGACCCCTGGTGGTAATCACAGACCCTGGCCGCTGTTGAGCCATGGGCCAAGGCAGGAAACTGAAATTAGTATGGCCCCTGGGGCCGGCATGGCCCACCTACATCAACATGGCCTCCGGTGGGGGCCCAGTTCCCAGGCATCCTCACAGCTTTTGGTGGTAACACAGCCACGGACATCATCACGTACCTGGCTGCAGTAGGGCCACAGACCCAGACATGGCTCTGGACAGCATTTAGGGCCCAGACGTCACATGGACCCAGGTGGCCGTGTAAGCCTCTCATGTCAGCCTGTTCCTCACCACCTTTGCGTCTTTATTTCCGATTTCTCCACAGTGTATGATCCACACTGCTTCTCCTTCTCTCCCATTTCTCCACCACGTGCCTGTTCACTGGGCAGGCCTGTGGCTGGTTTCTGTCTGCTCCTCTGAGGTTCATTTTCAATGGGAAGCTTTGGGGGAGGTACAAGAAATACTCTAGGATACTGAGTAGAATTAATACTGGAGAACCCAGTGAACATCCAAATACACAACCGACATGTACGGAGATTGAGAAAGGAAGAATGTGGGTAGATGCAGGAGTGTAGACTTTGGGTCAGCACATCTCCGAAAGAGCGGGAGTGGTAAATGGTGAGATCAGAAATGAACGGTGATTTGCAATAACCACGGAAATGGCCAGTTCAGCCAACAAGCGATTGTGGAGCAGCTTAGTGTTTTGGAACCATGGTTGTTTCATCTGAAGAGTGAGGCAACCCTTTGCTTTCAAAGTGTATTGTTACAGAATTGTTTTGAAAACGAAGTTCTCTTGAGTAAGTAAAGGAACCGTTCCATTATGAATAGGGTACACATGCTCCCCTGATGTAATGGAGTCTGTGAGGAGAGGAATGGAGGATTAGGGGACGAATATTTGAGTCTAGGATTAGAGCTGGATTTGACAGGAGAAGCAATTAGGAGGAACTGCAGAGGAAGGCCTACCATCAAAGACCTGATAAAACAACATTAGCCCAGTGTGTGCTTAGCAAATACTTGTTGATAGACATGCTGGCCAGTAACTAATTACACTGTGATGAGCAAAGATGAGGTTCTTGGAAGTGGAGTTGTTAATACAGGAATAGAATCCCAGGAGGTGGGGGTGGGTTGAGGAATTTCTTTCTCTGCAGATGTTTATACTAATGTGACTGCTCAAAGGTCTAAAGATAATCAGGAAGAGCCTTGCCTGAATGTCGAAGATTAATTAAATACCTTTGAAAGGACATCACCATTCTTATTTCTTTACTCCTATCACATGACTTCATAGGCCCATATGCACAAATGTAAAAATGTAGAGCACACATTTTTACCTCGCCCAGATGTGAATGTGAGCTGTCTTGTCTTTGGACTATTTTTGTGTGGAATATTGCAGTGGAAACCTAACTGTGCACAGTTTTCAGTGTCATTGAAAACATTAAAAATTTCCCAGTTGAGCCAAAAGAAGGAGTCCCTCACCCTCAGTCACCCTCCAGTGTCCCTCAGGGAGACCGTATCTCTGAGACTTTGTATCATGTGAAAAATAACTATTCTCACATATTCTACTGACATTTGTGATTTTTTTCTAATATGATGGTGAAATTTGATGTTTATTTCAGTTTCTGGCACTAAAAATAAAACTATGGAAGATTCCTCCTGATAACCACCATCTTGGAACACCCCACCCCCCCCACCCCCCACCCCCCCACCCCCCGGTTTTCACCCTCTGGACTATCACCGCCACCTTCTGCCTCCTCAGCAAACCTGTTTCCGGTAGTCACACTGTGCTGGCTCTCCTCAGGTTTATAATAAATTTATGGCTTGTTTCCTTCCCCAGACCTTTCCTTCCCAATTCCTACTCTCTCTCTCTCTCTCTCTGAGGAATCACACTTTCAACAATAAGATAAATCTGTTTCTCTCTTCAGTGTAAATTCATGAGTACTGTTGGAAGTATACTAATTATTTTTCATCTTCTTTTAGATTTTTAGGATGGCTGGAGAAGGGTTGTTAATTACTTTAAAGCTATTCAGAAACTAGTCATTTAAGATCATTACCAGACTTTACATCACACCGTTTTTAGTTACAAGCTGATTGAATATGAATTTATGTACACGTGGGCAGATCCAACAGTGTGGCTCAGGGCTATTGCTTTCTCATTTTTAATGTTGGCCAAAACAGAAACGTGTTACTTCCGACGTTGCTCAGCCATGACAAGCAAGGGTGACAGTCTTT
This sequence comes from Peromyscus californicus insignis, assembly GCF_007827085.1. Classification (NCBI taxonomy): domain Eukaryota; kingdom Metazoa; phylum Chordata; class Mammalia; order Rodentia; family Cricetidae; genus Peromyscus; species Peromyscus californicus. The sequence goes on from NW_026294402.1 coordinate 18,550,249, forward strand.
CAGAATTGTCGTGCTGGATGTAACCAGTCTGTGTTGCCAGTCTTTTAAAACATCTTTTCATAATGACCTTTGAAAAGTTTTAGGTCTTTTCATCCCAACAAGCCGTTGAATGGCTGAGGTCTTCTGGTTTGCATGTAGTGTGGACAGCAGTTCAGTTCCATACAGAAGCCAATTCTTTGGTTTCTAGGGGGTCGTCAGCATACCTTTAGGAAACCTCTTCAGTTGTGTAGTCTGTTTCAACTGTGTCTTCTTAATTTTTTTTTTATTCTTTGAAAATTTCATACATATATGTAATGATTTTAGTCCCTTTGCCCCTATTACATTATCTCATCAATTATATTTATATTAATTTACCTTTTTATTTTGTAAGTAATTTACTTTCATTGAATGCACCTCATTTGGCTTAGGTGTTTGTGCCCTTTAAATCTGCTTTCCGAGCCGTTCTTTGGGGTCATGTGGAAAATGTTACCGCAGGCTCTGGTGCTGCCTTTGGAAGCTGGGGTTTGTGCTGACCCCAGCAGGTGTTTGCACGGTGGTGCCACTAAGACATTTTTGACATTTGTTAAAAATAATCTTGGAAATAGCTACAGCTGTAAATAAGCAAATACGATTTCCTGCTGTCCCTTGGCAGCAGTGCCCAGCTCCAGGTCACTGCCACTGCGGTTACAGGCAAAGACAGTAGCAGACAGTAAGGGCAGAGGCATGAAAAACGCAGAGCTTGATGCCTCGGCCCTCGCAAACAGACTGTGTACTTACTGTTCACGGCTGCATGCTTGTACAGCAAGAGTGAAGTTGTTATCTTTTGTTTAAAGATTCAGAGTTTTCCTCTCAAAATTGGGGTAAAGTCCCTAGTTACATTTCAAAAACTGAATGTGTCAGTTTATAAAAAAAAACTATTCTTCTATCCTTTATACTTTGTTTCCACTAAAAATTACATCATATTCCAAGCCAAGACTGAGCTAGCTAGCAGGGTGAAATTTGTTGAATGCCTACCTTATCCCAGGCATCTCTCAACATATTGGAGTAGACTGTTCAACCAGACCACCATATCCCCTGCTTTCAAAGAGCTTGCTTTTGGCAGGGGCAGTCAATGTATATATGGACAGACTTCAAACAAATTATTCTATGTTACAGAAATGAAATGCAAAAAAAGTCAAAATGAAAGGGGACTGGATGTAAATCATGTGCCTATGACTTCCCTTTTTTCCTTCTCTGTTCCTTCATTCAGTTAATGAGAACTTGGGGTATTTTATTATTTGAAACATATTCCTTATATGACTAGTTAAAATAATTATGTGTTTGATCATTTATGTTTAGATTAGTTTATTAGTGATAATATTATTGGATCTCTGTAGTTTAATTTTTTTCTGATCAAAGATTGTGTTTCAGCTTCCAGAAAAGAAACCAAAGTAATTATAAGGAATGTTTTCTAATTAATAACTGTATTTGATGAAATATGTGCGGTGGTCATTAAAACAATTTGTACCATGAAATGTTCACAAGCTCCTTTGAACTTCCTGTTATTTTAGTGTCACACCATCCGCCACACGAGATGCCATCTCTTGCCATCTGCTGACTAGACTGGTATATCTGAGACCTTGTCACTCATCTCTCGAGTCCAGTACAAGCAGGACACCAGTCCTTGTAGAATTGGCTTGAGTGAAGTTGCCTTTATCTCCTTTCTACTTTTCAGGACACAATGATCTGTTCCTCCTTACCCAGCCTCCCCACAGCCTCCCCAGTTCTGTCCCCCCCCCACCTCTTCTCTGGCCTGCTGTATTCTACCCCTGAAACTTAGGGACTTCTCCCTTCGACTCCTTGTGTGTTCCTAGCACTGGGATAATCTGTAGCTTTCTTGGATCTATTCTGGAACTAGTCATCATTGCACAAATTAATTGTTAAACTGACCCCTGTTCATCTCCTTTCATGAAATGGACCTCACCAAGTCTTTCTGTGATAAAGTATTGCTTACTTAAGTTTTAGTCATTTTCAGTCTCATTTAGAGCAAAATTGACCCCCATTGTTTTCTCAAGTTCACCTTCCCCTTAATCCACGCAGAAGTCTTTCATTTATCTTGTACTGTGAAGTGCGAGACTGGCCACGGCACACTCCAGTCTCCTATCAGTTTACTTAAAATTTCTCTGTGAACGTGCTCAGTTTTGTCTTTAGTAGACTTAATGTCAATCTGTTCGTTCATGTGCTAGACATCAATGCTTAGTGAAGACAGGGTTCCTGTCTGTGTGGAGCTTCCCTCCTGTGGAAAAGCCAGATAATAAACAGTCCTCCAGCTAAAGGGCAGAGGTGTGGGTTGTACTAAGTGTGCTGGAACAGAGCTGGCAATGCTGGGGCAAGGCCTCTGATGGGTATAAGAAGTACTGCATAGCGTAGCTCTGTAGAGGTACTGTCATCCTCACTAAAATCAAGCCCCCAGGCCATACAGCTTTCGAACACTCTAGGCCTTAAGTTATATCCCATCAAGCTAGAATACTATCCCTTTGCTCCTTCATTTCTCCTTTCCCTTCTTTAGAATATGTCTTGATGCTACTGAGGAAGAGAGTGAGCAGGAAGGTACATCATGTACTTTTCCTTCCATTCCGGGACAAAGAATTCAGGTGATAGCTACCCAACAAATAACAGAAAGCCACTAAATTGTTTTAAATGGGACAATTACATGATTTGAGGCTTGCTTTAAGAAAGTACTATGCCTTTTGTGTGGGGAATGTTTTGGCAAATAACTGGATCTAAAATGAGGACAGCTGGATCTATTGCAGACGTGTAGGTAAGAAGCCATGTGATTGGCATTGTGGCAATAAAGATAAAAAGGAAAGATCTAAGGAGTCCTTCAGAGGCTAGAGTACACAGACCTTGGTGATGGACCTGCTGGATTTGAGTAAACTAAAGAATCAGATGACTTTTTATGGTAATTATAAAGTGGTCATTAGTGTTATCGTGAAAAGGGGGGTCTAAGAGCACAGTGTAGGGTAAATGGGTTAGGGGGTGCAGGTTCAGTTTGTGCTTCATCTGAGGGGCATCACTGCACCACGTGTAGATACCAGGTGACTAGATCTCAGGAGAGAAGCCTGGGCTGCCGCTGGATCATCAGGAGACGGGACCTATTTGTGGATTTGGAGCTGGTTGGGTTCCCTTCTGTGGGGAGGGAGGAGAGAAGCAGGGCTGATCGAAGCTGAAAGGCCTTCCAGGATCTAGAGGTCAGGTAGAAGGAAGGGCAGGAGCCAACATCGGAAATTAAGGAGAAGCAGCCAAGAAATGAGCAAGAGGAAAACTGTGAGAAAGTAGCCACATGGAAGCCAGAAGAATGGAGGGTTTCCAGGGTCAGCAGATGCAGCATGGCAAGAGGCACACACAGGAGTGACAGTTCTGCCTGAGATTCTCACACATTTGTAACACTACCTCTTTTATACGTTCATCCCTTTAGTGTCTTTACTAAGAGTAAAGTTTACATGCATCTTTTTTTTTTTTCCAGCTTTGCGCTTTTCCTGGATCTCACTCTGTAGACCAGGCTGGCCTCGAACTCACAAAGATCCGCCTGCCTCTGCCTCCCGAGTGCTGGGTATTAAAGGTGTGCACCACCACCACCCGGCAAGTTTACATGTATCTTGAAAACAATGTTTTGGGTATATAGAAATAACAAATATAAGAATTGTAGACACAGATGAGCCCTCTCATCTCGGGAGTCCTTCAGGCAGACCTAAGTTAGAATCATCCTGTTCCCACCCAGGCATTTTGCTTTCTCCTTCTTTGTATCCTTTCCCATTCCCCCTTCTGTTCTTCAGTGGTGACAAGTAATATCTAGGCCTTGTGCAGTTGAGGCATATTCTCCCCCTTTTGAACTTTTAGCTGAGCTAGAAAAGTGTCTTCTTTCACTCATTCCTTCCTTGAATCTCTGCTACTGTAGCCAATAAAATGAGGAAATGATATAGTCGGACTCTCATGCCTTACATGGCAGATACTCAGCTGTGGATAAGAACAGCCAGTGATGGCTTCCTTCCTCATAAAACGTGGCCTCCGATGGGGAAAGGGTAAGCAGACTGCAGGTACTGGCATGAGCAAACCAGATATGCTCTGCCATTGCCTTTTTTTCAGTGATAAAGTAATCACATCAATATTCAGTTATGAGATGAGATAAATGCTATGGAAGGTGGGGACGATGGCGGTCTAGACTTGGGAAGCAACAATGCAGGTGGAGATGAGCAGATATTCCTGAGAACTTTTTTGGAAGATGAAGTCAATGAGGTTTGGTGGTTGACTAGAGAAGATGGTTGAGGGAACAGAGACATTGGGGAGAGCTCCTGGATTGTTGGTCCCAGGTTACGGGGCACCAGTCATTCAGGGCGTGTCTTTGGAAGATGAAGTTCAAAGGAAACAGATGATGAGTCCAGTTATGTTTGTGTTGACCTTGAGTGCTTGTCTCCCATTCCTGTGAGGAGCCTTTCGTGAATGAACAGCCAATGCTTTGCTGTCTATTCCACTCATAGAGATTAAATAATGTTAGTAATTTTATCTGCTTCGATCCAGTACTTACTGTCAGCATTTCACACTGACACTTCCATTATTTTTCTGATTGCTGTGTGCTGTAAATGAAAGTATAAAATCTACATCCGGTATAGAATATCTAATCACTATTTTTGTTTACACAACTGGTAACACTTGGCAGAGTTTGGTGGTATGTCATTTACGTTGTGAGTTACTATTGCTACTGAAGGATTTTCTTGAGAGCAGCTTAATTATGGGTTTAGTTCTCTGTCAACAGAAATTCATTAGAGAACACTTATCTCTCAGGGCAACAAGGATGTGAGCAGTTCATTAACAAAAAGCAAATCATATACTCCAGTATTCTAGTATAATGTGTTCAGTAAACGTAGCTATTTCCCAGCTCCAGTTGGGAAGACCCTACTGCTTGTTATGGTAAATAGTATTCAGCTCGACCTCAAGTGAAATACATGGGTGGTGAGCCCTTGAAAGTTGTTTCCACTCAGAAAATTTGCTTCTTGTGAGTTTTTTCCTATAAAATATCATCTAAGGTTGTGTCTTTAATGGAATTTGATAGCCCTCCTTTTACTGTTTCTCAAATTAGCCTCATAGATTTCAGCATTGGAAAATCAGAATTTTATTTTCCCAGCTGTTTAAATGTAATATATTTGAAGACAGAGGGACTGTCCTGTAAGTTTATAGCCTAAATAAATCTATTTTAAAGGTGTGCTGGTCAGAGGCCAGGTGGCATAATGGGATGACATATGAGCTATTCACATTTGAAGACCTGGCACTCAGTTCCTCTCAGGATGCCAGGAAAATGACTTTAGAGGTGTCAATTTGCTGGAGTCCTTGGTGGGCATCTGAGAACATCACCGAACTGCTGTAAGGTCTAATATAACGTATCCTCTGTAAATTATATTGCCACGCTTGCCACCTCAGGTACAAAAGGGCAGTTTGAATGACTTTAGGAGGCATTCCAAAATCTTGTTTTAATGAGTAATGAGAATTACAAGCCAGTCTACAAGAAAGTCTAGAGGCTTGTATAAGGGACTAGGAATTGAAATGTAAGCTTTTCTGTTGCTCTAATCTTTATCTGGCTCATCAGCTATTCAGCAAGTATTTACGTAAGCCTGCTTTCCTGGGCCCTTGTCATCTTAGGCATGGATTTTATAACAGGACCCGTTGCCTTTCCTCTCTCTCTCTCTGGCTGTAGGTCTCCTATAAATGCCAACAATAATATTTCAGAGAAATATTATGAAGAACTTATTGGTACTCCAAAAGTGCTGTAATAGCCCCCCCTTGAATACTTGAAAAGTCATCTTTCAGGAACCCCAGATGCTTAACTGCACCCCAATCAGAAGGTCTCTTACTGTTTTGCACTTGCCAAGAATGTGTTGTAATTAGGCACTCAGTTTCCATCTAACTAGGTTTTTTAATTACTTAAAAGGTAATCATCATTAATTCATATTTAATATCTGAATCAAAGATTTCCTTATTGTAGGAATACCCTTTATGACTAGCCAGAACTGTCCCTGAATTTGTAAAAGTAAAATGTTCAAAAGGTAATAGTTAGACTCCATTTCTGTTGCATTTATTTATATACACATATGAATGTACGTTTACCTGCCATGGCACACATGTGAAGGTCAGAGGATAACTTCCAGGAGTCACTTCTTTCCTTCTGCTCTGGGATCCTGAGGTCCTCAGACTTGGCAGCCAGTACCTTTATCCACTGAGCCATCTTGCTGGCTATAGCCTTACCTTCTCCTACCTTGGCTTATTTAACTCTAATTCTTTTTCTCTTAGCCTTATGTCTTTGAACAAATGCTTTGTTTAGTGGCCATTGACAGGGAAGACTCAAGTATAGAGAAGGCAGTGATGGTGCATCGCAGTACCGACAAGATGGTAGATCCATAGTACCGACAAGATGGTAGTGATGGTGGATCGCAGTACCGACAAGATGGTAGATCCGCAGTACCGACAAGATGGCAGTCCTGGGCAGAGTATCTGCTCCATCCTCTGTCTACCTGAGAGTAGGTTTCAGTCTGAAATATTCTGTAGGGTCTGGCATTCCCAAATGAGTCCATCTTGACTGATAATGATCCTAGAGGTTTCAGGATCCTTCCGCCCCCCACAGGTAACATGGAGAATCTTTCATGGATTGTAGGATGCTGAAAGGCAGGTGGTCTTGCACTGGGCCTCTTTGAAACTCAGGTTCTACTTTGCCTTTCTCTGTTACTGTATCAACATCCTATGTGAAAGAGAGTCAGTGATAAAACCCTTGACCTCTAACATTCCGGGTTCTAGGCCACAATCTAGTTGATTGCTTTGGGGGAGCCCTTTAATGCTATGGAAAATTAGTTCATGGAAAGAACTGAGGTGTGCTGTAGACATATTAAATTTATTTAACTAAAGAGGTGATTTGGGTTAAAATACCTTATCATCATCATCATCATCATTATTTTGACTTAAAGATTAAATTACAATTCAGTAGTGAGCACTACTGGGTATATAAAAGGTGAACCAAGAAACAAAGACATGGCCCTAATAAAGCATCCATCCTAGCAGGGAAAGGAAATAGTGTGAAAATAGCAAAAATGATCAACTGTGGTACGTGATGAAGGCATCAGGCCAGGAAATGTGGCACCAAGTAAGTGGCAGAGAGGGGACTGAGAAGTGTCCGTGAAGCTCATGTGGGGGAGCTGGGAAGAGGGGCCAGGGCTGAGGAGTGAAGACACACTCGGTAGTGTTGGGAGTGAGAGCGGGGGGGGGGGGGGGGGGGGGGGGGGGGGGGGTAGATATTCTTAACAGAGGAAGGACAGAGAAAAGGATTCAAGTGAGGGACAATGGCATGGTGCCAGAAGCTGGGCAGGTGACCATACAGAAGGTCTTGTATCAAAACATGGGCATCCTTAAGACAACCCACATTTGATGAACCTCTTCTCTCAGCCCAAATGGAAGGAGACAGTACTAGCTGTGAGTAGCTGGTCTGCATGCAGCGTCAGGCCATTGTGAGCAGAACCATTTTAGTATATTCAGAGGCCTGCAACTGCTCCATTCTCAAGCATTTATCACTTAAAGTGGAGGAGTCAAAAAATGCAAGAGCATTTGAGAAAATGAATAATTTACAGAGGATGAAAACATGAATAATGAATTTTAGAAAGAGAAACTCCGCTTGTGATTAGAGGTTTATGATTTTCATTTTACAGCGAAATAGAGTTGGCTGCCACGCATCCCTGACTGACTTCATCCAAGTACAATTAGGTCCAACACATTAGTGCCTTGATGTGCAGCCTGAAGACTGGCTTCTTGTGTCGAAGCCATTAAAGTTTAATGCATTCAGCTTGAGCATAAGTGGCCACAGATGATTCATAGTGCTGCTCTCCGCCTTTGGTGAAAATGATTGTCACAAGAGAATTGTCCCAGTGGCCACAGTGGTCTCCGGAGCCGATTTCCTAACATTTCCGTGTTTGTGGGAGATTAGAAATAAATGTGGCATCGCCGGTCGGTAAAACACTATGATAATTGCTCTAAAACCGCAGGAAATTTGATGATGATGAAGTGGAATTCAGTGACTCGTGACATTTTACTTTTAAATTCTTGATGTCAAGAAGGTACAGGCGATATAAAGCTGCTCTTTTTTAAGAATGGCATTAGCCTACCATGAGGACATTGGGTTTTTTCTTCAAGAAACAAATGCCAGGAGTTGCCCAAGGTATTGTGACGTCATCACTTAGCTCCTGGCTAGAGAGACAGAACCAGCCAGTAGACTTGCCTGGCTGAAATTTAGACAGCAACTTAGCCCAATCTAAACAGGTTTTGGCTGGGGCACATGAGTCGTAATAGCCTGGAGGTTATGCAGATGTTCACCTGAGCCAGCCACTGTCCCCGTACCAAGGAACCTGTCAAACAGGCACCAGTCAACTTTCCTAATCTTGTGCAGTCCATGGAGCATCTGGGATGGCACAGCTCGCCTCTATACTAACTCTCAGTATCTGCCACAACTCACAAGCTTGTCATGGTCTGGCCTGTCTCTTCGGCCCATCCACCTCACTGCCACCAGTGAACCACACCACTACCATTCTCTACTGCATCCCCAGGCATGTGCCTCTGCCTATGAGCCCCATCTTGCCTCTCCAGTGTGCTGACTTCTGTGTCCCTTTGCAACTCAGACATTGTCTAAGGTAACTGCCACCTCTTCTTGGCTTCCCATACCCCTTTCTGTCAGAGGCATAGCTTCACCTACTTGCTTAGCACACTGTATATAAGGTCACATTGTCCTAAGGACATAGATTTCTCATAACCCAGCCCTGATCCCGGCTACCTGAGAACAAGGATTATGTTCCTTGCCTTTGATACTCCCAGCTCTCAGCACGGTCTGTGGGAGATGCTTAATGGAAAATGAATGGAGGTAGGCAGTGGTGTATATCTCTGTCTAGGCCCTCGCAATACAGAAAACTTAATATTCTTCAAATAAGTCTAAGTACCATCCTAGAAAACTCTAAGGAGCAAGATAACAAAATTTCAATTTTCCCACCACAATACAAGCAGTTTGACTGCTGGTCTTGCTGAATGAAAACATTTTTACAATCCTTTTATTTAATGAAGGAGCTTGGTCCAAACCTGCCTTAACTCTGTGAGCTCCCAAGGAGATATGTTCATTAAGTATTACAAAATTAGCCACCCCTGGGGCTAGGCTGTGGTTCAGGTGCCCTGAGAACTGCATTTATGTTGGCAAGGTCAGAAGAAGCTAGCTTCCTTCGCCTACTTGATTTAAGGTGGCTTCAGTGAGGCAGCGGGAGACTCCACCAAACAGCAGCCATATTCTCGGACTAGAAGATGTTCTGGCCTTTCTGTATCTAAAACCATAAAGCAGATGCTCTGTGAGGCTTCTCCACGGATAGGCTTCCACAGCCTCTCAGTTATGTGTTCCGTTATGTCAGCTGCCTCTCCTTCGGAAGGCCTTTCCTTAGTGTTTAAACAATTTAATCACGTTTCCCTTTGCCTTGGCCTCACTGGAACTAAAGAGACATGTTCTCAAAGCACCTCTGTACCCGGTTTGTAGTTGAAGATGTTGACTAGTCTCAGATAGCTTTGCTTTGCATGCTAAGTGGGCCTTGGTTTGCCCTTTCTCCAGATGCTGCTCCCTACAGACTCTCGCTTTTAAAATGTTCTTTGCAGCAAGTATCAGGAACCATACAACTCAGATACAGTATTGATATATGCTGATGAAAAAAAAAGGTTGCCATTAATATAGTAGATCTAGTCCTAATACTGAGGGAAATTGAAAACCTGAAGTAGCTACTCAAAGGAAAATGATGTATTCTTTTTTTTTTCCCCTGCACCCCTGGAATGGTACCCTGTAGCCAAAGTTTTAATCTGCTGGCCAGACAGAATCCATCTTAAATCCACCCTCAAATTAAATTAATTGGTTTCTACTAAGTTAAGTACATGTCTTGGCACTGTGATAGTCCTAAATCCTAAACTGACCTTGACATGTTTAATCTTGAAACTGTAGTGATAAGACCAAGAGACAAAGAGAACCATAGCTAAAGCCTAGACCAGAGGTTCTCAACATGTGGATAATGTGGGTCATAACCCCTTCAGGGTTACATATCAGATATTCACCTTATACTTCATAACGGGAGCAAAATTACAATTATGAAGTAGCAATGAAAATAATTTTATGGTTGGGGTCATGACAACATGAGGAACCGTATTAAAGGGTCACAGCATTAGGAAGGTTGGGAACTACTGGCCTAGACAGTTTGCGTTGAGTCAAACCATGTAAATAAAATATTCTGTCAAGCAGTACTCCAGATGAGATGACTCATCTCTAGGGTTCAAATGGTAATTTTTGATAATAAATAAGGGAATTTTTAATAATGCGTGTAGGTACTCATTGAATTTATGCTGCTTCTTGTAAGATCTCTATGCATTCAACTAAGGTCCCACCTGCCAGAATTTGGTCAGGAAATGGCTTTATCAAGATTAGTAACATTGTTTTATCTTAGCTCATTGTCACCCCATGCAATCTCCATGAGGACAGGGGGCAGAGCCTATTTGAATACAACCCTTTTATTTGAACGATTGCTTACATCATTTTGATCTGAAATCAAATATCCATGTAAGTGGTTGACTTTGGTAACTTTTCTCATGGCTTACTATATAACTATCTCACTTTAAAATGGAGACTGTGTGGTGCTTTTATTGTCAAACTGTGTACTTTGAGCCTCTTAGCATTTTATAAGCAACTTTTATTCTCGTTGAGTGTAAAATTGATTCTTCTGTAAATCCCCCAATCCTCTATGCCTATTGAGTTACATGCATAGGTCAATTTAGCTGTGGTGTATACTGTAAGTGCTGGTGATAAGGAGGAATGTTGAGGGGGAGTGCGGCCCGGAGTCCGTGCCAGTCTGCATTCATTACTACAGCAGCTGGGAGAGGTGAAGGAGCCCATCTGGACACTGCGGCCTCACTGCAGGATTGCAGTGACTGAGAAAGCAGCTAGCCTACACTACAGGTCTCAGCAGGCCACTGCCAAGAAGTCCAAGGGCTTCCTGGAACTTATGCTTTATTCATTTTAGCTTTGAAAAAGTTGGGTGTTTTTTTTTTCCCAAAAAAGCTTGCCTGGAATTCGTCAATTAAAAATATTTCATTATGCTACTAAATCTTGCTTTAAATACTGAAGATCGCTTTTTATAAAGCTATCCCCCCATGTATGTGTGTGCCTCTGTGTGTGCACTTTATTCACCAATGAGAGAGAGAAAGCAACACCCTTTATGCTTGCATTTTGATTCCATTACTCAGTAGCATGACCTCCCTGCTCTCTGTCAGCTCTCTGCTCATCAGTGCGCTTCTCTATCACTGTGTCCGGAACTCTTACCTGTAACTCCTTTTGTGTGCATGGCACTGAAGAAAAAAAAACATAATACAAGCATCCGATAATTAGTTGGAGATGGTGAGTTGTGTTTTAGGAACCTGACCTGGGTTAGTACTCTGGCCAGTCTGTTAACTTACCATATGATTTTGAGCAGGTCCTTAGCTCTTCTGAGGCTCAGTCTTCTCATCGAATGCCATGGCAGTCCTGTGAGGACTAGTTCAGACAACGCATGGATGATGTAACATAGTACCTGGCACATGGGAACTGCTCAAATCAGGACAGCCTTTAGTTTTGCTATGATGGTTCTAATGAAAAGTGATTTGTTTCATTTTTATGCCAGATATTCTAAAACTTCCATGGAAGATTATATAAAGAAATCCTTGGCTGTTGCTATAACTATCTGATGGATTTCTTTTGGAAAAGAGGTACAATGTGTGTGCTCACTCTGTGATGAGAATAACAACCTCCCAACTATTTCTGTGTTGTCTTTTTTACCAAACATTTGAGATTGAGAGCAGATACAGCTTGTGTCTCCAAAAACTGAACTCACTGCTGGAGATAATCTCTCTTTTTGAGGTAAAAAATGATTTATTCTAGTTTTTGGAACTATCAGTTAAGAATCTTTGGCTGTAGATCTCCACTGTAGAGGACTTTGCACCGTGCAGTAGGTGAGGTACATGGGATGTGAAAATAGCTGAAAGGCTGATCCCGAGCAAACAGACTTAAATCTGGACTTAATTTGCTCCTGTGTCCTTTCTAGACAGTGGTCAAATCATTTATTTCATAAGGACATTGAAATACCTGGAAGGCCATGGAGGATGAGATGTAAAAGGCACCTTGGTATCTGCAGAGTATGTATCAAGTCTATATTTAGTCCAGAGGTACCAGGTTGTGCTGTTCCCTTGCTAGTGACAGGAAAGCCAGGAATGCCGTCATTCCCATGTCAGTAGTCTGTCAACTTGGGGACTTAAGTATCAACCATCAGCCAGTAGTCAAAATCAGAGCCGGAGCGTGAAGCCAGTCGGCTTCTGAGATGTCTTGTTATGACTAAAAGATACAGCTATAGATAAATCAGTGCACCTTATATATCAGTAGCAGTACTTATGGTTGGGTACAGGGTGGTAAGGGAAAGGCACTGTGTTGCAAGGTTTGATTTGAATCACCTATTTACTCTCAAGGGGTTAAAAAAAAAAAGACGGAGCAAGTGCTGACTGCAGACAACATCTGGTTCCGTTTTATCTCCAAGTGTCTGTTTAGATTTGTTTCCATTAGACATACTCTGTTGCTATCTGCCTTACCATCATAAATTCCACTGTGCTCTTCCCATATTCACACATTTATAGACACAATATTGATATGAGCCAGTGGGAGAAAGATCACTCCTCGCTATTAGGGTGCTGGTGTGGTGTGAGGTTGGTAACAGGCAGTACTAGAGACAGCAGGGCTTTTTAATGTCTATACTTTTGTGTTTTAAAGTTTACATATTACAGTGTGAAACATTTTTATAATTCATAATGTCTAATGCATATATTATAGTCTATAATATAAGTAAGCATATATCACATATATTTTAAAATTCTGATACAACTAGCTGAGTCTGTTCTTGTGTGTATATGGTCTCATGGCTGACCACTATGAATTGGACAACCAATAAGGGGCTCATCCTTGAGAAATGCTAATTCTTCTCCTCCTCCTAGTAATTATTAGTTGCTTGTAGTTCTTTGTCTAGGGGTAGAACCCTGCAAAAATCCCTGCCTTCCATATCAACATGTCCATTGATACTGCCATTGTCCAGGTCTTGTTTATGCAGCCATTTCTAGAATAGACTTGTTTATAGCAGACTCCCTGGTATTCTGGCTCTTACATTTTTTACCCTTTTTTTCCAAGGTGTTCCCTGAGCCATAGATGCAGGAGCTACATATAGATGGATCCACCTGGGCTGGACTCCCCAGGATTTATTGATCTCTGCATCGTGTACAGTTGTGATGCAGAGATGATCTCCATTTGCTGGAAAGAAAGGCCTCTTTGAGCCCATGCCTGACACTGCCTGGATGGCCAGGAACCGGAGGCTGGATAGCTCAGAGATCCAGGATAGAACCTAACATGACTAGCAAAAAAAGGCAATGGAATGGTTCCTAATGATATTCTGCTATACTCATAGACTGGTGCCTAGTCCACTTGTCATCGGAGAGACTCCATCCAACAACTGATGGAAACAGATGCAGAGACCCGCAGCCAGACACTCTGTAGAGCCATGGGAACCCCACAGGAGAGGGGAGGAAGGACGGCAGGAGCCAGAGGGGTCGAGGACACCGTGAGAACCTGGCCCACAGAATCAACTAAGCAGGGCTCATAGGGGCTCCCAAAGACTGAAGCGACAAACACGGACCCTGTATGGGTCTGAGCTAGGTCCTCTACGTGTACCTTATGGGTGCGCAGCTTGGTGTTCTTGTGGGACTCCCAACAGTGGGAATAGGGGTGTCTATGACTCCTTTGCCTGTCCTTGGAACCCTCTTCATCCTACTTGGTTGTCTCATCCAGCCTTGAAATGAGGGTTTGTGCCCAGTCTTATTGCATCTTGGTAGGCCATGTTTGGTGGATATCCCTGGGAGGCCTGCTCTGCTCTCCTTTTTTGTCTTGTCTTGTCTTTTTTTTCAAGGGAAACAGAGGAGGGGTTGGTCTGGGGGAGAGAGAAGGGGACTGGGGGGAGTAGGAAGAGTGGAGGGAGGGGAAACTACAGTCTGAATGTAATGAATGAGAGAAGAATAAAAGCTGAAAAAAATAGAGAGGCCTCTTTGACGAGGAGTGGCAGCCCCACTTACCTGTGAGTATAAGGATGAGACTTGGAGTGTAGTAAAGAATTACGCTGATCTAGCAAAGTGGCAATAGTAGATTCTTCTCTAAGGCCTTGACCTCACTAGCCCGTAAAAGCTGGCTCTATTTCTTTACCAGGCATGGTTTCTCTCCTGGTGAGTGGCCCTTGACTCCAACTGAACAGCTGTTGTTTACTGTGTTATGCATATCTTAATATTCTTGATGGTGCCATTTATTTCATCTAAAAAAATAATTTTGAAAATAAATTCAGTCGCTTTAAAGTCCATATGTAATGAAGAGATCTGAGTGTTTATGGCAAGGACCTTCTGACCCTGAGAATTAAGAAGTTGCTTTGTTGTTTCTTTCAAGGCGGGTCCATGATTTGGAAGCTGGAGATGGGAGAAATGCTGTCCATCGTATGTAAATACTTATTTGCTGTCATAGTTCTGGTTATTATCAGAATACTAACATTTTTTTTTTCTGTAGCAAGGAGAATTAGTAATTCAGTCCTGTATATATGCAGTACATTTTTGCCAAAAATGTTATAAAATACATGTTATTAATATAAAGACAAAACTTTCAAATGAAAGATTCTAAATTGGCTTAAATTTTATTCAAGAAAAATGTGCGTTTAACAAATTAGAGACATATTTTCTGAAGAAAATTCTAAGAATAATTGTTAGACCCTTGATGTTTAGAAGTCACAATGTAACACTGTAAGAAAAATAACTATGTGATGAGGAAGTGGACCCCCAGGTTGTAAGTTCTTCCCAGTGGTGGTTGAGTGAGATAATGAGGTCCCAGGTGCTCTTCCCCTTCAGAGTGGAAGCCTGGTGTCATGTTGATGTAGATCTAATTAGATGAGTTACTAAGGAATCCCTAAATCAGATTTAGTCCACTCTTGAATATAAGGCAAACGTACCCAAGGTCGTGACTTTAATATGCTTTTCCTCCCATCTGATAGTGCTCTGCTCTGTATTTGACCTAAAAAGATAGAAATCCCTTCTGCATGCTGACAGCATTCAGGTTCAGCTGGACCCCTTCTTATTGCTTGGGTTGCATCTGTTTGTCTGAATCCCAGACGCTCACTGTCACTTCTATCTTCAGAATCGGGCTTTTCTGTACTCACTGCTTTGTTTGGAGCACAAAGCAATGGCAATGGCATCCTCGCATCTGCTCCTCCTCAGACTCTCTTTGAACTCTTCATTGGTGCTTCATTCCGTTCTGTTTGCTCGTTTCCTTTTCCGGTTACCTTTAGTCATCAGCTGCCTTCTGTATTGCTGATGACTTGCAGATTTGAGTCCTCACCACATCTGTCTTAAGCATACGGCAATTCTCCTGCCCCAGCCATGGGGATTACAGTGTACATTTCTTTCTTTCTTAATCTTGTCTTTCACCATTTGGTGACATTGTAGAGCTGAATTTCCTATGCATCCATTAGTCCTCGGCTCCTTCTGCCAAGCTCCTCTTTCTTCCTGCTTTCTCAGTTTGCCAGTCCATCTTAATGGACTTCATTTCTCAGCATATATAACCCCTCTTCCAGAGTCTTGGGCTTCTGTATAACCTTGTACATTTCCTGTCCTAGACTTACCTCAGTTTAATAGAATTGCCTTTCAATTCTCAGCTCTCCCTTCTGGACTGTAAATTCTGTAAGGTGTAAAATGGGTTTGGCTAGTTCCTAGAAGGCAGTCGATGCTTGTAAACTGACTCTTGGGCTGAGTGTCTGCATGGAGGAGAAGTTTTGCAAATGCTACTATATATCAGGTCTTCCTGCAGTTCCATATTTGATCCAATTTTCAATGGAAGCCTGACTTCTAACCTGCAGGTGTGTGCTGAGACATAGGCATTACTTCTGTAACACCGACAGGGTCAATCATACTGAATTTCCTTAAGCATGTTGACTTGTTCCTATTGTTACAGGAAAATACAACATAATATTGGAGTATTCTACTGTGTGTTTGTTCATTTGTATAAAATAAATCTATAAAGAACTATAGACATTAGTTACTGCAGGCAGTGAGTGATGGAGGACTGGAAGAAGAGAGAAGATGGGCACATGGGTAGGGATGAAGAGGGGGCAACCTTTGCTGAGAAATCCTCTGTGTGTTGCTCTGACTCCTAGAACTATCATGATAGTTTGAATGCCACTTTTTCAAAATATTGGATGACTAAAAACCAGAATGTGGGGGGAAATCTGATGTAGAACATAAAAATTAACTCTATTTCCAATTGATAATATCCAGGCTGTGGGTAATGGGAAGAAAAACATCAACCTTTGTATTTTGACTGATAATGTGAAACTGAGGCTTGGGGCAGAAAGGAATGCACACATACAATTCAAGTTAGTGAGTCCGATGCTCATCCATGGGGCATTATCAATTTAATTATCAATTCAACAACAAAGAATTAGGAGAGAGATACCAGAGGTAGTAGTATGTCCCAAGGGTTTTGATCTCTGTATCTGTGTATGTATTTATATGTATTATATATCCATATTTATCTATATATACAGAGAGAGAAATGAATGAGATTTGTGGGCACATGTGCATGTGGGTTAATACATAATACCCAGCTCTGTCTGCTGTTAGGGTCTGGGAATAAAGGCACAGCAGCAGAAGTGAGCATACCTAGTAGCCATATTTGGATTTCTAATTACCATCTCTCATTTTAAAAAGACTTATTATATAGATACTACATGCTTTATATTAATGTTTTATATCCTAGTTTTCTTCTTTTTTATCATAAAATGATTGCCCCATGTGTGGGAAAACCACCACTTTTCAAATCCATACAAATGCAAGGAATGCCAACATTAAAGATAAATGTTGAAAGCAACTCTGTTTACTCTGAGTATGTTCACCATAGGAACCTTGGCTCTTTGGAGACATGGTTGATTCTAGGACAGAAGAAAGAAAACTCAAGAGGAGCCTGGATGTTCTTGTAGTGTCAGAATACTACAAGCATATTCCAAGGCTTGGAAACCAACCAACCACAAGGACCTCGAGCAGCTGAAACTGGAAGAATTCCAAGAACCAGAAATGATAGTGTGGGATTACAACCCTTGGAATAAGTTAACCATCACAAACCCATGATTCCATAAATAACAAATTGAATAAGTAGAGAAGAGACAGCTCTTCACTTTTATTTAAAGTCTCATTTAATAAATGAAGAATGATTGAGAGAAGCACAAACATGCTATAGATAGACATCACAGTTAGAGGGCTACAAGCAAGTCCCGTCAGTGGATGCTACCTGAGGAGAAGCAAGTTATTTGTGGAACCTCAAAGCATTCCCCCAGTGCCCTGCTTACTATAAGGGAAAGTACGCCCCTGCAATTGAGAAGCCTGGGAGATGTTACCTCAACCAAATGACCACAGTGAGCTTTGCTGGTAACTAGGCCTCACACACCAGCAGACATGCACTGGGAAGTACACAGGCATTGCTTCTGTGGCATTGACAAGAACATACAGCTCCAGTCTAACCACACAGAACCAACAAGCAAACTAGAAAACATTCTGGGAAATAGTTCATGAAAGACCACAACTCTCCCCTGAAGAATCCCTCCCCATGACCATCCATGCCCTGAGTGAACAGGACCCAAGGTTCATGTTAGATCTGACTGTTCTTTCTGAATTAATCATATAGTATGCATTTTGTGCCAGGTATGTTTTTAACCCATGTAATGCTTTAGAGATTCATTCATATAACTGGATGTGTTAGTTCTCCATTCTTTTTTATTGAACAGTTACCAAAATTTGGTAAGTCTCTACAGAGACTCAGTCCCTTACGGAGTTTGGAGCTAGTTTAATAAACCTGCCCTTATATTTATGGCTGAAACTTTTTACGGAAATACATCTTCATCAGGGTGAATATCTAAAACTGAGGGTGTTAGATCTCACAGGAGGAATATGTCTGATCTTATAAGAAGTTTTCTGGGGTGTTATGCCACTCCCGATACCCAGCAGTGGTGTTTGAAGTTGTCATTGTTCTGACTGCATCTCAGCACTAGACATGTCAACTTCTGTCATTACGGTCTCCTGATTAGCATGTCCCATAATGTTTCATTATGACAAAATGAAACGTAAAATCATAGAAAGTTTCTAAAAACAGATGTCCACATTTCTCACATCAAGTCTGAATTTAACATTTTATAAGCATATAACTATTTAATCAATCTCTATTTAGTCATCATTTTATCTTATTTTTCTGCTTATTAAAGTTAATTATGTGTGTAGAACCTTTAGCTCTAAACACTTCAGCTTGCCCATGCTACTACAGATCAATATTTGCTTTTTATTTAAATAATTTTTATTTGGGGGGTTGTGATATAATTACATCATTTTTCCCTTCCCTTTCCTCCCTCCAAGCCCTCCCATGTACCTCCCCTTACTCTTCCAAATTTGTGGCCTTTTTCTTTGTTGTTGTTGTTGTTGTTGGTGGTGGTGGTGGTGGTGGTGGTGTGTGTGTGTGTGTGTGTGTGTGTGTGTGTGTGTGTGTGTGTGTGTGTGTATTCCAAAATATATAAATGCCACCTACTCGGTCTGAATAATATTATTCATGTTACTTGCATGTGTATGTTTTCAGAATGTCCTCTTCCCTAGGGAAGACTGTATCTCTTGGTTTAGCATTCCTTGTAATTCTTTGTCTAGGTTTGAGGCCTCCTGACTCCCCTTCCCCAGTTCACTCGAGCCTTTTGTACTGGCTAGTTTTATGTCAACTTGACACAAGCTAGAGTCATGAGAGATCATGACTAGAGCCTCCACTGAGATAATGTCTCCATGAGATCCAGGTATAGGCATTTTCTTAATTAGTGATTGATGGGGGAGGGCAGGGCCCAGCCCAGTGTGGGTGGCATCATCCCTGGGCTGGTGGCCCTGGGTTCTATAAGAAAGCAGGATGAGCAAGACATGAGGAGCAATCCAGTAAGCAGCACCACTCCATGACCTCTGCATCAGCTCCAGGCTCCAGGTTCCTGCCCTGAGTGAGTTCCTGCCCTCCCTGCTTTTGATGGTGAACTGTTATATGGGACTGTGAGAAAAATCAACCCTTTCCTTCCTAAGTTGGTTTTGGTCATGGCGTTTCATCACAGCAATCGTAACCCTAACTAAGACACCTTTCTATTGTTGTCATATTTCAGCAGTCATATTGGTGAGACTGTGGGTGTAGCTTCTGACATTACTAGGAGACACAATCTTACAAATAACTCCCTATTCCTCTGGCTTTGACTATCTTTTTGCCCCTCCTCCACAATGATCTCTGAGCCTTAGGTGCAGGAGGTGTGTGGTAGATGCATCAGTTGGGACTGTGCTCCACAGCTGTGCATTTTGATTGGTTGTGGTTTTCTGTAATGGTCTCTGTCTGTTGCAGAGAGTAGTTTCCTTGATAAGGTATGTGACCTGTACTTGTATAAAGATGAATGTTTAGAATGTAGTTTGGGATGATGCTAGTATAGTAAAGTGGCAGTGTAAATTGTCCTCCAAGATCCATGACTTTACTAGCCCTGGGCAGTTGGCTACAGTTCCAGTCCCAGGCATGAATTCCTTCTTGTTGAGCAGGTCTTAAGTCCTATTAGAAAGCTATTGTTACTGCCAATGTATGGGCACTCCTTCAGCACCCTCACGGTTATCATGCCATGCTGGTCATCAGGGTCATAGCTGGGTAGTGTTAGATTGCTGTGATGAAACGCCATTACCAAAACCAACTTAGGAAGGAAAGGGTTGATTTTTCTCACAGTCCCATATAACAATTCACCATCAAAAGCAGGGAGGGCAGGAACTCACTCAGGGCAGGAACCTGGAGGCTGGAGCTGATGCAGAGGCCATGGAGGGAAGCTGCTTACTGGATTGCTCCTCATGGCTCTCACATCCCACACTAAAGATGGTTCCATAGTCAAGATACTGACAAGGAATAAATAGCCGTAGACTGACAAGTCTGCCTGTTGGCTCCATAGTTTTTCCTCTTCATGTACACAATTTCTGTGCCTTACTGGAGACTCTCAGGAGCTCTAATTTGCTGCTGGTGATGACGTCTTTGTTTACATAGTTCACTGTAGAAAACAGGAATAAAAGGGACCTTGAACACTGTCTGTTTTGACTCCTCCATTGTGCACGTAGAGCCCTTGAGCCAAGGCTTGCCCAGTGTCACAACACTATTGGCAGTGTACTGTGACTAGACCCAGATTGCCAAACATCTGGTCAAATGCTTGTCCTATCTATAAATTACACCCATCATCTTTCCTTTGAAAAATGTCAAAAACTGCCTAGATTTTTTATTGTTTTCTTTGTTTTGTATGTGTTTTATGTTTTTGATTCAGGATTGAACCCATAGCTTTTCACATACTAAACAGGAGCTCTACTGTAGTGGGTAGCTGTTCCAGCTTTGACTTTGAAACACTGCCCCTAGAGTGACAGCAGGTGACTGCCACACCTGCCTATGACCTGCCCCTGGGGCTGACCTGCCCCTGGGGCGTGGCTGAGAGGGAGACCCGTAAGACTCGAGGTGCATACATGTTTGGCCCTTTTGGACACCTCGGGGTCCTGGGAGCTGGATGGGACACCAAGCCAGAGCTCTCCGCTGGATGGTACCTCATCTCTCCCAGATCCTGTAACCAACCCCTATTGGCTGCAAGTTAACCCAGAAATAAACCTCTCTTGATTACCAGATAAATTACATGGAATTGCCTCGTTAATTACAGTAGTATTCTACCAGAGAGTTGCCTTCTTAGCCCCTGGCTATGGAATTATAAAAGCTCTTTTAAAATAGTAATTGATAGAGGGAGACAGTCAAGACATTTTAAATGTGACCATTGGACTCCAACTTTAGCTGTAACTCTGTGTCCCTTACTTCTTTTTTTATTATTATTAAGAAACTTTTTTTTTAACATACCAACCACAGATCCCCCTCTCTTCCCTCTCCCCACACCCCCAGCCTTCCTCCCTCAACCCCCCCCCCCATTCCCTCCTCCAACAAGGTAAGGCCTCCCAAGGGGAGTCAGCAGAGCCTGGTACATTCAGTTGAGGTAGGTCCAAGCCCCTCCCCTGCATCAAGGCTGTGTAAGGTGTCCCACCATAGGTAATGGGCACATGAGCTGGCTTTTTGTTCCTCGCTTCTTACCCAGTCTGTGCCAATGGTGTGCAACAGGTCCATAGTTAGTGCTTACTGTGTGCCAGTCACAGCACACAAAGGACATTTGTTCTCATAGTCACTTGACGAACTGAGTACATTCTTAGATGAAGAAAATGGTATACACGTATGCTCACTAATACCTTCAAAGTCACATGCTTGTTGGATAAGTCCTGGAAGATATCTGACTAATGGAAAATATACTTTCCCCTGACATACGTTATGGCAAGGTCAGAAATCCCCTGGGCCATATAGATTAATTACCCTGCTATTTTCTGATGTATGGAAGAAGAATATACCAATTGTATTGGAAGTCGTATGTATATTTGCATATAAATATATATACATAAATATATAGTTTTATAAGTATTATTTTAGAGGGAGTAGAAGGCTATTTTTAAAGAAATTTTGAAAAATATTTAAACTACCTTTTCTATGGGCAGTTATTAATTATTTTCAGATTCAGAATATGTGTACCTTAAGTGCCTTAACATTTCTTAAAGTTATAGCTTGAGTTCAATTCCTACTCTTTTGAAAAAAGATATTTTGGCTGGCAGAGCACTTGCTACAGCAAGTATGTGGACCTCAGAAGACAACCTTGGGTGTCCATCCTCACTTTCCACTTAATTTAAGACGGGGTCTCCATGTTGTTGCTGCTGGACAGGTCAAGCCACCTGCCTGTGAGCTTCTAGGGATTCACTAGCTCCGCTTCCCAATGTGCGGTCGGGGTACTGAGATTATAGGTATATGCCACCACACCCAACTTTAGATGGGCTCTGGGCATTCAAGTCAACCCTCCTGCTGGTGCACCAGGCATTTTACCCATTGAGCCGTCTCTACCCTATGCTAGCCAGACTTCTGGCTCTGCTGCTCAGCTGCCCTAATAGGCAGAATATTGCCTGATATGTATACTCCCAGACCCTGGATTCAAACAACCATGGTTGTAGGAGGAGTAGGGCAGTACTAGAGCTGGCTTCTTTCCTTCACAGAGAGTCACCTGTTTGTGTAATCTATTTTTGCTTTTCTCTGCATGTTTCTTACTTTAGTGAGGGAACTCTGGGAAATAATTGAAGCCTAATTTGGACAAGTTCCAGAAATCACATAGGTTACCACTTAGCCATCTTGGCTTGAACATGACAGCCTGCAGTAAGATGTTCACAAGGTTTCAGGGATCAATCCTTGTTTTTGTGGTGCACCCTTGTAGGAAGGGCTCATTGTCACAGCCCTGTCTGGGATTCAGAGTTGCTCGGGTCCAGCCCCTATCAGTGTATGATCTCTCATATTTTCTGTGTCTCCAGGACAAAGGTATACAGTAGATGTAGTCTTTCATTCTGGACAGGGAATATATTTAATGAAGAAAAAGTGGTTGGAGGGAGAAGACAAGGAAGCTAAAAGTCTAATTTCAACACACTGGAACATAAAAACCCTATGCAGAGGGGAGTCTGCCTAGCTTTGGGCTACTGCCTTTTATGGGTTCTTCTTGCCCACCCTCTGCAGAACTTGGTGTTTCTCCACATTCAGAACGCTAAAGCTTGCTATTTGGCCCTAATTCCTGGCCTCTCTAAAACAATCTTAATATTGGGCATTCCTGTTTGAAATCCCTAATAAAAATGGGAAGATTTTAAGGAGCCATCCTTTCAGTGTTTAGCTTGGAGCTCATCCTGTTCCCCAGAGGCCTCCACAGCCTCACCATTTCATCCTCTGAGCACTTCATTATGAGCTGAAAAGGAGCCAGGACAGAGGACCTTTTTCTGTCCAAGATGGAGCAGGACAAGCATTTGTCTTGTTTCCCGGTATTGCCAAGTCTTGGGGTCACCAAGCCACTCACCATCCTAAATGGGCCCTATTTATTTAGTTCATGCAAAGGAAATATATTTTCTAAATTGTTAAGGGTTTGAATACATTTATTGCACCCTCTGGAAGGCTTGGCCCCAGTGTCCATCATGGTCTGTCTGGAGACATTGAAATTTGTTTTCCATCAATTTGAGTCTCAAACATAAAAGAATTCCAACAGCGGCCAGGATATTACCTGTCATGTTAATGATGAGATGAAGGGTAGTTAAGTTGTAAGATGACCTGGACGACAACCAGATTTCAAAATCCATTGAAAGGTGTGCTGGGGGGCTGATTAGTGCTCTTGTGGTTGTGAAAAAATAAAGTGACATTTCTGTCAAGCTTTTTTTAGACAGATTAGAGAATTACTCAGCTCCCTTCACCTCTTTAATCCTAAGACAAATATTTGTTTAAAAAATTTAAACTAAGTATTTTGTACCTAGCTAGATGAGTTTTATTCATTTGCGACAGAACAACAGAAGAAGTAAGCTTTTTTGAAAGATTTTATAAGTGCTTATGTGTGTGTGTGTGTGTGTGTGTGTGTGTGTGTGTGTGTGTGTGTGTGTGTGCACCACATACATGCAATACCCATGGAGGCCAGAAGGGGGCTTCAGAGCCTCTAGGACTAAAGTTATAGAAGATTGAAATTACCATGTGGGTTCTGAGAACTGATGTGGGGCTTTGGCAGAGTGATAAGTAAGTACTCTTAGCCACTGAGTCATCTCTTTAGCCCCTAAGAAAGGCAATCTTATTTTATAGTAGTGTAGTTTTAAGAAGAACGTTTATTTGTTGTATCCATACAACTGGAATACCATATATGCTTCTAAAGATTTATTTAACTATCATGTTTTAGGATATTTTATTATAGTAAAAATAATAGTAATGCGTTTGAGATATTTTTGTATTACTGACATATCTGTTATAGATTTTTAAAATCCCACAAAATAATATTCTTTTCTCCCACATTCTATATAAATAAATACTGTTGAGGTGATTTGCCTAAGACTGTTCAGCCATGGAGCTAGAACAGGGGCCTAAGCCTCTGACCACAGTATGGTGCTTGTGTTCTGCATACTAGATACTCTTCATTTGTAGAGCCCAGGCCATCTGAATGAAATGCTAGTGGTCAGCAGATCCACTGGATGACCAGTTGAGAACAGACAGCTGAGCATGAGGCACTCTCTCACAGAGAGAGTAGAGTTAATGATGCTTTTGAAATGTTTGCTTTGTATCCACAGAATGCAATCACAGGCACTTTAGAAGTACAGAGAGTTCTAGGTAAGATGAGATTGGTAGCAATCAAGATGTAAGATTGCTTGTCTAGCTGCAAAGTGATCGCTCTTCCTCCTCTTCCCCTCAGGGTGTTACTTTTGTTTTTCAAGTGATGAATAACCATGTGTTGCTTATAAGAGATCAGGGAAAAAATCTAAGGACCCTGCAAGAGACTGAACCAGAAAGCGGCCCGAGAGGTTGTTAAAAGATGATTTGACCTAGGGGACAGTTTTTATAGATCAAAGTGACAGATGGGAGTTATTCATCTCTTTCTTCCAGAAGAAGCTGAGGGGATATGGCAGAACTCATTCTAGTTTGAACACAGATGGGGAGACAAATTTCAACTGGAATGCTAAAATAATTGTGGATGTTTTGAGTTTTATAAGCTGAGGGTTTCCATGGATATCATCACAACCTGTAATTCGGTAGCTTGGAAGGTTAGAGGTTCAACCCTCACTGAATTATGAACTATTTTGCTTGGGATAGAACCTTTGGGGAAAGTAAAGATTGCTTTGTAACATTGATGAATACTCATACCATGAGTATTATATAGGTAGTCACGGATATAGCCTCCAGAGAAAATGTTCACCTAGTATTTACTGGAGTTCTCTCTCTCTCTCTCTCTCTCTCTCTCTCTCTCTCTCTCTCTCTCTCTCTCTGTGTGTGTGTGTGTGTGTGTGTGTGTAAGAGAGAGAGACACAGACAGACAGATAGACAGATAGACACACACACAGACAGACAAGCATACAGTCAAGGACAGATCCTTTAGTTCTAAAGTGACCATTTCAGCCAAGGCACTTTTTACTTGTTCTTTTGGGGGGAAAAAAACCATAAAAGCTCACTCATTTCAAAACTAATTTTTTTCTGGTCAAATTAAATAATGCAGAGTAAGTTCTCACTGGCAAATGGGAAGGTGACTGTGTCCCAGACCTCTGATTTATGTCTGTAAACATTATAGCTGTGGTACATTAAACCTGTTTTCTTATGCATAAAAAGTCACCTCACCTCAACCTAAACTTACTGCTATAAAAACATTTTTATAGCCTATCTAGCGATATCTTTGCTTGACAAATAGACATCAAAGAAGTGATCATTGGGCAGGAACGCAGGTTACTTATACAGAATCTTTGGTGAGATCTGCTCACCTTAGGGCCCAGGCAACAAGGTCCAACCAACAAATGGCTGGTTTTGTTTTGGTGCCCTTAGGAGAAGTAGTATCTGCTAGGAGAGGGTATGTTAAAGTTTGGTGGCAGAAGCCTTTTCTGCTCCCACAATGGTGACAAATGTGATATTATAACCTTTTCCAAATGATTTCCCTGGTTTCATTTTATCTGTTTTGGGATTTTAGAAAATAACAGCCAGAAGATGTGCATTATGCATCCATTATATAAACAGCATCACTTTATTTTCCTGCCATATAAAATTAATTGCGCACAAAATTTCCATAGTGTTTCCCTCTGCTTTTAAAAATAGATTAATGGACTGGTGTTGTTTACTTTCTTATTTCCTCCCTTTTTCCTATTCTCTGGGTATTTTTTCTTCCAGTTTTTATACAAATTCACATTCCAGGGAGCCGCCCAGAAAGCCTTTGCAGAACATGTGTTTGCTTTTATTTTTCATGGGACTTGTGTGGAATCATGACTTGTCTTTTTTTGCTTCTTTGTTTTCCTGCCCACAGTCAACTCCTTACCTTGAGAAACAGCAATCCAAAGCCCTTGAGGCTTGAACAGACAAAGGGCATGGCTCAAGCAAAGCCTGTTGATGTGTGAGTGGGTGTGGAAAGAGAAGGAGTTGGACCAGAAAGGAGGCAGTGTTCCAGGCAGAATGTGCACATGCACACAAGGCACAGGGATAGGGCGCTGTACAGTTGTTTCAGGTGCAAGAGCAGATCAGTGGAACTGCAGCAGGAAGGGCTGTGCCCAGAATGTTAACCTGGGCCAAAGCTGATGTTAAAGACCAGACCAGTTTGTTGGAAAAAAGCTAGGTGGAATTACCGAAGGCTTTTAAGTAGAAAGTGATATTATCATTATACACAGTCATGTATTGCTTAGTGATGAGGATTTGCTCCAAGAGGATATTGGCAGGTTATTTCTTCATTTATAAATGTCATCATCTACATCACTGGGAAACACTATGAGAACAGTTAGTATATGTGGTTATAAGACATGAATCTTTGTGTGTTGTGCATGTACATCTGATGTACAGAGAGGGTTGTACTGTGTATGTGTCTGTATGTGTGTATCTGTGTGTGTGTGAACATGTGCACACTTGGGAGAGGGGAGTGGTGGTGGTGTTGATCAAACCCAAGGCTTTCCATGTGCTGAGCATACTCTGTGCTAACATAACTACACCACTAGGCCCCTGCAGCTTATGTATATCATAATATTTCACCAATTTTAATTCATATTTTCAGATATGCAATACTATCTGGAAATTACAATTACTTTCTGATGCATGAATTTCTTCTTTTTTCCTCATTCTAACCTTGACTTTTCAGAGCAGTGTAAAGAAATATTAGTGATAGCCAGCCAATATTCTCATCTTTAACCAGACTAATGTGTTTTTATCTGCTTTACTAATAAATTTTGTTTCCTGTTAACTTAGTTATATTTAATTATTAATTTTTTTTAGGCTTTAAAAATATCAGAAATGAACTTGATCATAAGCTAGTATTGCTGAAGACACCACACTTTAGTCTCAGGACATAAGAAGTCAAGTTGGGACTAACCAGGGAGCTTCCTCTCTGCTCTCTTCCTCTCTTAGTTTTCATAAGTACTAGAAGGTGATACGTAGACTGCTGAGAGGAAAAGCCATCAATAGTCTTATTAAGCTATGAAAACTGTGAACTACAATAATGATTGCCATGGTATAATATGCCAGAGGTACAACAATGTTGTAAATGTTATGGAAGTAACCAACTATTTTCTC
The DNA here is from genome assembly GCF_007827085.1 of Peromyscus californicus insignis. Classification (NCBI taxonomy): domain Eukaryota; kingdom Metazoa; phylum Chordata; class Mammalia; order Rodentia; family Cricetidae; genus Peromyscus; species Peromyscus californicus. The sequence continues at coordinate 18,577,595 of NW_026294402.1, forward strand.
ATTGGGTTTTAGGACTGCCTCAAAGGAGGAAAAGTAAATGTCTGGGAAAGTAAGTCTGGCTAGTAAACTCATACTTGGGGAGCTCACAGGTCCTAGAAACTAACCTGCTCCTCTGATTTTACTAAATGGGCCTAGTATCCAACTGCCCCATAAATCTGTATTTCTTGTCTAAATGGACCTAGTATCCAACTGCCCCATAAATCTGTATTTCTCATAGATTAGTGCAGCTCTCAGACCTTACCAGAGAAGTTTCCTTGTGCAGTAGACAGTGGTTAATACAGAAACTCACAGTCGGTCAAGTGCAGTGAGTAAGTGTCAGTGGAGGACTCAGCCACAAGTGGAATATTTGTATTGCATCCCTAACCCTGCAGCTTTGAGAACATTGTGGAAGAGAAAACAGGATTTTAAGAGATAGGGATCAGAGAAGACCATAATGAGACTGTCTTCTGGATAAGACTGCTGTGCTCATGAGCTCACAGCAGTTATGACTCTCTGCACAAGACCTACATAGGATCAAGCCATTCAACGTGGGGAGAGGAGGGGCTTGTGAGGCCCCACCCCTCGCTGAGGAGCTGTTGGTGCTTGATGGCTTCTAGGAGGGACAGTCAGTTTTCTTTAAGGGTGAATTCCTGCATTACCACGTCCAGTGAATAACCCTACATTCATGAGCATGTGGACGACACAAATTTGACTCAGTAGGTTATTAAAAAAGAAAAAACCCAACATACTGTACATAAAATATATTGGGTTAGTGTGTGTGTGTGTGTGTGTGTGTGTGTGTGTGTGTGTGTGTGTTTGTAACATTTTTAAATAATAAAGTTGAAAAAATGAAAAACAAAAGAGGACATGAATTTAGGGGTGGGAAGGTAGTGTGGATCTGAGAGGATTTAGGAGGATTACAGGCATAAATATGATCAAAATGCATTATTTGTATACAAAAAATTATTATTTAATAAAAATATTAGAAATGGATACTTAATATTATCCTCCAATAAGATTCCATTTTTGCATTTTATTTTTAACTGTGTAGATGTATATGAGAGTATATGTTTACCACTCTAGTTGGTGTCATGAACCTGGGAGAGGAGGACCTAAAAATAAGGCAGACCAAAATCTGATGCAATAACCAATTTTATTCAGAGCATCAGACAATTTATACTCTGGGTGTTAAGAAGAGTCCACCAAGTAAAGTTCTTATAAGTTCAAGCTGTATATAATCACAAGAAAAAGCTGCATGTGGCAAAAACATGTTTTTCTATAGAGTCATATAAAGGATAGTTTAAATATTTAATTGAATACCAGTAGCAAGAAATGATGAATACTATGAAGTAAAGTTACTTCTATCTGCTACACCTTGGAGGAACACAAAAACACATTCCAAGAACAATTCCATATTTTGAAGAAACAAGTAACAGGACTTTTATGTTCTTAGAGTTTTCTCACAAGGACTCAGTAATCTCCTCACATAGCTTCATTCATGGACCATATATGCACATGAGTGCAAATGCTGGTGAATGACAGAAGAAGGCACTGAAGTTCCTGGAGCTGGAGTTATAGTTGGTTGTAAGCCACCCATCCTGGATGCTGGAAACTGAACTCAGGTCCTCTTCAAAAGCAGTACATGCTGTTAAATGTAGAGGCAGCTCTCCAGTTCACAATACTCACTTTTGAAATACTGATTTGTAGAATTCACTAATTAAATTATTTTTATTTACAGATTAATTATACTTTCAAAATTATAGTGTTTGATTTGCTAGTGTTTTAATTTGAATATTTGCCTACATATTATGCATGATATGGCCCTTGAGTTTTTCCTGTGTGGGTTAATAGTCTGTAAAATTATTGCAGTCTTTGAGAACCAGCTCCAAGACTGCACCCAGGGTATGCCAAAAAAAAAAAAATCCACGATGTCAGCTAGAACTAAACTTTTCTATCTGAGGCGAAAGAAAGGGACATGCATTCTGATAACTTTCTTTATTACTGCATCTTGAAATCTCTCCTTCTTTGTTTGTGTTTACATCATTATATATACATATTCCCAACAGAAAGCTCTAGACAATATATGAGTTACATTTTGAGGGTCACATTACATTTCTTGAGTAAACAATAAGAAGCAGAGCCATTTGATCACACATGTGAAATCACATGATTTCTCTCAACTTGGAATGTTGCACTGACCGGGCAGCCAGCGGCTGGGAGTGATTAACCATGGCAATGCTCAGCTGTCAGCCAAGCTCCCTGAGGAGTAGGCTGTAAAGCAAAGATGTGAGGCACATAGTGCTGAGTGCTTTAGCACCTCATGATGGAGAGTGACATTGAGGGTGTCCCAAACCTACAAATGTATTCTCCTATCTTGCATGCAAGGAAGGAAACTTGTAACTCTTTATTCAAGGCTACAAAGTTAGATCGTTCCTCTGCAGCCCTGGCTAATTGTGAAAGCTTTTACTGTGGTTAAGCTGGATGTAAAACTGTTTCTCTCTGGACTTGGTTAATTGATTAATTGCTATTTTGTCACCCATGTAAATTTCAGGACCTAAACAATAAACAGTTAGAACCTTGAGTCTTGTATCATAAAACTGAGGTTAAGAGTTTGTGCAGAGAGTCAGTTGCTGAGAGAATTTGTGCAGGGAGTTCTGTCTTTAATGTTATCAGCCAGAGTTTAGCAAGCAAAGAACTGGCACTAAGGTTGCTTCATGCCTGACCTTGGTTCAATAACCAGACACCTGGGAATTTGTCCTTGTGCATTTTCTGTGAAGGTTTATCTTATGAATTCATTTGCAGGGGCAACTAGTCTACTTTGAATTTACTCTGAAGTCTTAACTCAGCTAATTGTATGTAATTGTCTTGAAGCTGTAGAATAAAGTCCTGGCTATTAAAGTATATTTTATTCACCAAAATTACACAGTGTAAGAAGGAATAATCTTTCTGTCAATCCACAGACATAATTATGCCCAATAAGTGGAGAACACACTACCAATGTGCTGTGGGAAGAATCCCATAGCTGTTTTAAGGGAGAATTGTGGTAGCACACAAAAAAATTACAGACAGAAGCAAAACAGCATCTGTGGCCCCATAAGCCTTGTTTGACGAGGTTTCTCCATCAGAGAGTTATTCATCTGGTGGGTTGACCTTAAAAATATCAGTTGTCATCTGCTTTACATTCTTATGCCTCTGGTAGTAAATTCTGCATTTTATAAGCTTTATAGCACAGCTTATGCCAACTTTGGAAAACAGAACTCTGTATAAATATTAAATGTTCTACAACCTTACAGGAACATGAGGTGAATACTGTCTTAGAGTTTCTATTGCTATGAAAAACACACTGTGCACAAAATCAACTTGAGGAGGAAAAGATTTATTTCATCATAACACTTCCAGATAACAGCCTGTTACTGAAGAAAGCTAGGATCTGAACTTGGGGCTAGAACCTGGAGGTGGGAACAGGAGCAGAGACCATGCAGAAACACTGATTACTTCTTGTGGCTTGTTCAGTCTGCTTTCTTTTTTTCTTTCTTTTTTTAAAATTAAATTAATTAATTTATTTCCCCTCCCATTTCTGCCCCCACCCCACCCCAATCTGCTCCTCCTCTCTTTCTCTTCAGAAAGGGGCAGGTCTCCCATGGGTATCAGTGAAGCATGGCATATCAAGGTTGCTGTAGGACTAAGCATCTCCCCTTGTATTAAGGCTGGGCAAGGCATACAGGATGAGGAGTAGGTTCCCAAGAGCCAAAGTGTTAGAGACAGGCCCTGCTCCCATTGTAAACTGGACCACAAGAAAGACATGGGGGATCGCCCAATGACAGAGAAATGGAAGAGATCTACATGAACAGCCTGGACATGAGTGGGGGTAATGAAGGGCGAGGGTCGAGGGAAAGAGAGCTTGGGGGAGCAGGAGATCCCAGCTGGATCAACAACAGAGAGGGAGAACAAGGAATAGGAGACCATGGTAAATGAAGACCACATGAGAACAGGAAGAAGCAAAGTGCTAGAGAGGCCCACAGAAATCCACAAAGATACCCCCACAACAGACTGCTGGCAATGGTCGAGAGACAGCCCGAACTGACCTACTCTGGTGATGGGATGGCCAAACACCCTAATTGTCATGCTAGAAACCCCATCCAACTACTGAGGGATCTGAATGCAGAGATCCATGGCTAGGCCCCGGGTGGATCTCTGGGAGTCCAATTAGCGAGAATGAGGAGGGTTTATATGAGCGAGAATTGTTGAGACCAAGGTTGGATAAAGCACAGGGACAAATAGCCAAATGAATGGAAACACATGAACTATGAACCAATGGCTGAGGGGTCCCCAACTGGATCAGGCCCTCTGAATGGGTGAGACAGTTGTTTGGCTTGATCTGTTTGGGAGGCATCCAGGCAGTGGGACCGGGTCCTGTGCTCATTGCATGAGTTGGCTGTTTGAAACCTGGGGCCTATGCAGGATCGCTTGGCTTGGCCTGGGAGGAGGGGACTGGACCTACCTGGACTGAGTCTACCAGGTTGATGTCAGTCTGCGGGGTAGGCTTTGCCCTGGAGGAGGTGGGAATGGGGGGTAGGCTGGGGGGAATGTGAGGGGGGTGGGAGGGGGGAGAACAAGGGAATTTGTGGCTGATATGTAGAACTGAATTGTATTGCAAAATAAAAATAAAAATTAAAAAAAAAGAGTCTCATAAGTAGACCAAGCTCCACAACTGTCACATATATGTAGAGGGCCTACATCAGTCCCATGCAGGCTCCCTGGTTGTTGGTTCAGACTCTGTGAGCCCCGATGAGCCCAGGTTAGTTGATTCTGTGAGTTTTCTTGTGATGCCCTTGACTCCTCTGGCTCATACAATTCTTCCTTCCTCTCTCAGCAGGATTCCCCGAGGTTGGCCTGATGTTTGGTTGTGGGTCTCTATATCTGTTTCCATCAGTAGCTGAGTGAAGGCTCTCTGATGTCAGTCTGCTTTCTTATACCACCCAGGACCACCTGCCTGGGCAGTACTCCCAGTAGGCTGTTCCCACCCACACCAATCATTAATCAAGAAAATACCCCTTACACAAACTTGCCAATCTGCTGGGGGCATTTTCTCAATTGAGGTTTCATCTTCCAAAATGACACTAAGTTGTGTCAAGTTGATATAAAACTAGCCAACACAATTGACCCCTTGTCAACTTGACACAAACACGTTACTGTTTACGTTACCATAACCTTTCTTTTCTTGTTCATCCCTAAGTTCCTCTTGTGTATCAATAACACTCCAACTTTTAAAAATCCCTTAGTCTTTAGCAATTTAAACACTTTAAGAGTTCATTCTCTTTAAAACAGCTAAAATCTCTTTCAAGAGCAGAGTTTCTCTAAAATTTCTAAAGTATCTCTAAAATAACCAAAAGTCTCTCTACAAAATTCCAAAGTTTCACAACTGTGGGCTCCTATAAGAAACAAACAAACAAAAAACAAGTTAAATACTTTCTTACTCCAAGAGGGAAGAACCAGGGCACAATCACAATCAAATCAAAGCAAAACCAAAGTCCAACAGTGTAAAAATCTCAGTGCTCGATGTCTTGGACTCACTCACAACCATTTCCCACCTCTGCCGTTTGTAGCACAGTCTGTATCTTGGGCTCAGGCCAGCTCCATTCTACACCTACTAGTGTCCCTAGTGGTCATCTCATGGTATTGATATCTCCAAAATGCTATGGTCTGCATTGCAACTGGGCTGCACTTTCTCATCATAGTCCTTCCAGGGCTCTCTAACCCTGCCACATGGTGCCAAGCTTTAGCCTCTTTCTAAGACCTCATTAATCTCAGGGTTTTCACTGCTACTGAAGCTACACCTTCACCAATGGCCTCTCCTGGCCTCTCACAGTGACAAGCCTCAGCTGCTTTCCATGACCCTTTCATGCCTTCAAACCCAGGACCACCTGGGAGACTCTTACACTACTAAGTTTGGCTGCCAGTGCAAGATGTAGCCTTGGTGGCCTCTAGACCACAGCTTTTCTGTACTGACTCTGAGAAAACATTTCCAAATTTACAATCCTCAGTGATCCTGGTCTCTTCTTAGTCATGGCTGATTCTGCAGACACCACTAATCCTTTGTAGTTGGCATTTTCTTTGGGCCGCCAACCAGCTCTCAAATAAAGACATGGAGACTTACTATTAATTATGAATGCTCAGCCTTAGGTTAGGCTTGTCCCACTAGCTCTTTTGACTTAATTTAACCTGTTTCTATTTATCTACATTTTGCCTCAGAGCATTTTACCTTTCTTTCATTCTGTATCTTGCTTCTTCTATGTCTGGTTGGCTGACTCCAGGCATCTCCCTAATATCTCCTTTTCTTTCTTCCCTGAGCCTAAATTTATCCTCTTACTTAGTCTCCTTGCCCAGCTTTTTATTAGACCCATCAGGTGCCTTAGATAGGCAAGGTAAAACAGCAACACATCTTTGCATAATTAAACAAATGCAACACATCTTTACATAGTTAAACAAATATTCCACAACATAAACAAATGCAGCATATCTTTACATAGTTAAACAAATGCAACACATATTTACATAGTTAAATAAATACAACACATCTTTGCATAGTTAAATATTCTGCAACAGTCCTTGACACAAAATATAACATATATATATCCCTGGTAAATTCTTTACTTTCCTCTGACGCTTCACAAGCCAGGCTTCCATCATCTGAATTGCTCTCAGCATTCTTATATTCCAAGGATCCCACAGAATAGTCCACTGAGCTATGAGCAATCAATAGCCTTTGCATCTCAAAGTTTAGATGCCACCACAAGCCTTCCCCAAAATAAATAGTTAGGTCTATCACAGAAGTACCCACAAACCTGGTACCAATTTCTTTCTTAGTTAGGGTTTCTATTACTATGATAAAACAAAATGACCAAAATGAACTTGGGGAGGAAAGGATTTATTTCACCTTGCAATACATGCATCATTCAGGGAAGTCAGGGCAAGAACCTAGAGACAGTAACTGATACAGAGGCCATGGAGGAATGCTGTTTACTGGCTTGTTCTTCATGGCTGGCTAAACCTGCCTTCTTATAGCACATGTTTCTTGATTCTTAGTGTTCATTTCTCTCCTCAGAATATAATCTCTCTTTTATTACTCTAACTCCTCGTATTCATGTAATCACACATAGAAACCTATAAGCTGCCATTTTAATATATTTTTGGTCATTCATTTAATTCCTTTTCTTCTTTGTTTATTGTAATAGAATTTTATTTCTATCAGTGTAATGAGAAAAGGCATTGGTTTCCAAAGTAGCATTTCACTGATTTCTAGTTGGAAACCCTACCTAGTCTAGTTCCACTTCATTATATTCTAGATTCTAGGGAAACATCCCCTGATTCTCAGTTCTTTTCAAACAGTATCTTAGTTGGTCAAAAGATGTATCTTGCTCAGCTCAGGTAGTGACACCTAACCAGAGACTACTGCCCAAGAACCACACAGAGTCCTGCACAACTCCCCCAGATAATCACAAACCCCACTGCAATTCCACGCTTGCCTGAGGGCTGAATGCAGAGTAATGAGCACCTCCCCCCAGGTAGTGACCTCTCCCACACTGTAACCCCAGCCTACTACTTGAGAACTACACATTTGAGTCCTGCACCCCTCCTAACCACAACCACTCTCTCACTGCCTGAGGACGTCTCAGAGCCCTGTGTATCTATCCCAGGATGCACTGCCCACTCTACTGAAACTTAAGAACCATCTGTAGAAACGTGTGAGCCTGCTACAGATTTCTCCTGTCTATAGCAAGGACTTGATAACTTTATGGAAGGTTTGCTCCTGTGTTCAGAAGCTATATACATAGTCGTAGTTGAGCTAGGACTACTCTGATACCTTCACACATCGATACTGAGTGGCCACAAGACTGAGCCACATCCACCATTCACTTGGGCTAAAATCTGACAAGCTAGAATAACAGCAAACAGAGATCCAAATGCCTGCTCAACATAGGTCAGATAGATGTCCATTCCAAGAACAACCTAGCTACAGATGCCTAGGTCCCATGGCTAAAACACAACAATATCTCCCTCTAAAAATTATGTCTAATAATTGAATGAAATAAATGGAAACATTTCAATACATGAAAATAGAATTTTAAGAAAAATCAAACCAAAATAAAACTTTAAATGAAAAATTCAGTCAATCAAGTAAAAATCTAAGTGAAAAGCCTCACCAATAGGGTGGATCAAGTGGAAGAGTGAATATCGGGGCTTCAAGACAAGGTGGAGGGATTGGAACTCTGATTCAAAGAAAATGATCAGTCTTTAAGAATCCCATGGACAGAAACATGTAGGAATTCTAGGACATTATAAAAAGACTAAGCCTGTAAATAATGAATTTTGAAGAAACCCATGTCGAAGACACACAAAATATTTTCAACAAAATCACAGAAGAAGAAATTTCAGGTCTAAGGAAAGAGACACTTATTAAGGTGCAAGAGCCAAACAGCACTCCATGTAGAAAGACCAGAAAAGAAATTCTCACTGTCATATATAATAGCCAAACTACTCAATATGTAGAACAAAGAAAGGATATTGAAAACTTTAAAAGAAAAACAAAAAACAAGGCACATATAAAGTCAGGCCTGTCAGTATAACAGATGATTTTTCAGTGGAGACTTTAAAAGTCAAAACATCTTTCAACAAATACAGGAAAAATGAAATAATTCCTTGAATCTTATCCGGCTAAAATAGATCAATAGCAATATAAATCTGAAAATTTATATACACAGTCATGGAGATTGAATAATATACTATTAAATCATGAATGAATCATTGAAGAAATAAAAAAAATAATTGAAATAAAATGGAAACACAACATACCAAAATCTATGGAGTACAATAGAGGTACTCCTAAGAGGAAAATTTATAGAAAAAAAAAACAGAAATGTAATCTTTCTCCTCAGATGACCCTAGTTCATGTCAAGTTGACAAACAAAGACAAAACAATCAAGCTACCTGGCATATACCCAATTTACAATATCTTACCAAACAGAAATACATTGGAATAAACCCAACCAAGAACATGAGAGACCCATACAAAGAAAATTTCCATCAAGAAATTGAAGCCAACTGAAGGCAATGGAAAATGGAAAGACTTTCCACAAAATCTCATGAATTGTTAGGGTTATTATTGTGAAAATGGCCATCCTTCTGGAAAATTTTCTACAGGTTCAATCCAATCCCCATCAAAATTCTAAGATCGGTCTTCACAGATATTGAAAAAATATTAAATTTCATATGTGAACATGAAACATCCAGGATAGCCAAAACTATCCTGAATAATAATACTAATGGAGGTATCACCATCCTAGATTTCAAGTTATACTGTAGAACCACAGTAATAAAAAGAGCATGGCATGGAATAAAAACAGACACATTGATTAATGGAATATAATTTAGGACTCAGATATAAGTCTGTGCTCCTATGGGCATCTGATTTTAGACAGAGAAGCTGAAAATACGCATTTGAGAAAGGACAGCATCTTCAACATTGGTCAGACTGGATAACCACGTATAGAAGGATGAAATTAGATCCTTATATCTGATGCTGCATCAACTCAACTGCAAATAGATCAAGGACATCAGTGTAAGACCTGATACCCTGAGTCTGTTAGAGGAGAAAGTCGGGAATATGCTTCAACTCATTGGCACAGGAAACGACTTTCTGACTAGGACTCAGATAGTGCAGGACTTAAAACTAACAATCAAAAAACGTGACCCCATGAACCTAAAAAGTGTCTGTACAACAAAGGGCACCATCAGTCAGATACAGAGGCATCCTATAGAATGGGAACACATATTTACCAGCTATACACCCTGCACAGTGTTATTGTGTAGAGTATACAAAGAACTAATGAAACTGAAAACTATGAAAACAAACAACCCAATTTTAAAAATGGGACATGGACCTAAACACAGAGTTCCTATAAGAAGAAATACAAATGCTTGAGAATTATTTTTTAAATCTTCAGTATCCTTAGTTATCAAGAAAATGCAAATTAAAACTACTTTAAGATTTCATCTTACCCCAGTCAACATGGCTAAAAAAAAATAACAAGTGCTGGCATGGACATGGGGGGAGGGGAGCACGTATTCACTGTTGAAGGGAGTACAATCTAGTGTAACCATTATGGAAATCAGTATGGAGATTCCTTAGTAGCTAGAAATAAATCTACCATGAGATACAGCTATACAATTCTTGGGCATGTATCCAAATGATTCTATATTGTACTATAGAATACCTTAATAGCTAAGAAATAGAAACAGCCTAGTTGTCCATCACCTGATGAATAGATAATGAAAATGTGGTGCATTTGTACATTGGAATATTATTCAGCTGTTAAGAAAAATGAAAAACTGAAGATGAAAAAACTATCCAGGTGCAGATGTGCATCACCTCTTTTTAAGTTGTTGGTCAGCGGGGTCTCAGAAACACTCCTAACATTATAGACTATTGTCATTATTCTTGGTTAACCTCCATGACTTGGTGGTAAGACCCTATTACTGAAGACACCACATATTAAGTCATGAAACATGGAGAAATCAAGCCAGTACTCACTTGCAAGCTCCATCCTTATTGGCTAGCTTTCATAATGCTGGAAAGTCCTATCCATGCTACCAGAGAAGAAAAAAAGCTAATCCTCAGTTTCCCCCAGCTCTGAACCCTGTGAGCTACAATAATCACTTACCTGATAAGATATGCCCACAGGAGCAATGGTGTCATGAATGTTTTAGGAGTAACCATCCACTTTGGATTGGATCTAAAGTCTACTTACTCATCAAGGTGAAACTCATGCCTGATACTGTTAATTGGACCAAGAACCCATGGGTGGATAGGTCATGGGTCTTAGGAGAGAACCTACAGTTAATATTCTCCTAAATGAACATAATGTTAAACTACTCTTCAAATGCTTGTCTTTATATTCATGTATTAGTGCATCTTTGAACCCCCATAAGAGAAGCTTCTTTTTACAGTGTATGGAGATTAGCACAGAGACCTACAACTAGTCAACACTCAGAGAACAGGAGACTGCATAGTGCTCAGCTCTAAATGGAACATCTAGATCACAACTCCTCCTTCCAAGGTTTAGTGGTCATCAGAGAAGAGGGAGCAGAAACATTGTCAGAGGTAGTGGGTGTCTGCAGTGAAACTGCTTTTGGGGTAAAACAGGACAAGTGCACCCATGAACTCATGACTCCTTTTCCTGTTGTAAAATTATATCCCACATTATCCTCCCCTAGAGGCTGGCGTATTGCTCTGTAGTCCTTATTAGATATGCAGTATGTTGAGAGTATATTTTCTCACCTTATTCATCTGTACTTAGTTTTGGTTTCCTCCCTCCTGCCTTCTGGGTTTCTCTATTGCTCTCTGCTTTGGTGGGAAATGCCTACTGCCCTGGAAGACTGAACTCCCATTCCCCAAAGGGCTGTTGACTTGTCATGTTTGACCTTGGGTTGGTCATCTTTTCATTTATTATACTGCTAAGAATTGAGTATGATCTTGTCTCTGATGCTTTCTGTAACATCTCATTATTTTCTCACAGCAAGAAAGGCATTTTCATTTTACAAATACAGGAATGAAGGTTAAAGGTATTAAAACCTATGCAGGAACTGGCCCTAGGAGTGTGGTTTCCCTGGAACACTGGGGTATGTTTTTACTTGCTCTTCCTTCAAAGTTGTGAGGACCGGGGTCAGGTGGAATTGTATAAACTGTGGACAAGGCATAAAAGAGATGCTACTCTAAGCACAGCATTTTCTCTTCTGCCTTGGCCATCATCATTTCATAATCTGCTGAGTGTAAGGTGTGCACAGGGCTGGTGATCCAGTTTGCTCCGTGCCCCCCTCCATTCTCTCCATCTCCCTCCCCTGTGACATTTCCACAGACCCTTTTCTCCAGGGATCTCTTGTGTGACATACCCTTCCAATCAAAGAGCTTCCCTCCCCTTGTGTTTCCTTGCTTTACCAACTATTTCAACCCATCTCTATTTTAGTCAATGCATTTAAAAACTGCAGGCAGGAAGCCCCATGTTTTTTCTCCATGTTTGTGACACTTGTGTTGAAATGGTGCAGTTTGGGGTCTATAAGACTGTTGGGACAGCTGCCATTTTCACCTTCAAAGAAAGCAGAGCTGGCTTAGTCCAAAATGTTTTGCTCTTGGAAGGGAGTCATAGTACCATAGTTTGGACAAAACCCTGCTTTTTATTGCCAAAAAAGTATAAGATAAAAATGGAGGTAGATGTGAATAATTCAAGATAATGTTTAAACATTGAAGATATTTCACCTTCTCTGGAATTAGAGATTCAAGCTTGTACAGAGCTAGGGAGGAATCTGAAATGTTTATGTTACTAGAGTGTAAAAAACATTGTCCAGTTGTTTATCTAATCTTTCATTGGGTTTGATTTTTTTTAAAACAAGCTTAGATTTGAAGGAGCCTGGGAAGAATAATGTGTTCCAGGCCATAACTTGATGCCCCACCAGAAAGAAGATGGCTTCTTTTCATTCGATTTAAGAAATTTCCCAGCAGACAGATGTCTTGTGCCTTCCTTTGGAGTGTATTCAACCACAAATCACTATCATGAACGGGACTTCCAAGGGCTGTGTTTCTTCTTTTAACATTAGCTCCCCCCAAACCTCACTGCTGAGCCCTTATTTCTGTGGAGGGCTGAACACTTGGCTGTGGCCCCCACTCACTCTCACAAGTTCTCCATGAGTTGTCCTCCAGTAAGTTTTGTTCTGAAAGATTTACATCAATTAACACAGAAACTTTTTGAGAACATTTTTTTTTAAATCACATAACATCCAGATGGGCTTGGGAGAAGAAACAAGAGGTGTTATCCCAGGTGTTGCTGTATTTTCCAACATCCTGCTTGAAGTGGAAGATAATATTATTTATATGAAAAGTAAAATTAATTGATCTTGGTTTCCGTTGTTGCCTCCTCACCTCTCAGGCTTAATCCAGTCACTGTCCCCTCAAGTCAGTAAGTGAGAACTGCATGCCAAGCACTGTTCTCAGACTGGGTATGTAGCAGCAAGCAAAACAGACAAAGATCTCTGACATTATGTAATTCATTCTTACAGGGGGAACAGTAAATACTAAGCAGAAGTAACCTGTGACCAACACAGTGTGTTAGAAGGCTACAATGATCAGTGTTACAGAAAAAGAGAATTGTGTCCAGAAATGGGCTTTACCCAGCTGGGGGGGCCAGAGTAGGCTGTGTTTAGATGATGTCTTTTGAACAGAGATTTTGAAAAACTTTAGGGATTTGTTCATGAAGTGACCAGAGAGATAAGTATTCTGGGTAAAGAGAATGGCTATCTCACCAACCACTGTAGCTGGAGTTTTCTCCAGTTCCCCTCAGGCACGAGGTCAGGATAAATCTCACCCTCCAGTCCTGCAGCCACTTGGACTCAAGTAAACACACAGAGACTTATATTACTTATAAACTGTATGACTGTGGCAGGCTTCTTGCTTTCTAGTTCTTATATCCTAAATTAACCCATTTCTATTAATCTATAAGTTGCCACGTGGCTTGTGGCTTACTGGTACTTTTACATCTCACTTCTTCTGTGTCTGGCTAGCGACTCCTGACTCAGCCTTCCACTTCCCAGAATTCTCCTCTCTCCATATCCCGCCTACACTATACTTCCTGCCTGGCTACTGGCCAATTAGCATTTTATTTATCAATCAATCAGAGCAACACATTCAGAACATACAGAAAGACATCCCCAGCAAACCACAGGGTGGAAATTTGCCTGGCACATTACAGGGACAGCAAGGAAACCAGTGAGGCCATGTGGTTAGAGGTGTGCCAAAAGGGGTCAGGTTGTATGCAGACTTTAGCAGATACTGTTCCCCCCACCAGGTAAAATCTGCAGGCTAGACTACCAGAGGAATAACATGATCATCATTTTAAAGTGATCCATGGCTGCTGTTTGGACAATAGCTTATGGTAGGTAGAGTCCAGTTTGAAGGTTCCTCATGTAACTCATTTAGTAGCTGTTTGGATAAGAGATAATGGTGGACTCTATCACAGTGGTAGTGGGGGGTGAGATGGTCAAATTCTGAATCTATTTTAAGTGTAGAAAACACCAGATTTAATGATATAACCAACAGAAAGCCTTGGATGACCTCAAACCACTGAAAAGATAGAGCTGAGATGGGAAAGCGTTGAGTTTGGGATGCTGTCAGAGTTGCTGTCCCTAATTTTACCAAGCTCTTATTTCCTACTTGGCACTGTCATTTTCCCAAGTCAGATAACTAAGTGAGATGTTCCCTTGAATAGCTAGCTAGCTCAACAATGCACTTTTTCTGGTATTTTCACTTTCTTACATTTACTAGCCTCTCTCCTTCTGCTTTCCATCTCATCACACATAAGAATCTCAGGCTTTGATTAGGAAAAGCTGGTGATATATAACAAAGATGGTAGTGGTGATGTATTTCCTGTAAGTCTCATTCATCATTTGGAACCAGGCAGTCTAGAGTTAATCACTCCATAATTAACTTGTTTAATCTTTACAGGTTTCTTATGAATTGGCTATAGTTAACATCTGCCTCTTACAAAGAGGAAAACTGAGGCAGAGAAAGAGTAAGTGACTAGTTTTTTTTAAAAATATAGTAATGGCAGAGCTGGAATTAAAATCTTGACAGGCTAACTCTAGGGTGCTCACTTCTGAAGAAGCTGGAGAATTTTGAGAGCGAGCTGTTAGAGAGAGGCTGTGTTTTACATGGTGTAAGAATTTGTAAGAGCGAATAAGTTATATTTTAGGAAAATAAGATGGAATACAGAGCCCAGCAACCATCCTTGGGCTTGCTGGCCTGCGTACTATTGAACTATGTTTGGCTCACAAACCCAAAAAAAATCTTTTTGAAGTCAACAAGGACGTGTTATTCTTTGAGGACTCTCCAGCTGACTTCCACAATGGCTGAATTAACTTGTACCCCAGCAGCATCGAGTAAGGCTTCCTCTCCTCCACCTCTTCTTCACCATTAGCTGTTGACAGTTGATTAGTTGATGATGACCCTTCTGACTGGGGTGAGGTGGCATCTCAAAATACCTTTCATTACACTTCCCTGAGGGCGAGGGATATCGAGCACTTTAAAAAATAGTTATCAGCCATTTGTGTTTCTTTAAAAAAAACTGTCTGTATTAATTTCATTACCCCACTTGTTAATTGGCAGTATCATTTCCTTGGTATTTATTTTCTGCAATTCTTTGTAAATTCTGGATATTAATCCCCTGTCTGAAGTGTAGTCGGCAGAGATTTTCCCCATCCCATGGACTGTGTGCCCTGCTGTATGTTTCCTTTGCTGTGCAGGAACTTTATATTTGCTGGAGTCCCATCTGTTGGGACCTAGGGCTGGTTCCTGTATTATTGGTGTTTTATTCAGAAGCTTCTGTCCTACGCCAGTGTCTTAAGAAATAGTTCCTAGGTTCTCCTCTAGCTGTTTCAGCATTTCAGGTTTTAATTTAAGGTCTTTGATCTATTTTTGAATTGATTTTTGTACAAAATTAAAGTTATGAACCCAATTTCATTCTTTGGCACCCAGATACCCAGTTTTTCCAGCACCATTTGTTGAATGGCACTCTTTTCCTATGTGTATTTATACCTCCTTTGTCAAAAATTAGGAGGGCGTAACTTTGTTGTTGAATGTTCATGTTCTATTATAGTCTGTTGATCTACCTGTCTATGCTTATGCTCATACCAGGATGTCTTTGTCACTATGGCTGTGTAGTGTAAGTTGAGATTGGGTTCTGTAATACCTCTGGCAGCATTCTTACTCCTTAGGAATGCTTTAGGTATTTATGGTCTTTTGTGGTTCCATATGAATTATTGGGATCCCTCAAAAAAATAAAAATAAAAAATAGAGCTACCATATGACCCAGTTACTCCAGTCCTGAGCATATACACCCAGAGAGCTCCATCCCCGCAACAAAGGTGTTTGTCCCTCCGTGTTTGTTGTTGCTTCACTTACCATAGCGAGGAAATGGAAGCAGTCTAGTTGTCCATCAACAGAGGACTGTATGATGACAGTCTGGTAATACGTAATAAGAAATGGTTTTCAACTCTAGTGAAAAATGAAATCACAAAGTTCACAAGAAAATGAGTAGACTTAGAGACTATAATAATGTGATAATAAGGTCACCCACCTCAGGAAGGAACTTCATGGATCCTAGCCCAATACAGATATGTAAACAAATGTGCACATGGGTAGTGTAGCATGTGGAAAGGAGAACAATAAAGGGTCACTATTAGGTGATGAGAAAGGCTGAATGCAGAAAATGGACACATGCATCATATAAAGAGTTTATAAAGATAATTCTTCTCCTAGTTTTAACTCTGTTGTGAATTTTTCAGGTTTTTTGTGGTGGATATAAGTGTATAAAAGTGTATTTGATAGTGAAAGTGTAAAATCTAATGTGAAGCTGACTGTGGTAGCACACACCTTTGATCCCACACTTGGGAGACAGAGGCAAGCAGATCTCCATTAATTTGAGGCCATCTTGGTCTACATAATGAGTTCCAGGCCAACCAGGACTACACAGTGAAACCCTGTCACAGAAAACAATAATCAAAAACAAAACAAAACAAACAAAAAAAAGAAAGAAAGAAAAAGTAAATCCACTGTGGAGCCCTACAGATCAGAATGAATGTTCTGACTTCATAAAAGTTTATTGAGGTGTGTACATGTTGAGTGTGGCTAGTTTCACTGTGTGGTATTATAGATGAAATTCTAAATGGTCTTAGTAAATAAGAAACGCAGAGTCAAATACAGATTTAAAGCCTAAGAGATCAGAGCACTAGTGAAGCCCAAGACTACCTTTAGCTTACCAGTTGCTGCTGTCTCTTCCTCTGAGAGAGAGACCTTCTCCTGTGTGACCTGTCTTTTTATTGCCTTTCTCATTGTTCTACCTTCTCATTGGCTCTAAACTCAACCACATGATTTCCTCGTCACTGCCTGTCTATACAGACCTCCAGATCTCTGTGGTTTGAACTGGGATTAAAGGTTAGGGTCACTGCTTGGCTGTGTCCTTGACTACGCAGAGACTCTGCCTGCCATATGATCAGATTAAGGGCATGTGCCACCACCGCCAGACTTCTGCTAAATGGCTTGCTTTTAGCTCTGATCCCCAGGCAACTTTATTTATTAACATACAAATAAAATCACATTTTAGCACAAATGAAATATCACCATATGGTATTTTTATTTATTTATTTGCAGGTTCTTTTAAATAAAGTTTTAATTATGAAAAAAGAAATTATTAAGGAACCACTCTTTGCATGAGAGAGAAAAATTC